>NC_045448.1:98442066-98584444 GCF_002776525.5 Piliocolobus tephrosceles
TTAAGCCATTAAGTCCCAGGCTTTTCTTTACTGGGAGACTTACTATGGCTTTGCTCTTGTTACTTATTATTGATCTGTTCAGGTTTTAGGTTTCTTCATGGTTCAGTATCAGTAAGTTGTATGTGTCTAGGAATTTATCTGTTTCTTCTAGATTTTCCAATTTATTGGCATATAGTTGCTTATAGTAGCCACTAATGATCCTTTGAATTTCAGGCTTATTTTTCATCTCTGATTTTATTTATGTGTGTTTTCTCTTTTTTTCTCAGTCTGGCTAAAGGTTTGTTAATTTTATTTATCTTTGCAAAAAACAACTTTTTGTTTCATTGATTTTTTGTAATGTTTCCTTTTGGTGTTTTTGTCTATTTGTTTTCGAGATGGAGTTTCACTCTTGTTGCCCAGGCTGGAGTGCACTTTGGGAGGCCGAGGCGGGCAGATCACCTGAGGTCAGGAGTTCAAGACCAGCCTGGCCAACATGGCTAAACAACATCTCTGTAAAAATACAAAAAATAGCTGGGCATGGCGGTGTGTCCCTGTAATCCCAGCTACTTGGGAGGCTGAGGTGGGAGAATCACTTGGACTCAGGAGGCAGAAATTGCAGTCAGCTGAGATGGTGCCATTGCACTCCAGCCTGGGCGACAGAGCTCGATTCTGTCTCAAAAAAAAAAAAAAAAAAAAAAAAAAAAAGGTATAGCCCTAATTTAAATTATGGATTCAGTGAATAATAATGCATCATTATTGGTTAATCAGTTGTAACAAATGTACCACAGTAAAGAAAGCTAATGATAGAGGAAACTGAAAGAGGGGAGATAAGGAGAAAGTGGGGGAGGAAATATAGGAAACGTTGTATTTTCTGCTTGGTTTTTCTGTAAAACCAAGCTCTAAACATAGTCTATTCATTTTTAAAAAGGTAATGAAATGTTTGAAAAAAAGGTAAAGATATTGAGAAAAAGTCATGGCTTCAGTAGTTGAGTAATGAGCACAGCACATTTGATCGACAATTCTGAAATCTACATTAAACATACCTTAGTTTCTATTAAATTCCAGTAATTGTATAAAGAATTAGAACAGGGCCGGGCGCGGTGGCTCAAGCCTGTAATCCCAGCACTTTGGGAGGCCGAGACGGGCGGATCACAAGGTCAGGAGATCGAGACCATCCTGGCTAACACGGTGAAACCCCGTCTCTACTAAAAAATACAAAAAAACGAGCCGGGCGAGGTGGCGGGTGACTGTAGTCCCAGCTACTCGGGAGGCTGAGGCAGGAGAATGGCGTGAACCCAAAAGGCGGAGCTTGCAGTGAGCTGAGATCCGGCCACTGCACTCCAGTTTGGGCGACAGAGCAAGACTCCGTCTCAAAAAAAAAAAAAAAAAAGAATTAGAACATACGAACTAATTTTCCAAAACCCTCCTGTAAACATGTAGAAAGAGCTAAAGAGATACTAAATCAAGCCACTGTTCTAGGTGTTGACACTGATTTGGAAAATGTTTATAAATGTGCCAATCCAAAATTATAAAAAAGTCATTTTGATCTCTGACAAGGTATTTGTGAAATCTTGCATAGACTCAAGTGCTGTTTCCATAAATATTCTTCAGCATTTTTTAAAATCATACACAACAGATGATGCTATGGTTTGGATGTTGGCCCTCAAACCTCATGTTAAAATTTAATACCCGGTGTTGGAGGCGGGGCCTAATGGGAGGTGTTTGGATCACGGGGGTGGCTCCCTCATGAGTAGATTAATGCCCTCCCTGGGGGGTGGGTGGTCAGTGAGTTCTTGCTCTGTTAGTTCCTGTGAGAACTAGTTGTTAAAGGAGCCTGGCACCACCTCCTCTTTCTCTTGCTTCCTTTCTCACCATGCAGTCTCTGCAAACCGACTCCCCTTTGTCTTTCTTCATGAGTGGAGGCAGCCGGAGGCCCTCGCCACGTACCCAATCTTTCAGCCAACAGAATTGTGAGTCAAATAAATCATTTTTCTTTATAAACTATCCAGTCTCAGGTATTCCTTTATAGCAACACAGATGGGCTAAGACAGATGATATCCATTCTTAGTAACATAGCACAAATAATATAGTTCTCTGCCTTTCTAATCCTTGATTTCTTTATATATATAGAAACATGATTCATATAGCACCATGATCTTCCCAATATTACTGAAAATTTATTAATAAAATACTAATTATCTTATCAGCATATGAGGTAATGAAAAATACCAGCTTTAGCGGTTAAGTGAATCTAATAGGTACAAAAATGAATATTTTATTACACTGAGCGAGACCCCCCAAATTTAGAAAATAGACATTTATGATGACAACATAATTATGACTAGACATAATCCAAATTCATTTTGAGGTATAAAATTAGTTTTCCTTTCAAAATGATTCAAATCAATGACACTAAAAGAAATTCTTAAAAAAATATGCCTGGTGTTCAAGGACTACTCTGCCCTATAAGATCACTAATAGGCCAGGCACTGTGGCTCACGCCTGTAATCCCAGCACTTTGGGAGGCTGAGGCAGGCGGATCACCTGGGGTCAGGAGTTTGAGACCAGCCTGGCCAACATGGTAAAATCCTGTCTCTACTAAAAATACAAAATTAGCCTCTACTAAAAATACAAAATTAGCCAGGCCTGATGGTGGGTGCCTATAATTCCAGCTACTTGGGAGGCTGAGGCAGGAGAATCGATTGAAACCGGGAGATGGAGGTTGCAGTGAGCCGAGATCGTGCCATTGCACTCTCCAGCCTGGGCAAAAAGACTGAAACTCCATCTAAAAAAAAAAAGAGAGAGATTATTAACAATACCTACATGCTAAACTTTTGGTTCAGTAGTAATTTGAATTTACTGTTTAAGGTAAAATAATTTTTGTTCCTATCATTCTCAACCCAATTGTTTCATATCAAGGTAAAATGCCATGGTCTTGCATTTCTATTAAACTACTTCTTACAGGGACCTAAAACTCCGTTAAACTTAAGTTGAAGGAAATTGTAGGAAAAAAAATATTAGGCTAAAGGAATTTTATATTTTTTAACATTTACACGTCTTTAAGAGGATCTGTCTCACAAATTCTTTTTTCTTTTTCTTTTTTTTTTTTCTTTTTTTGAGACGGAGTCTCGCTCTGTTGCCCGGGCTGGAGTGCAGTGGCTGGATCTCAGCTCACTGCAAGCTCCGCCTCCCAGGTTCCCGCCATTCTCCTGCCTCAGCCTCCCGAGTAGCTGGGACTACAGACGCCCGCCACCTCGCCCGGCTAGTTTTTTGTATTTTTTAGTAGAGACTGGGTTTCACCGTGTTAGCCAGGATGGTCTCGATCTCCTAACCTCGTGATCCGCCCGTCTCGGCCTCCCCAAGTGCTGGGATTACAGGCTTGAGACACCGCGCCCGGCCCTGTCTCACAAATTCTTATCCTCTGAGTCTAGGGCAAATAAACAACATTAACCAACGTACTTTCAATGGACTAATTACAAGTTACCATTCCATGGAAAGCTAAACATCTGGGGTTTTCATTTTCTAGGTGTAAAAATTGCTTAGACTGCATTATCTTTAAAGGAGTATTTATATTGTAACCGCCAGTACTATTGCCTAACTCTTCAATTTTCTGTGCAACAGAGAATCAGACACAATTCAAATTCTGTATTCCCCATTTAAGACTAGCTTGCCGGGCGTGGTGGCTCACGCCTGTAATCCCAGCACTTTGGGAGGCCAAGGCAGGCAGATCACGAGGTCAGGAGATTGAGACCATCCTGGCTAACACAGTGAAACCCTGTCTCTACTCCAAATACAAAAATTAGCTGAGTGTGGTAGCATGTGCCTGTAGACCCAGCTATCCAGGAGGCTGAGGCAGGAGAATCCCTTGAACCTGGGAGGTGGAGGTTGTAGTGAGCCTAGATTGCATCACTGTACTCCAGACTAAGCAACAGAGTGAGACCCCATCTAAAAAAAAAAAAAAAAAAAAAAAGACTACCTTAGGCCGAGCATGGTGTCTCAACGCCTATAATCCCAGCACTTTGGGGAGGCCGAGGTGGGTGGATCACCTGAGGTCAGGAGTTCGAAACCAGCCTGGCCAACATGGCGAAACCCTATCTCTATTGAAAACACAAAAATTTGCTGGGCGTGGTGGCATACACCTGTAAGCCCAGCTACTTGGGAGGCTGAGGCAGGAGAATGGCTCAAACCCGGGAGGTTGCAGTGAGCCGAGATTGCGCCACTGCACTCTGACCTGGACAGCAGGGCGAGACTCCATCTCAAATAAATAAATAAATAAATAAATAAATAAATAAATAAATAAAAGACTAGCTTAAAATAAACATGTATAAAAATGTATAAAAATGAATTTAGCCTTGGTAATAGAGAGGAAACCATATGCTGCCTGAAATATCCCTGCAATTCAGCATTTGTGAAACCTTTAGCATTTTATTTATGTGTCTATGAATTTCATTATGACTTCTCTTTATTACAGAACTCAGATGATTTATTCCAAAGCAGTATAGAAACAACTTTGGAACGAACACATGTTTAAAGGCTCATTCCCACAAAGCTTCTCTTAAGATTTCAAATGCCAGGCACACTTCAGGGGACCCCAAGTCACTCGCACTTCTACACAACTGGCTATAAAAATAGAGGTTTTCATTTCCCCTCAGATTCAATAATTCACTAAAATGACTTGCAAAGCTCAAAAGTAAGCAATAATTATGATTACAGGTTTATTATAAAACATACAACTTGGTAACAACTAAAGGAAGGGATGTATAGGGTGAGGTCTGGAGGGAATGTAGAGCTGTGTGCCCTTTCCCCATGGAGTCACTGCTGCTTACCCTCCTGATCAGCAAAGTGTTCACCAACCTAGAAGCTCCCCTGAGCCTCAGTGTCTAGAGATTTTACTGAGGTTTCATTATGTAGGCTTGGTTGATTAAATTTTTGAAGCTCTGTGCTAGGAACTAAAGACAATGTCAGATGTATTCTTTACTATACCATGTCCTCCAATACTCGCCTAAAACACCCAGGAAGCTTTCTCTTCCTGATTCAGAATTTCTATCCAATTTCCTGTTTGGTTTTTTTTGTTTGTTTCTCTCCATATTGCTGTGTGGGCATGGAGGACTAGGTAAGCATACTTAGAGTCAGTACATATATTTACCCTTTTTTCTTCTCCTAATTCTAGCGCCCGAGTGAGGGCTATTAGTTCTGCCAGCTGAGAACTAGTTCCTGGAGTGAGGGGATTACTTTCAAGTATTCCATTATCACTGACCACTGCATACCCTGCTTTTCGAAGTCCTTTTTCTACAAAGGAACTTCCATCAGTATACAAGTTGGGGTCGGGAACAGTCAAGAGAACCTCTAGAAGGTCCCCTTGAGCGGTGTAGGTTTGAGCAATTACTTGTTGACAGTTACGTTCTATTTTTTATTCATTATCTGGAAGAAATGTGGCTGGATTGAGTTGCACGAGCGCGCAGTTGCAGCACTGGTCCTTAAAGTAATAGAGCCTGATATTTAAGCAAATGGTTGTCTGACAGCCACACGTCTCCTTTAGCAGTGAGTATACCGTTCACATCATGAGATGTTCACACAGTAAGATCTCTTCCCTGTGTCATTTTAACTGCTTCAGATACTAAGACTGCTACTGCTGCCACTACCCATAAACAATGAGGTGAACCCTTTGCCACTACATCAATTTCCTTACTCAGATATGCCACGGGTTGCAAGCTAGTCCCTCAGACCTGTGTAAGGACTCCTAGAGCTATTCCTGTTTTTTCCGTGACATAAAAAGAAAAGTCTTGCACCACTGGCAAGCTTAACACTGGGGCTTGGGTTAGGGCCTTCTTTAGGGCCTGGAAAGCCTCTTCTGCTGCAGGTGTCCATCTTACTAAATGGGTATTGGCTTTCTGAGTTTCCTTAATTAGTGTATGTAATGGCCTGGCTATTTCGTCGTACCTGGGAATCCATATTTGGCAGAAGCCTGTTACACCAAGGAACTCTCTTGGTTGCTTTAGGGTTTGGGGATGAGAATCAGCCAGTATAGGCTGAATATGTTTCTCACTGAGGGCTCTGGTGCCTTTGGATAATTTTAGTCCTAAGTATTTAACCTGCCGTGAGCAGAGCTGAGCCTTTGGTTTGGAAATCTTGTAGCCACAGGTGGCAAGGACATTTAAGAGTGCTTGGATGGCTTGATGGCAGAAGGTTTCTGAACCAGCAGCTAAAAGTAAATCTCCACGTACCGAAGGACAAGAGTGTCCAGGTATGAGAATTGGCACAAGTCTTGGGCTAATGCCTGGCCAAATAGATGGGGTCTATCCCTGAACCCTTAGGGTAAAACAGTGCAGGTGAGTTGAGACGTTGGGTTCAAAGGATCTTCAAAGGCAAACAAGAATTGAGAGCCAGGATGTACGGGGATGCAGAAAATGGCATCCTTAAGGTCCAGGACTGGAAACCACTCTGCTTCCTCTGGTATTTGGGAAAGCAGAATATAAGGGTTAGGTACAGCTGGGTATAGAGGGACAATGGCCTCAATGATAATCCTGAGATCTTGCACTAACCTCCACTGTCCGTTGTGTTTCTGTACTCCTAAAATTGGAGTATTGCGGGTGCTATTGCATGGTTTTACTAGGTCTTGGGCTTTTAGGTCCTTAATCTTTTGGAGTCCTTGTTGGGTCTTGGGTCTAAGGGGGTACTGCCTTTGGTAGGGAAAGGAGGAGGAATCCTTTAGTTTAACTTAAACAAGATGGGCATTCTTTGCTCATCCATATTGTCCTTCTGTTGCCCAGACTTCAGGATTAATTTCTTCCTCAAGCCGGGGACAACAAATGGGTGTTCCTTCTTCTATGTTCAGGTGTATAATGGCCCCTGCTTTTGCTAGAATGTCTCTCCCTAACAAGGGAGTGGGGCTTTCAGGCATAACTGGAAAAGCATGTGAAAAGAGTAAAGTCCCCAGTCACAACTTAGTGGCTGGGAGAAGTATCTAGTGACTGGCTGTCCTAGGACCCCTCAGATAGTGACAGATCTGGAGGACAGTTGTCCAGGACAGAAGAGTAAGACTGAGAAGGCCACGCCAGTGTCCAGGAGACAGTTAACCTCCTGGCCCTCAATGGTCAAGCATACCTGGGGCTCTGTGAGGGTGATAGTGTGAGCTGGCACTTGCCCTGGGCACCCCCAGTCCTGCTGCTGGATTGTCTGGTTAATGGCTTCTGACTCAGAGGACCTTTGTCCCCTGGGGTAGTGGGCCTTCCAGTGATTCCCTTGACATAAGGGGCATGGACGAGGGGGCGGCTTATTTCTATTCAGACAATCGTTTTTAGAGTGTCCTTGTAGACCGCACTGGAAGCAAGCTCTATTAGGCATTCCATTTTCCCAGCCTTTCCGTGTTCCAGAGCCTCCAAAGTCTGCTTGCATAAGGGACATGACTAAAGCAGTGGCCTTTTTCTTATCTCATTTGTGCCATTCCACCTGCTTCTCCTGATCTTTATTATAAAAAACCGAGGTTGCCAAGTTCAATAAGGTATCTAAGTTTTGCTCCGGGGCCTAAGGCAGACTTTTGAAGTTTTTTTCTCATGTCTGCAGCTGACTGAGTGATAAACTTATCCTTTAAGATTAGTTGACCTTCAATAGAGTCAGGTGACAGAGAAGTATGCTTACTCAATGCCTCCCTTAGTCTCTCCAGAAAGGTGGTAGGATTTTCTTCCTTTCCCAGTGTTACAGTGAACATTATTGAATAATTTATAGGCTTCTTCCTAGTTTTCCTTAGTCCTTCTAGCACGCAAATTAGCAAATGTCTGCGGCGCCCATCTCCATGTTCTGATTCTGTGTCCCAGTGAGGGTCTACACTGGGAACTGCCTGCTGGCCTGTGGGGAATTGTTCTCTTTCCTCTGTTGTCATTCTATCATTGACCTGACTGAGATACCAGAGATTGCCAAATTCTCGGGCTGCAGTTATGGCGGCACTTCTCTCATTTGGGGTTAGTGTCCGATCTCGCAGTAACAGTATATTTCTCCAGGTCAGATCAAAGGATTGTCCTAACCCTTGTAAAACACCAATATAGTCATCAGGGTTACCTGAGAATTTATCTAGGTCTATCTTCTACAAGAGTTTCCCTCAATTATTGAATATCCATTGTGTGTCTTTTTTTTTTTTTTTTTTTTTGGTCAATCACCTGGGAGGAACCACCTATTGTCCTGTCCTGGAGGGAGTTCCTCCTAGGTCTGGTCAGACTTTTGTATGGTAATTAAGATTTCAATCCCCTGTTAGGAAACCTGCTGGATTAAGGGAATCTTCAGTGGTTAATGTTAAATTATCTTTTTCTAAGAGAATAGCCCTATACTTTAAGATTTTTGAGTTAGTAAGCTACCTTTTTTGCTTTTTTGACTTAGGATAGTTCTAAACTGGAGAGGTGTGCTCACAATGAGGTTTCCTCTAAAGGCTAATTTTGTACTTTCTTCTGTTAGCAAAGCAAATGCTACAGATTGAATGCATTTGGGCCATCCATGGGTTCCTGGGTTAAGGATTTTTTTATAGGAAGGCTACTGGTTGTCAGTGGTCTCAGTGCTTTCAGGCTACACCCTTGTTTACACTGACAACAAAGGGGTATTGTAGTGTTACAGGGTCATGGAGAAAAGCTTCAATTATCAATTATAGGTTTTAAATTTATCCTGGCCTTTAAAGAAATAGGGTACACTTTTTTCTTTACTACTTCTATCTTCTCTTTCTCTTTTTCTTTCTCCTTTCTGTCTTTGTAGATGGATTTTCGAAACACAGTGGAAGGACATTCACTCATTGCCCTCATTTGCCACTATAGGAATATGTGCCTCCCTTTTATTTACTCAATTTGCTTTCATCCTGATATATTATGTAGTTGTAGACCCAGTTCCAGTTGTTAAAGTACTGGGTTATCAGTTCTAAGGCTCTGGCAAGGGTGGTGGGAAACGGGTCCCACATAACTGCCCATGTCGAGAGCTGTATGCCTAAATTGGGAGGGACACCAGGGACAAAACTCCTTGGGTTCATAGCCTAGGGGCCTAAGGATGCAGCGTAGAGCTTCCTTAGATCCCTTTGGAGATACAACCTGCTCTAATACTTGGGAGAGGAAGTGAAAATCTGAAGCATTAGTACTAGGAGGCAGGGATTGGAGGAAGTAGATTCAGAGGTATGGAGAATTTTGGGGCTACACTTTCAAGAAAGTCATGGTCAGGACCCAGGAGGTATGGGTCAGAAGGGAAGGTAGGGGCGCACACATGGGCGACTGTTGAGACTTCTGTCTGCACCATGATCTCAACCAGCTAAGGCAAGGAGTTTGGGACGACAGCTTTCTGCCTCTAGTCCGCCCTTGGCTTCCCCAGGAAAATTGAAAGTGGAAGCTGGTTCCAGGCAGACCAATGCTCCCAACCCAGAAGGGGTGGGGGTTATTAGACAGCCCCTTCCCAGACAGCCTCACACCTAAGTCTTAAGTCCAGTGGCCACACTAATCATTTTTAACCTGCTGACAGGTGCCCAGTATTTTCCTCCAATTCTAGGGAAGGATAGGACAGAATAGCGAGTGAAAGTGGTCCAATATTGCTCACCACTTTGGAGGTCCCTTCATGGTCGCCAAAATGTTACTGGAGGGGTCCTTGTTCTTAGAGTTCCCAAGATGGTGGCAAGCCTCTTGTTCTCTGACCTGGGGTTCTTGGCCTCACGGATTCCAAGGAATGGAATCTTGGGCCATGCGGTGAGTGTTGCGCTCTATTAGAAGCTGTGAGTCACGGAAGAGAACCGTGGAACCCAGCAACTAGTGTTCAGCTCGATTAGGATGAACTTGGGCACTTGGCCATGCAGGAACAATGGTTGAGCCTTTAGCCTGATTGGGAGAGGCAATGGGCACCTCACTGAATCAGGAGCGCAATGGACACCCTGCCAGATCCAGAGGGTTGGAAGCCAGCGTTGGGTCTGTGATGTCAGCAAACAGCAGTGGTGGACGGTGAGTGAAAGTTCAGCTTGAGCCATAACAAACACGGATCAGAAGAGTGTGCAGTTGCAATATTTAATAGAGTGAAAACAGAGCTCCCGTAAAATGGAAGGGGACCCAACCAATGTCTTGTCAGAGGCTATTCCTCCTCCAGGTTTTCTTGTGCACACTGGATCTGGACCTCTGCCGAATGCTTGATAAAGATGATTACGGACCAAGGGCCTATCTACAGTACAGTTCACTCCTGTTGTTTAAAGGATCAGTTAGATGTGAGGGCATTGCCATATTGATGACAGACATAAAGTTTCTTCTCCATGTAAGTTCTCTGGTGTTTATAAAGTTTAGAGCTACTGCTGAAGTCTCTTATGCATTCATTACATTTATAATGTAGGTTCTCCCAGGTTCCATAGTCAGAGAATTGACTAAAGGCTTTCCCACATATCTGACATTCACATGATTTTTCTCCCCTATAATTCTTTTTTTTTTTTTTGGTGTTTGTGTAAATCAAGTGAGAGCTCTTGATACAGGAGATAGAAAGAAATTATTTCGGCAGATAGTGAGGGCAAAAGAGTCCTCGACAGAACTTCCCTTCTAACAAAAAGCAGCCCAAGAAATCATTTCTTTTCTAACAAAGAGAAGCCTGAAAGATTGAGCTGCAAGCACTGATAAGGAAGCTGGAAGCTTGAATGTGGGGAGGCCTACAGCTAAACCCATAGAAAAGGGCTACTTAGGGCCAGGCAGGTCCACCTTGGGGCTCCACTTTCCCTTTTTTTGTTACCATGTATGCAGTAAGAAAGAAATAAGCAACACAGAGTAGCTACACACCTGCATAATCAAAGATTGGGGTGGGGGCTGCCAGAGATTCATGTCCTATGTAAATAGCACAACTGGTCCTAGCTGGTTTTCCATGCCCTGTGTAGATCAGACACCATCTCCCCACTAGCTCATCTATAAAAACCCCCTGCATTTCACCACAGATAGGCAACCCATTTTCCTGGGACCCCTCTCTGTAGCAGAGGGCTATTCTCTTTCTTTCACCTATTACAGTTCTGCTCTAGACCTCACCCTTGTCTGTGTCCGGGGCCTTAATCTCCGTGGCCGTGAGAACAAGAACCTCCTCACAGTCAACGAGGCCACTTCACTCTGACCTAAAATCCTGGTCACAGTCATTTTATTTCTTTAGTGCAAATTCCCTCATGTTTACTAGCCAGAAATTTGGCCTCATTCTTCCACATAAATGAACATTCATATCATTTCTCTCCAGTGTGAATTTGCTTGTGTCAGCTGAGGGATAAAGGATAACTGATGGTTCTTCCACCATCATTACATGTACAGGATTTCTCTGCAGTGTGAATTATGTGGTGTGAATAAAGCTGAATGCTTAGGTAGAATTCTTTCCCACATTTACTATATTTACAGAGTTTCTCCATCATGCAAGTTCTTTGGTGTGAATAAAGGTTACACTTTGAGATGTTTCCCAAATTTACTGCATTTATAGGACTTCTCTCCCATGCGAGTTCCATGGTGTGAATAAATTTGGTGTTCTGACCAAAATGTTTCTCACAGTAATTCCATTTAGAAGGTTTATCTCCAGTGTGGATCTTCTTGTGTTGTCTAAGGCCAGAGTATGTACTAAAGGCTTTTCTACATAGATGACATTCATATGCTTTCTCTCCAGCATGAGTGGGCTCCTGTTGTCTAATGTGAGATCAATGATTAAAGACTTTCCTGCCTAGATGACACTTATAAGGCTTAACTCCAACGCGAGTTGATTTATGTCAACGAAAGGACTAGCAGTCACTGAGAATCTTTTCACAGTGATTGCAGGCATGGGGTTTTTCCATGTGGGTTATCACGTGCTGAGTAAATGTGGAGCTGGGATGGAGATTTCCCCACACTCACTGCATTCAAGGGCTTCTCTCTAGTGTGAGTTCTCTGTTGTTGGGAAGGCTGCTGCAGGACTGATTACCCTTATACTTTCATTAATTTATCTATAGACAGATTCTGGAGTGATCGTTTAGTGATAGTCTCCAGTCAAAATCCCTTCCATATCACTATACGCAAATCTATGTTAGTTACACACAGACTCTCTTGCATGCACGGAGATTTTCTCTTTTGTAGCATCTCAATGGTATAACTATCTGAGGTAATTTCAAGGCTTCATTATGTTTCAGAGATGAGGTATGATCCATGTCTATGCAATTGTCCTGAATTCCTAAAGAATTCAGGTTATAATTTTGAGCTCAGGTTAATATCTTTCCTAAATTCAAATATCCAAAACCATCTGAAGGGACACCCTCCCAGCTCCAGTTAAAGCCATGTGACTGTGCTGTGTTCCTAACTCAGCCCATCCCCAGGTCTCTAATCTGGAGGAACAGGGTTCACCCCCATGAAGCTTATCACTGACAAGCAGGTAGAGGGACTCCTTCCTCCAGAGAAAGTGTATGGACACTATTTCTTGTTTTTAAAGGCCACCCTGTCTGCCTAAAATAATTGAAAAAATTAAATTGCTAGAGTGGCATTAGGAGGATGAACACAGGGAAATGGATACAAGGCTCACGTGGGTAGGTTTCAAATACTGGCTCTCACATAGGGGAGACATGTGAAATGGAGAAATATACCAATGACTACGAAGACATTTCGGGAAATTAAAACTTTTAAAGTATTTTCGAGAATGAAGAGAAAAAATAAAGATGTGACATTGGGGAAGTCATGAAAAGGAAAGTCATCAAAGGCAAGGGACCAGGGCAAAGGTCACAATGTGAAGCTTTAATTCTAACGAAGACATGAATAGACATGAAAGAAACTGGCATATATATGAGAAATAATAACATTATGTATGGAATTTTTCTCCCAATGGCTTCTCATAGTTTTCTAAAAACATTATTCACTCAAGGTCATCTGCATTCGAAATTATCAAAGTTCTGTCCCTCACCGTCCAGGCACCTCCTGTACTGAGCCTATCTGTCTGCAGCCCACCTGGATTTGGGCTCTGGGGAAATCCTTCCTTCCCTCCACAGCACTGCTCCTTGCTTCAGCTGGGAAATCATGAATGTTTTGCAGAGCTGATGCTCTGTGGGGAAAGTTGCATGGATTTTGAATTCTGTGTGAGAACTGTGCGTGATCTTCAGATCTGGGGCAGGCTCCCAGCAAGACAAGGCGAGCATAGAAGGGCACCAGGGGAAGAGCACCTTGAACGCCAAGGACATTGAGGGCCCTTCTCTGGAGTAGGAAGGAGAACCCCTGACACCAAGCTCCAGACAGTCTCAGAAGCAGTGAAGATTTAAATGTTTCCACAGTGGGTTGTGGAATTTATTCTCATAATTAATCCAATAAAATTAAGATCCATTGAAACAATCTAGGTTCTATTTGGAAAAGAAAAATGGCTATTATTTTTATTACTGTGGTCTCAAACCCTAGCTTAGTGCTTAAAACAGTGTTGTCACTTAGTAAAAATTTAATCCATTTATTTATTCAAAAAAATAGTCATTGAGTTCCCAGCACTGTTCTCAATGTTGGAGATGGAGTAGTAATAAAGACACAAAACTGTGGTCAGGAAGACATGTTCTAGGGGTTGATAAACTAGATTTAAGTAAACAAACAACGTTGAGGCAGTTGTGAGTGCTGTGAAAGAAAACAGATGAGGATGGAGACAAAGTAGCGTATGGGGAAGCTGCCTGGCCTGACGGACTGAGCACCTGATGAAACACCTACCTCCATACCTGACCTTCAGCACCTGCTGTCACACATCCCTGTCACCTGTGGTCACCACACACCTAAGACCCCTGCAGCCTCTGACATGGTTGATTGAGTGAGTCATTTCCCCAACATGGCATTGGATGGATGAGAAAAGGACAGCCCTTCACTTATGTTCCCTGAAACGATATCCTCAATGGAGAATGAAAAAATTGGTGCACATGTTGGGAAGGACATGATCTCATTGTTTGGACGAACGGAGGCAAGATGGTGCACTTCCGGGTTCTTCTTCACCACCAACTCTTCCCGCGCGTGCGCGAAAATGCAGCCGGCGCCCGGGAAGGTGCAGACCAACTGGGCATGCGCCAGGGAACCTCCTCCTGCTTCCACACCGCAGACGGACCAGGACCTGAGACCCGCTTCCCTCACTCTCATGGCCTCTCTGGGTTAAGTGCCCTTGTCTCCTCTTTACCTCCCTCGGCCAGAAATCCTGTGCAGGTCTGAGGTCCATTTGGAGCCACCAAGTGGCTCGGGAGACCCCTTCAGGACGGAGACGTCCACCTGAAGGTAATCTCCACTTTGGCTCCATGAGCCTCCAGTCTGTCTCTGCTGGTTCCAAAGGACGCTTTGAAGCCAGGCAGAGATCCACTTCCATTTCCATTGTGTCCATTGTGTCCCTCGGCCAAAATCCTGCGCAGGTCCGAGGTCCATTTGGAGCCACCAAGTGGCTCGGAGACCCGTTCAGGACGGAGACGTCCACCTGAAGGTAATCTCCACTTTGGCTCCATGAGCCTCCAGTCTGTCTCTGCTGGTTCCAAAGGATGCTTTGAAGCCAGGCAGAGATCCACTTCCATTTCCATTGTGTCCATTGTGTAAGTAAAGAGGAAACAAATGGGAAACCCCCAGTCCAAATTTCCAAAGAGCACCCCCTTAGGGTGCCTCCTAGCCAATTTAAAAACCTTACAGCTTGAACAAGACCTTAGGAGGAAGCGGTTAATTTTCCTTTCCACTGTGGCGTGATCGACCTCAGCAATTTCTGCCAGCGGCTAGGCAAGTGGTCCGAAATTTACATGCAAGGCTTTTGGGCCTTAGGCTCTCATCCCTATACTCCTTCTCTCCTCCTTCTCTCCACCCCCTCCCTTCCTGCCCAGACTCCTCCTCCTCCCCCCATCCAGACTCCTCCATCCTCCTCCTCATCTACTAGTAATCCACTCGGTCCCGTGCCTCCTTCAGGGCCCCCAACTGGCTGTCTTGAGTCCCCTATCTCTGCCCACACCCTCCTACAGTGTTAGCACCTTTGCGAGAGGTGGCTGGGGCGGGGGGTCGTCAGAGTACATGTCCCTTTTTCATTGGCCGATCTTTCCAAAATTGAGCGTCTTATTTCATTTCTCAATCAGCTCCTGACATTCGTAAAAAACTTCAAAAGGTAGAGGATGGTCCTCAGACACCAATACGAGACCTGGTTAAATTAGCCTTTAAGGTCTATAGCTCCAGAGAGGAGACGGCAGGCTCGCCTTGAACAGAAGGCACAGCTCCTAGCAGCGGCTTTACAGCCCAGTCGTAACCCCAGACCAGAGAGCACACACCCCTCAGACTCCAAAGCTACAAAAGGAGCCTGCCTGCTATAAGTGCGGCAAGGCAGGACACTATGCCAACAGGTGTCCGCAAGGTCCCCGAGTCCCAACGCAGCCTTGCTATAAGTGCAAGGCATCGGGACATTAGGCCAGTGAATGTCCTAACCCTCGTCCACCAGCAACCCCCTGCCCTGCTTGCCAGCAGGGAGGAAACTGGAAGTCTGATTGCCCCACCCTGAGAACAGGTGCCGCGCCTCTACGTGACCCCCTTTCCCAGGATCCTGGGAGCTCCTTCCAGCTCTTACATCTGGACGATGACAACTGAAGGTGCCGAGACTCGGGGACCCCCATCACCCTCGCCAAGCCACGGGTAACTCTCCTGGTAGCGGGTAAGACAATTAATTTTTTAATCAACAGCAAGGCTACCTATTCTGTTTTGCCATCCTTCTCTGGACCTAGCCTTCCATCCAATATCTCTGTAGTAGGAGTAAGTGGAAAGCCATCCACTCCACGAAAAACTCCACCCCTTAATTGCTGCCTGGCCAACAATTACTTTGCGCAGTCTTTCCTCATTCCCAGCTAAAAAGGGCTCCTACCGAAAGCAATCAGTGGAAATCAGTTTGGCTTTCCCCCACTCGCCTCAAACTTACTAAATTTTCTTAACTATCTCATACTCCCCAACCTTGCCGGGACCTTCCTTCTGGGTTTTGCCCATATTCCAACAAATGCTTCCATTCCTCATTCCTATACTAATACTGTGCCTTATTTTATTTTTCATCCGTGCGTCCAAATACCAACCATGGGCCCCGACCTTAATGACGCCCCTTAACAGCAGGAAGTAGCCAGACAGACCACGGTGCCCCTTTATCACTATTATCAATAAAAGGTTGGACTGTTTCGATGAACGGAGGCAAGATGGTGCACTTCCGGGTTCTTCTTCACCACCAACTCTTCCCGCGAGCGCGAAAATGCAGCCGGCGCCCGGGAAGGTACAGACCAACTGGGCATGCGCCAGGTGACGTCAATCCGAAGAGACCAAGATTTACCTGGTCGCACCTGCGGAACGCCCCTGACACGCCCGTGCCCCGCCTATTGCCCTCCCACTCCTAGAAAAGCCGCTCTCCGCCATTGAGCCACGCGGCCTTCTCACAGCCCCGCGGTCTTCTCACAGCTCCACTGCTGTCGGGATGTCGGGACTGTGGGAAGTCCCTCCGAGAGCCCCACCGGGGGACTCTGCCGGCCTCCTTTGCCGGAGGCCGACAGACTTCACCCACACACCTTAGGTTACCAAAATAAACTTGCAGTTTTGCTCCTACACTTGCTTACCCGCTGGTTCTTTTGTGCCCGCTGGGCTGGTCTTAGAAAAAACAAATCACTCATGATCAGTTCCTGACCTGCCATGAGCATTCCAGGGTTCTGGAGAAACAGAACTTTCATGAATACTTCTCGGACACACTTATTAATAGAAGATCCAGGCCGAGAGGAGAAATGTGCTCATCTCCTGGCAAAGGGTAATCAACTCAGGAGACAGAGCAAGTCCCCACGCACCCGTGGGTTCCTTGTCAGGAACTCGGCCGCCACCTGTCTTCCTTCACATTCTCCGTCAGGATAGTCTGAAAACTAAGCAGACAAAGCTGAAGAAGGATGAAGAAAACATGAGACCTTGGTCTTATTCACCCCGTCATGGATCTCCAAGCCTTCATCTGGGAGTGAGTGCCACCAGGTCCAATTCACATACGCCTGCAGGGTGATCTGGGTTACTTTTTTCCCAGGTAAAAAGGAAGAAAGTTTTGGCTAGAGCAGCTCGTAAGGAACATACGAAAATCCTCATTTTATAGAAAAATAAGAGGACAATTATAGTGTTTTATGCTTTGCTTAGACCTGGTATTCAGGGAGATCATGTAATTCCCTCCCTGAGGGCAAATCCTAGGAGGACCTGACTCATACCACATGGTGATTCTTGTTTGCACAACCAAGAACAAAACTTTGTGACTTAATACTTCTTGGTTAGGTGCATTAGCATCTTTCCATAACACTCACCCAGCCCTGCAGAGCAACAACCTCCCTGCTGTGCCCTGCCCTCACCCTCCCTGTCCTGTTCTGCCCTACCCCCTTCCTCTCCATCCTGCCCCACGCTGCCCCCTGCCCCCACCCTCTTGCACTTACCCTCAATCATCTTGACTCCGCAACGTGTGGGTTCAGGCAGCACCAGAGCCTCAATCCTAGCTCCATGCCCCCGGGCCTGAATGTGCAGCCAAGCACCTTTGGAATCTGTTAAACAGTGGACATAACAGTTCAAAGCCTCATCCTCTGTTGGAGGGTTGTGGCTTACTATGTTAGTTTAGCAACAAAACCCCTTTTACCAAAAAGAAGCGGGAGTGAGCCCTTTCTAATGCTACTGCTGTGTCTCACAGCCACCCTACGGCAGTGGAGCTCATAGAATACAGAAGGAAGGAGTTTAGTTTTGAGGGACATTTGACTCCTTTAGAAATCTTAGTGAAATGGTAGCTGGAATTCTGCCTTAGTAATTGGCATTGGCAGGAACATCTCATCTCAGCATTTCATAATTTATGTATTTGAAGCATTTGTCAATAGTAGACTACTTTCTAGAACAACGTTAATAATTGGATGTATTGCATGGATGGATCGTGATAATGAGTCATGAACAGGGTGGGAAGACAACTCCTTGAGTGAGGTCCCCAAAAGAGAAAAGAATTCCCATAGCATCAGCTGAGACTCTGTGAATCACTTCCTTGCATTTGCTTATTTAATCCTCATAATATTTGTGCTACATATGGGTAAGCTGTCCATATAACAAGTGATGTGAAGTTAAGTTCTAAAAGCTTTATGAATGTGACCAAGTCACATGCTACAAAATGACAGAGCTAGAATTTAAACCAAGCTCTGCCCATCTCTGTCTCAAATTTCTACATGTGTTTGTCTTGAGAGAGGTGGACACCAGAGCCAGGTTTTACCGGGATATGTCTCCTGTCTGACCAGCCAGGAGAGGCTTTTCCTTGTTATCACAGCCTTGTCTTTTCAGTCTGTACACACAGTCCCTACCCTACCCCATGCCCAGGTTCTACTCCATACCCCAAACATCAGCTCCCACGTCTCCCCATTTTTACTGTAAACCAATAAGTGCCTGAGACAAATCTTCATTGATTAGAGGTTTATTTTGCCCAGACTGAGGATGTACCCAGGAAAAAGAAATGCAAGTTACAACAGGATCTGTGACCTGTCCTTTTTCCAAATTGAAACGCCATGCCCATTAAACAACAGCTCTCTATTTCCCCCTCTCCCCACCCCCTGACAGCCACCATTCTACTTTCTGTCGCTATGAATTTGACAATTCCAGGTACCTCATATAAGTAGAATCACACAATATTTGCCCTTTGGTGACTGGCTTATTTCACTTAGTACAATGTCTTCAAGGCTTATCCAATTGTACTATGTGCCAGAAGTTTAAGGCCAAATAATATTCCATTGTATGTTTATACTACATTTTGTTTATCCATTCAACTATTGAAGGACACTTGAGTAATGTTACTTTATTTTATTTAGAAATTCACCAAGGGATATTTCTTTTGAAATTATTTTTTTTTTTTCCCCAGAGCAAATTTCCCTCTAGCAAATACAGCATTGGGGACTAGCTTCTTCTGGCTTGTGAAGGGAAAAAGGCCTTCGGCTTTTTGACCTGCTATTTTATCAGTGTTTCTTGTCTCCTTGAACTTGTATGTTAAACTAGGCTTACCTGACTTTAAAATGAACAAATTGACATCCACTTACACTGCATCTTCTGTCCTTTCTCCCTCCCCGCTGTATGTTTTATTTTGCTAAAATGCTTTAGTTTCGTCCTATTAACATTTAAAAATTTTCCCATCTCAGCCTTGACACCTGCACATTACCTTATGATGGAAATCTGCTACCATCACAAGAGCTCTGCTTTTCCCTTATAATGTTAATTTGAAAGCAATTATAAGGCTGCATATGAAGTATGATAGTAAAGGAACTGACTTTTGCACATATGTCTAAATGAATGTTGTCCTTCAGAATGATCCGCTTCTTATAATGTCAGTGGAATTGTCTTCACATCTATGTTATGAGTTTTAGTACTTTACAGTCTCAGGGTGCTTTCATGGTTGATTACCTCCTCTGCTTTTTGACCCAATTTGGGCACATTCCACCTTCCCTGATGCTGTCCTTGACTATAGGACCAGACAGTGAAGTGGAGTGGAGTGGAGGACACGAAGAAGAGGACTATTTCATGTCAGTTTTTTTCATGTACCAGCTGCTTGTCTGCTCAAAGCAGCTTTGAGTAGTTAGAATTTTAAGTTAGCATTGGTTAAGTTAGAATTGGTTGTGCACCAGAAACCCTAAATCTAACTGCTGTAACTCCATAGCCCCAGATGCATATACGGAAGCCATTTCTATCTTTTCCCCTACCTTCTCATTGCATCACTACATCCTACCTTCACTGCTGACTACATATGCCATGTATAGTTGCGCAGGTTGTGCACTTACCAAAGGCACAATATCACAGAAATATATATATACACACATATAAAAATATATGCACACACATATATGCATGTGTATATATACAGATCTATATCATAACAATTTCCAGAAAGAAGTAAAGAAGGTGCATTGAGGAAAGGGAGCCTTTTCCTGCTCCCTATCAAAATATAATGGCCTAGCAGCAGCTCTTCCTTTCAAGATCCCATGGTTGCATACCTTAAGACATCATAAGGTCTGAAAAGTATGACTTAGTAGTGGCTGATACCTAATTCACAATTAGCTGATTAATTCACTATTGCCTTATCATATAGTGGTTTGAGCAAAGCCCTAGGTCAGTTTTTAGGAACTCATTATTACTGGGCTCTCATCCAGCTCATTGGTTATTTTAGTCTAGAATACAAGACCAGCTTTAGACTAGACAAGGAAGGAATTGCCTACATGATATAATATGGAGGCTTTTGTTCAAAACTATCTCCTCCATTGGCAGTTTTAGTACATAAGATTCATGATGAAATTATTGAACTGGAGGGAACTTGCCGATATAACCATGAAAACCATGAGTCATAGGTTCCCCCCAGTGTCTGTTCCACCTATCTCAACCACACAAGCATTACCAATATCACAGCACTTTCCTGTTGTGTCTGGATGCCCTTCCTAATCCAGAGCTTCAGGCAACCCACATTTCTACTGGAGTGGGCATGCATATAAAACCTATTTGTCAACTTTGAATTCTAGTCCAGGAGAATCATTAAAATACAAACACCTGGGAGGAAAAAAATACCTTCAGTCTTCACTAATACCTCAGGAGGACCTGTCACCCAGCATATGACATGAGAGTCTCATTTGATTACTCTTTCTCCCTGTTGATCTATACAATCAACCAGAATATCTGTCATTCAACTTCCAAAATAACTCTCAAAGTTATTTCTATGCCCTTTCCACCACGACTACTAGCTTTTCTCGCTCCTGACCACCTGAATTGTTGCAGCAGTCTTCTATGCACGAGCTTCTCCTGAGACCGCTCCCACTCCAGCCTATGCTGCTGGAAAACCCGCCTGGATGATGGGAGCTACTGCTTGAGACAGACAGTCACACCCCACTGTCTGTAGACAAAAGGCCAGACTCTTGTCCTGGTCAGGGTTTAAGAAGATATTTTAAGGGTCTTTGGTGCGTCTTAGGAAGGGAACTGGATTTTCTTAGAAAACACTTTTATTAACAGGTATAGATGAGGAAGGTAAGTCCTTCATGGGTATGGACAAAACGAGGGAAGACAAACTGCACAGCACAGGAATGATCAGGAGTTCTAGAGTTGGGGTGGGATGCAAGGTTGTGGGGAGAGCAGAGGAGAGGAAAGGTGTGTGTGTGCACGTGCGTGTGTATGAAGGGAAAGGATAGAAATCTGCACAGATGCCATCCCAGTGGTAAAGTGGTCAAAGAAACAAGTGACACTGCTATACATGTGTACTGGAATCAAATGATTTAGTAAATGGATGGCAGATGGTGGGAGCCAGGTTTAGGTAGATGATCCTAAAATGATCCCTGTGGCAAAGTATTAGAGTCGGAGACCTCAGCAGGAACTCCTCTTTATAGATACAGAGTGTTACCTATAGAAACATTTATTGCTATGTGTATATACAAAGGTTAGTGCACATACACACATTTCTTTGCTCTGTGAGCTAAGAATACCTACAAGCAACAATACTCCAGTAGCACTAGCACACCTAGTACCCAAATCTTGGTTTCCAATACTGTTCTCCAATAAAGGAAAACAGGGATTCTTGGAGAAATGGCTGATTCTAGGACTGGGGCAGGAAATAAACGAGATGAGTCTGCAGTTTCTTGAGAGTGCCAGGAAGTAAGAAAATGCTAAGACAAAAACAAAAACCTAGACACTCCACAATGATGGGAGTATGTCAACGGGGCACAGAAGCCAACAAAAAGAGCTCCCTATAACATACACTGGCATAATTTGAATGATAAAATTAATAAAGTAGTACTGTATTATAACTCCAAGCATAAAATAAATATCCATGAGTCTATACTGATACGAATAAATGATTGAATAAATTAACAAAAGGAGAGAAGAGACAAACTCCTGCGCAGTAGAATTCCAAAGACTTTATGCAGGTTCTCCACCCTCAAGGAAGGAAAGCATGATGCCCTACTCCCTGAGTGTGGGCTGCATACAGTGACTTCCTTCCAAAGAGTATGGAAAGGGGTTAAAAAATAAAAGAATAATTTTCCAGTGGAGAAACTTGATAAATACTACCTCAGTTGACCTTGATCTGATCAAGGTCCACATCAGCAGTCAGAAATCATGTTGACAGTGTGAACCCTTGTGATAAAAATCCCAATACAGATGCAAGATATTAATAATAGGGGAAAAAAGGTGTGGGGTACGTAGGAACTCTCTGTACCATCTTCTCAATGTTTCCATAATCTAAAGCTGTTCTAAAAAATAAAGTATATTTTTTAAAAAGACTCAAAAATTGAAATGTTAGATAAGCAATTTCAAGTTATTTATGATGCTGTGATATTAAACCCATCTGTCTGCCTAAACCAGTAAGAAGATCTACCGTGCTCATGCGTCCTGGGATCATGGTATGGTGGGAAATAAAGCAACAGGGCAGCAAGGCCTTGCATCTATCCTTCTCCTGAGACCCTAGGAAAGGGAGACATATGCTCCAGAAAGGGACTCCAATACAGGCGGGTGGTCATTACCAACAGGAAAACTTCTGTGGCCATGGCACAGCTGGCACAGCTTCATGGCAGGCACCTCAGGAGGAGGTCTGAGACCAAGCTGTCTTTCTCACCTTCATCAGAGGAGGATGTATCAATTGAGATCTAGTCAGGAAAACTATTGTAAGTATTTCAAACAGAAGAAATTTAATACAGGGGTTTGATTCCAAAGATGTTGGCTGGGTTAAGAAGCACCAAAGGCAGAAGAGAGATTCTGAAGAAGAAAAAATGAAAGAAGCGATGCCCAGAGATCAGAAGCTGTCAGCTCCAGATCAGCTGAGAAGAGGGGCCTTGATGACAGGGGTCAACTTCTGAAAAGATGTAGCCTCCCTGGGGCTGCTGAGTCCAGAATCACCCCAGCCTCACTGCAGCAAGTGCCAGCAGCCACTAGCCATGGCCACGCTAGAAGAGCTGACACAGAAACATCTCTCCTCTGCCCATTGATCTTCCTCCAGGGCCCTCTCTTGGCAGAGCATAATGGGAAGGCTGGAAGATGCAGTGAGCATACACTAGGCCCAGCAGTGTTCAGAGCAGAATGCAAAGATGAAGATGGAGGCTGACACTGCTATTGAGTAGCCAGGAAAGAAAGTAACCCTTGATGAGGTTGTGATTGATGCCTTGTTTCTACTAATCCTCATGGCCTTCCTTTTGAACATTATTTATACCTTCACTTCCTCTTCTTTTTTTTCTTCTTTTCGCGATGGAGTCTTACTCTATCAACGAGGCTGGAGTGCAGCGGTGCGATCTCGGCTCACTGCAACCTCTGCCTCCTGGATTCAAGTGATTCTCCTACCTCAGTCTCCCAAGTAGCTGGGATTACAGGTGCCCACCACCATGCCCAGCTAGTTTTTGAATTTTCAGTAGAGATGGGGTTTCACCATGTTGGCCAGGCTGGTCTCAAACTCCTGACCTCAGATGATCCACCTGCCTCAGCCTCCCAAAGTGCTGCGATTACTGCGCCTGGCCAATATACCATCGCTTCTTGTTCTCTGCTCCTCCCGCCAGAGATCCCCACTATTTCCTATGGAAATCTTTCCCTCCCCAGCATCCTTGCCTTTGCTATTTCCTGAGGGATGCCCCTGCCCAAGATGTATGAGTCCAAATCCTATATTACATCTTTTCAAATTCAGCTCATGTAGGTCCTGCTCTGCAAAGCTTTCTGTCTCTCACTGTTCTCATCTGCAAGCAGAAGTATGCTAGTTAAAAGAAAAAAAAAAAAAAAAAAAAAAGAATCCCTGGTATGCAGCAACTGCGTATTTCCAGGGTGCAAATAATCCCAGAGGAACAGTTGCAAACTGTCAGCTCTTGTGAGCCTGTCAGCTGGTCCTGGCATGGCAAACCACAGTCCATGACCTGGAAGCATACCTTCCTGTTGTGAAATTCCTTAGCCATTCATGCGACCCCCGACCCAGTGAGCTCTCACCACATTTTGCTATGTGTGATAGTCATTTCTTTGCAAGTCTGCACTCAACTCCAGAAAAGCATCCTCACATAGGGAAATTCATGGCTTAAAATTCCAGCCCTACACTCCCGGCTCTGTGACTGGTAACCCTGTTACTTGCCAAGCCAAGTAGCTGGTAACCCTGCCACCTACCAAGTGTTGGGACACTCATCAAATGTTCAGAGCCTCAGTTTCCTCATCTATTAATGACATCAGCAATGTAAATCAGTACAGCCATTAAGGAAGACAGTATAGAGGTTCCTGAAAAAATTAAACATACAACTACCTTGTAATCCAGCAATTCCACTTCTGGCTATGTACCCAAAAGAATCTATGGTGGGGTCTTAAAGAGATATTTGTACACCTGTGTTCACAGCAGCATTATTCACAACACCCAAAAGTTGGAAGCAAATTAGTTTTAGCTCTTCCACCATCTATACATTTATTAAAAATACCACATGACACATCATAAATACATACAATTTTTATTGATTTAAAAATTAATTTTAAAAAGTTGTTTTTTTAAAGAGCAGCAACAATGGCAACCCTGCCCCACAGGACTGTTACAAGAATTAAACGAGTGTATTAGTAGTTTTCACACTGCTATAAAGCACTGGTGGAGCCTACCTAACTAATAAATGAAAGAGGTTTAATGAACTCACAGTTCCGCATGGCTGGGGAGGCCTTAGGAAACTTACAAGCATGGCAGAAGGTGAAGAGGAAACAAGGACCTTCTTCACTTGGCGGCAGGGGAGAGGAGAGAAATGCTGTGAAGGGGAAACTTCCAAACACTTTTGAAACCGGCAGGGTGCGGTGGCTCACGCCTGTAATCCCAGCACTTTGGGAGGCCGAGGTAGGTGGATCACCTGAGGTCAGGAGTTCAAGACCAGCCTGACCAACATGGTGAAACTCCAACTCTACTAAAAATACAAAAATTAGCTGGGCATGGTGGCGGGTGACTGTAATCTCAGTTCCTCAGGAGACTGAGGCAGGAGAATCACTTGAACCCAGGAGGCGGAGGTTGCAGTGAGCTGAGATTGTGCCACTGTACTCCAGCCTGGGCAACAGAGTGAGATTCCATCTCAAAAAAAAAAAAAAAAAAAATGCCATCGGCTCTCATGAGAACCCCCTATCACGAGAACAGCATAGGGAAAACCACCCCCACGATCCAATCACCTCTCACCAGGTCCTTCCCTTGACATGTGGGGATTACAATTTGAGATGAGATTTGGGTGGGGACATAGAGCCAAACCATATCAATGAGATAACAATGCAAGTGCATTGCATAACAGTCCCTGGCATATTGCAGAGGTTTAATAAATGTTAATTTTCTCCACTCCTCAGGCTTTGAACACTCTAGAAGAGAAGCCATATTACAATTCATTTTTTAATTACCCTAAGTATCAAAAACACTACCTTGTAACTTGTAATTGTTCAAAACTACGCAATCGCTCAAAAATATTGTTAACCTATCCACTGGAAATATGAGAGGGTTGACAGCGAGGGGAGGGGGCAGGGAGGGATGAGCCCAGAACCCACTGGGGAAGTGCGGATGGGCTGGGAAGAGACAAGGGAGGCAAGCAGCACAGGGAAATGGTGCTACTTACGCCCAAGATCCCCGGAGCTTACAGGGCCTCTTCGGCATCCCCCTCCCTCAGGCCTTCTTACCTCCACTGGGTGCACACTTACTATTGCTTACTCTTTAATTCTGGCTGCGGCTGAGCTGGACACCAGCGTCCTGGAACACCAACCGCCTTCTGGGTGGCAATAATGACAGCAGCAGCTATTTCAACTGCAGCTGCTAATGGTATTTCAATATACTTAATTCCATGGGGCAGAAGTTGGCAATAGCGTCCAGCAGCGGAAAAAAATGCTAACTGGGAATGCTGGGCTTAAGGAGTTTAATACAGAAATGGTAAATACCCCATAATTTCTTACCTTTTTCATCTAATAGGATACCTATCAATCAAACCTTACCTAAAACCTAAAATGCTTGAAATCTGCCTAGAAGCTTCAGTCTGATTTTGCCCATAGGTCAAGTGCTAATGAACTGTTCTTTTCTTCCATTTCTTCTCCTCATGTTTAATCTAAAAACCACGGAGTCATGGAATGGGAAAGGCCTAGAGCTCCACTTGCTCTAATTGCTTCTCTTTTCAAACACCATAGATCTACGGCAAATCCAAAAAGTCAGCCACAAGGAAATGCAGACTTACAGACAAAATTGATTTGTTCCAAACTGGTGTGCTCTGGGGGCCTGGCCCCTCTGGAAACCCAGGGCTCAGGCTCCCATGCCAGGTGTTTTGTCACTTGGCAGCCTCCTCTGACACGTCAGTCAGGGAGCTGGGCTTCTGGAAAGAAGTCCATTCCATCTATGGACAGCATGCACAGCAGGGGCGATCAGCCTTAGCAAACCGCTCAGCCTGTTTCCTCCTAGTCAGGGATTCTCAATAGGTTTAGGGGCGGGGTAGGATGGAGGGAGGTTTTATCAGAATCACGGCATTTGCACTATATAGTTTGAAAGATGTAACATAAAGCTGCTGCGTTAGTACCAGCTGCCATATTTCTTTTTCTTGGAGGTGTCTAATAAATCTAAAGGAGGGTGTTCTATTGAGTTGAGCAAAATGGCCTGAGGTTCCAAGAAGTAGAGCTGCTGCTGACTCGTTGCTCCGTATAGCTGAAGATGAGTTCTTGAAGCCTGCAGATCCCAAATCTGGGAGCTCTCTTGACCTGGCATCACACACATCTGTGTGTACCTGTCTTTTTCTCCTCCATGGGACCAGCTCTCAGCAGATCCAACAACAAGATTCTGATTGTCTGTGGATCTTCTGATACATCTCCTCGCTTGTAATCATCATTCAATAAATGCTCTCTAAACACAGGTACCTCCTATGCAATCAGTACAGCACTTATAAAACAGATCAACAAAAAGATTGAATGAAACACACACGACAACTTGTTCATGGTTTTTCTCTAGGCAGAGACAGCTGCGCAATTTCATCTTTTCCTCATCTATCCTAAATTAATATACTTAGCACTGCTTTTTAAAATAATAATAAAAAACTTTATTTTTAAAAGAAAAGCACCCCAGTTGATCATAGCCAAGGAAAAAAAAAGACGCAGCCAGTTTTTACTTCGGCAAGGTTTAGGGGATTTATCATTTTCGCTGCCGATATTCTAACTAAAAAAACCCAACTAAACAGCCCAGAGAACGAGGTAACTTTCTGAGGCAGGCATTCAACAACTTCAAAAGCTCGGCCAAGTTTAGCAAGTAAGTTTCGTTTCACGGCAACAATCGGAAACTGGCCACCGCGGTCGTGCCCTTGGGTTGGGGACGCACCTCAGCGAAACAAACCTAGCAGCACTTCCCGGCTGGCGCCCGCGCGCTGTAGCTCGGGGAAAACAGACCGGAACGCGCATGCGCCGCGCTGGGCCGTGCAGCGCCGCGTCGCGCCTCATCGCCCATCAGCCCTCCAGGGCACATTCTTCGAAAACCAAGAAGAGAAAGGCTGCCACTGCGCCTGCGGGGAGAGAAGCCGGCGGGGCGGGGGCGGAGCCGGAGGAAGGGGGTGGAGGCGCGCGTGCGCGCTGATCCAGCCGGCAGGAAGCCCGGCGCGCGGGGGCGGGGTCGCGCGGCGGCAGGGGGCGGGGCTCTCGAGGCCGCTGCCGCCGCCGCTGCCGCCGCGCATTGTGCAGCAGGCGGGCCCCCGCGCGGCAGGGCCCTGGACCCGCGCGGCTCCCGGGGATGGTGAGCAAGGCGCTGCTGCGCCTAGTGTCTGCCGTCAACCGCAGGAGGATGAAGCTGCTGCTGGGCATCGCCTTGCTGGCCTACGTCGCCTGTGAGTGCGCGCCCGCGGCTAGCTGGGGAGCTCCATTCATTCCCCGGCTCCGCGGTGGGCCGGGCGGCGGTGGTGCGGGGCCCCGAGGCGGCCCTGCAGCCCCGCAGCCCCGCGTTGCTCCCCGCCCCGGGCGGGACCGGCGCTTTCTGCTCCCACCCCTTTCCGCTCTTGCAGCAAAGCGGGCCAACTTGGGTGCACACCCCCGACAGCTTAGGCCCGGGCGCGGACCCCGGACGGAGGGGCCCTTAGCAGTCCTCGGGCGGCCCCCGGTCCCTGCCTCCTGTCCGGGGAACTCGGCGGCGGCGCTGTCGTCCACGTCGCGCTGGGAGCCGGCGAGAATTCCGGTCGGCGACTCCGGAGCGTGCCGCGTGGGGATACCCTTGGGGACATCCGCGGTCGCGCCGCGGTGTTGGTTAAGTCGGATAAAAATACTGTGGCCGTTGGCAGAGCCCCCGCTCCGACTGTTTGCTCCTCAGGAAATTTACTCAGCGTTTAACTCTTGGGGAGCCAAGTGTGGGCGGCCCCCCGGGCCGCTGCCGTGCCCAGGTGTCGGGGCGCACGGGCACCCCCATTCTAGGTTTTCCCCCGGGACTAGGCGGCAGGGCCCAGCGGGCAGGCAGTTCGGGGGCCGGGCGGGGCGTGCCTGCAGCTTCGTCGTGCGCGGGTCTAGTTTCTGTCATCACTCACAGCGTGCTGCCTGGAGACGGGGCAGGAGGGGCACTTCGCAGGCAGGTGGTGGGCCCTCTGCTTATTAGGGAAGTCAGAAACCGTCCTTTTAAAGATCTATTCGTTGGGCATATGTTTTAATTGCTGTTATTAATACGTCACCAAGTACCAAAATTGGACTGGAAATAGCTCCCAGTGTGAGCTGCGATTGAATGCTAGCCACCGAGACACACTGAAATGAAATCACCTGCTAACCTGTTGAGTTAGTAAGATCTAATTCCCGAGGTTAGTGGAGACTTCACTTGTCTCAAGTGACTTCAGTTGAGCTCTAAGAAGGCAAGTATGAGTAGATCCAGCCTGTCTGCTAGAGCCCAGCTCTTCAGGAGGTGGAGCTGGAAAACCCCAGCAGAACTCCGGGTTGCTAGGGGAGGTTTCAGGCCTCGGATGGGTGTTAGATATGAGTAGTTTTGCAAGGGAGGAAGAACTACTCTGAAGTGTGTGTGGTCAATCTTGAGTAAGAAAGCTGAGACCCAAGAGGAAAGACCATTTAAAGCTGAATAACTATTTATTATGGGAATAATACTACCTACATTTGTTGAGTGCTTAACTGTGTATGTGAGTCTTGATTCTTAGTGCCATTGTCTGAATCATTCAGCAACCCTGGGAAATCGGTGCTATAATGATTCCTATTTTAGAGGTGAAGAAGTTAAGGCCAAGAGAGATTAGGAAATTTATGGATGATCACACAGATAGCAAGAGAAAGAAGGCCAAAATTTGGACCCAGAAAGGTCTAGGAGCAGGATCTAGAACCCAGGTCTTCCGACAGCAGTTTCAATTTTATTTTGGGGGCATTCTAAAGTTGCCACAAGGGTTTAGAATTAATAAACTAGGGGAGTTATGGAGTCATGGAAATTTTTTTTTTTTTTTGAGACGGAGTCTCGCTCTGTCGCCCAGGCTGGAGTGCAGTGGGGTGATCCCGGCTCACTGCAGGCTCCACCTCCTGGGTTCACGCCATTCTCCTGCCTCAGCCTCCCAAGTAGCTGGGACTACAGGCGCCCGCCACCACACCCAGCTAATTTTTTGTATTTTTAGTAGAGATAGGGTTTCACCATGTTAGCCAGGATGGTCTCCATCTCCTAACCTCATGATCTGCCCGCCTCAGCCTCCCAAAGTGCTGGGATTACAGGCGTGAGCCACTGTGCCCGGCCGGGAAGTTTTTTTTAACCTGTTACTCATCTAATCAGGAAATCTTACCAAGTCCTTACTGTTGTCGCTGAACTTGGCACCAGGAGACACCATGGGGTGCTAAAACACCGGGTCTGTGCTGTGATGGTACAGACCATATACCACATAGTCTAGCACATTGGTTCTCAGACTTAAGCATGCATCAGAATCACTAGGGGGTTTTTTAAAAACACAGACTGCTTGTCTCCCTCCTCAAGATTCTGATTCAGTTGGTCTGGGATGTGGCCTGAGAATCTGCATCACTAATAGGTGGTTCTGTATGCTGTTACTGTGGCCTGACCCCACTTTGAGACCCACTGGCCAAGATGGTGAGGTGGGCATGAATTGGAAATGAAGGTTAAATTACAAACTGGTGTGAGGGAAAGGAATGAATGAGAACTGTGGCAGGAACTCCTGAGTGAGAGCAATCAGGTGTGTTTGTTTTCTCTAGGAATCAAAAAGTGAGCTGAGAATGGAAGGCTTATGTAGGCGTTAACAGGGAAGTCAGAGGAGAGAGCGAGTTCTAGGAGGAGCAGTGTATGCAGAGGTCCTGTGGCAGCCAAGAGCAGGCAGTATTCTAGGAATGCAAAGAAGGATGGTATTGTTGGAGTGTGAAAACAAAATTACAGCCATGAGGCTGCCCGGGCAGACAGGGGCCAGAGCAGGCAGGCAGGCAGGCCTGGGGTGCAGCCCACGACATGGGTGATTTTAGCTATGAGGGATTTAAAACAGGGTGGAGGCAGTGTTAATAAGGAGCAGGTAGGCTAAGTCTGAGCCACTCTGCAGGGAAATATGTTACAGGGCTTGTGATTGATAACACCCAAGGACATTGAAAATGTAGTCCCTCAACCGTAATGTCTGTGTTTTCTAATCTCTGCTTTTCCTAATTAATCATCTTGTCCTCCCTGTTACAAGTAAACTCTCACCACTGTTTGAAAAAACTGTCCATACTTCCCAATTATATACACCCTCACTGTGAGCCAGTCTCCGTTGCAGAAATGCCCTCCCTGTTTCGGGAACAGAACTCAAGTTCTGTTAGCCTTTCTCCTTCTGCTCCTTACGTCTTTCCCAAAGCCTTTGTTACTTACTCTGGCCCTGAGTCTCCTCCTTGATACCACATAACTCTTCTTCATGTCTTGGGGTTGACCACCTGCCAACTTGTGTTGTACTTGAGTTCTTTCCCGTTCATATGTTGGCTTTTTCCTCAATGAAATCCCGATTCTGAGGACAGGGATTGTGTCTTGTGTGTTTCAGCCCTTGTAGCATTTATAGCAGTGCTAATGGCTCATTGAAAGAACTCAGTTTCTACCCTTTGTACTGAATCAAAAATCAGGCCAACCTACTAGGTATCTCCTGGGCAGACTCGGCTTGAATAACCTTTAACGTATTATTTTTTTAACATGCATATAGTGTAAAAAGTTAAGTAGCCTCTGCGGGGCCAAACAGTATCCCCTGCCACCATTTCCCTCTCCCCAGAAATAGGCACTTTACTTTTTTTTTTTGATATAGAGTTTTGCTTTTGTTGCCCAGGCTGGGTTGCAATGGTATGATTTCGGCTCACTGCAACCTTGGCCTCCCGGGTTCAAGTGATTCTCCTGCCTCAGCCTCCTGAGTATCTGGGATTACAGGCATACGCCACCATGCCTGGTTAATTTTGTATTTTTAGTAGAGACGGTTTCTCCGTGGTGGTCAGGATGGTCTCAAACTCCTGACCTCCTCACTGGCCTTGGCCTCCCTCAGGCATGAGCCACCGCACCCAGCCCCTAGGCACTTCATTTCTTTTAGCTGATGATTTTGGTATTTAACTTTGTGCCACTGAATCACCTGGCTTCCTGATTTTTCAGTTGTAGATATTAACTTAGTGACTTTGTTCTTTGGGAGATGATTTTTTTCTTCTCTTTGCCCCCATGCATGCTCTCTACCCTCCTAAATAGATGTGGTACAATCTCACGGAGATCAACATGCAGTGTTTACAAGTGTGACTATGTAAATGCTGTCCTAGTGAGTCATGTTGTACGTTACTTTTTGTTTTCTCCAGCGAATAATTGGCTGGTGTTCTAATTTGCTTGCTTTCTATGTAGTATGACAGATCCAACTGCAAACTCTTTGCCAGTTGTCGCGTCTTTCCCCCACGATGTTCACGGGCATCAGGATGCCCCTCTGTCAGCACCCCTTCCTGAAGAAGGGCCCCGAAGTGTTCTACTGAAACTTGTGTATGCATCTGGGGATCAGCTGCCAGCCTCACCACCTGCACCCACATCAGCCTGGACCTGCCCACTGCAGGGCTTCTGTTTCCCGACTTCCTCTTCCTGACTCCCTCTTGTTTCACTCCCTGGTTTGGATGTGATGGGAGGTGAATTTTGAGACTTTATCCATAAGTATGTTTTCTGCCTTCATGTCTGATAGATTGATAAGATAGAATTATACAAAAAAATTCTTCCTTTAGAATTTTTGAAGCATCAATCCAATCCTTTGTGGCCTCCAGGATTGTTGAAGAGTTTCAAGTCAGTCCTTCTCTTTCTGAAGATTGTAGCGTCTTCCTTTCGTCCCTGGTCGTCAGTGTTCACCACACATGTCCAGCCGCCTGCCCCCCAGGCTCTTGGTAGGATTGCCCTCCCTTCCTCACTCCCTGAGCTTGATGGCCTCACATGGTTGCTGTGCCAGTGGCCTGCCCGGGAGCTGAGTGGAAGTGCTACTTCCACTTCTGGGCCTGCACTTAGCTGCGAGTGTAAGTTGCTGCCAGAGTTTTCCCTCCCTTTAGTTTGGTTCTGAACTCAGCTTGACAATGATGATACTCAGCTTGCAGAACCCCCTCCTATCCATGCTATGACCCTGTTCGATTGAAATAAACTTGAAGAATAAATCTTTGTTGTTTTAGGCCTCTGAGGGCTTTTGGGCTACTCATTGCTGCAGCTTAACAATGCCTGCCCTGACTGATAAATCCATGGTGTTCGGAGATACACAGTGCCTTGGTGTATTTTATCCAGCATGTTGGGCATTTTTGTGCCCTGGCAATGCAGAAACACTTGTTCTTTAGTTCTGGGAATTTTCTTGAATTATTCTTTGGTGATTTTCTCCCCTCCCATTTTCTATTTTATCTCTTTCTGGAACTACTACTATTCTGATAAAGGATTGCTGGACCAATCCTCTTATTTCCTATTTTCTACCATTTTAAGCTTGTTGCATTTTTGGGAAGCCTCCTCATTTTCGTATTTAGACTCTTGTTGTGATTTTTTTACATTTTTTTTTTTTTGCCATACTTTTTTCACGTATAAGAGTTCTTTTTTGTTCTGTCAACTTTTTTTTAAAAACTAAAAAACATGGTCTTCATTTCATGGTATATTCTCTTGATTTTTAAAAATTTTGTTTTCTTTTCTCGTTGCTGAAGGATCTCTTTCCTCTAGGCTGCCTTCCCGTTTCTGTATGAGGCTCTCCGCAGATGGCCTGCCCATGTTTAATAGTGGGGGACTCAGCGGGGATGGGCAGTGCCTGCTGTGAGCGAACCTTTCCTTGTTGGGGCCTTCTGATCTCAGTGCTGTGGGTCGGTCCTCCCAGGCTGTTGTCACAAGACTCTCCCTGGTCCCTGCAGGAAGGGGAGGCTTGGCTGCCTGCATCCTGGAGCCCAGTGAGCGAGGGCTGCAGCCTAATCAGTAACCTGATTGTCCCTGGGGGTTCTGGGCTCTCCTGTCAGAGACCCTGATTCCACCCTCTTGAGAGATGGAGCCACCTGTCTTCTCCCAGGGTGGGACAGGAGCTGAAAGTTGTCCTGCTTCTTAGATATCTTTGAAAATCAGACTTCCTGTCTCTGCTGCCTCCACACCCATTGCAGATGCTCCAGGCCTGGCCAATTCTTGACCCTGTCTAGGTATAAATGGGCCGTTCCACTGTCCACCCATGTCCATGTTCTCTCCGTGTCCCCACATTCACCCATCTTCTTTTTCCCATCCAGCAGAATTTTGGTGACAGTTCTCCCTTCTTCCCCTTCTCCCCGTCCACGTGGATTGATTCCTCAAACAACAAGAACAAAAAAGAAATGAGGGAGGAGGGATATGGAGACAGGGGCCGGGAGGAAAATAGATTGCCTATATTCAAGAAAAGAAAATAAATCAAAGACAAAAGACATTTTCTGATATTTTAGTGGGGTTTAGGAGCCATTACCTTCTCACCTTTAGCCTTTGAAAATTAGAGTTGAGGCCCGACGCGGTGGCTCATGCCTGTAATCCCAGCATTTTGGGAGGCCAAGGCAGGTGGATCACCTGAGGTCAGGAGTTTGAGACCAGCCTGGCCAACATGGTGAAACCTGTCTCTACTAAAAATACAAAAAATTAGCTGGGCGTGGTGGCGGGCGCCTATAATCCCAGCTACTCAGGAGGCTGAGGCAGGAGAATCTGGTGAACCTGGAGGCGGAAGTTGCAGTGGGCCAAGATCGTGTCGTTGCACTCCAGCCTGGACAACAAAAGCAAAACTCCATCTCAAAAGAAAAAAAAAAAAAAAAAAGGAAATTAAAGTTGTGACATCTAGTAACGTTTATGTAATTTTTGGTGTATCATGAATTTTGTTGTAGTGACGTTTTAGTTGTGGTACCTTTCTTTCCTGCCGGTGTTGCTTCACAAGAAAGGAGATAAAACCTGAAAACCATATGAAAGAGTGTTTTGTGTGTCTTTGTTTCATGTTTATGTTAACAGGCTTCAAACTTCTCTGAGGTTGGGACTTTGGTTACAGTACAGTTTTGCCCTTAATATAATCAGCTCCTGCATGATTGGCAATTGCCCTCATAAATTCACCGGGGACACAATTGCTGGCCTCTGCCTTGGAGGATGTGCAGCAAGTTAGATACCACTGTGATGCCAGAGGACCGTGGGGGAGGGCAGACGGCTAAAATCCACAACCTAGGACCAGTGGCATTCCCAGGCTGACCTGAGCATGGGATCAGCTTGGGCTTGTCAAATACAGGCTCCTAGGATCCTCCTAGGCCTGTATGAGCCTGGGGGTTGGAGGCACAACCTGGAAATTGTGAATTTTCAACATTTTCCAAATTTCCATGCAGATTTTCTATCTTTTCTACTAAAGGAATATTTTAGTGAACACCCAAATACTCTCTGCCCAGATTCACCAGATGCCTACATTTTTTTCACATTTGTCTTTCTCTTACTCTTTTATATATATTTTATGTATACTTTCTTTGTTGAAATATTTGAAAGGTGCAGACATAACAGTACTTCACCTTCAAGTACTTTACACATATCTCATAAGAATAAAGGTATTCATCTATATAATCTCATTACCATGATCACACCTTAAGAATTAACAAAATAATATCATCTAAGATATAGTCTATATTTAAATTTCCTCCCATTGTACCGCAAATGACTTTGATAGCCTTTCTGAGATTTTTGTTTTTTGCTTCTGTTTTTTTGAGACAGGGTTTCAATCTGTTGCCCAGGCTGGAATGCAGTGGCACAATCTTAGCTCACTGCAGCCTCGAAATCCTGGGCTCAAGTGATCCTTCTGCCTCAGGCTCTTGAGTAGCTGGGAGTGCAGGTGTGTGCCACCACACCCAGCTAATTAAAACACATTTTTTTGTTTGGTTTAAAATCTAGGACCCAGTCAAGATTTACATGTTGCATTTGGTTTTATGTCTCTAAATTTAGCCATAATAGCCTGATTTTTTTGTTTGTTTGATTCTCATGACATTTAGCTATATATATGTGTGTGTATATGTTCATATTTATATATATACACGTGTGTGTGTGTGTGTATATATATATATATATAAGCCCAGAGCAGTTTTCCTATAAATGTCCCACATTCTGGATTTATCTGATTGCTTCCTTATGATTAAGTTCAGTTAAACATTTTTATAACAATGCTTGCTAATTGGTGGTGTTGGGAACATGTAGTGTCTGGGCTGGTTTGACAGTGTTCAGTGTGACCCCTGGAAGGAATGGCCTCTACGCTGTTCATTTTGAAGGTACATTTTTGCAGTTTGCAATCTGTGGAGTGATTCTTGCAGCCTGTGCGAATATCTTGTTCTCCAGCCAGTGCATTTCATGTCCATTGACGATCCTTGCCTGGACCAGTTTTTATGTTGGGGATTGCAATTAGTGGTTTTCTAATTGTGTAAATCTTTTAATGTTTGTTAACTGGTGTTGTTTTGAAAATAACTTTCCCTCCCTCTTTATTCTCTCACTGTATTAGTTTCCCATGGCTGCTGTAACAAATTACCCCAAATTAGGTGCCTTTGAAACAAGAGGTATTTATTATTTCTCAGTCTGGCGGCCAGAAGTCTGAAATCAAGGTGTTGGCAGGGCTGAGCTCCCTCGAAAGGGATGCCCATAAGACCCGGGGCATTGAGTTGGCATTTCGCAGAGGGATACAATTTGGGCAGTGGAGTTGAAGGTGAAAGTGATGGAATGAGCAGAGGCTGGAGTGGCACAGTGCCAGGAGCAGGAGTCTTTGTGGCCCATAAAGGCAGAATGTGTAAGTCTGACTAATTACATCCACAAAGACCTTTTTTCCAAGTGAGATAACAATCACAAATTCTAGGAATTGGGATGTGGACGTAGTTTGGGGGCACCGTTAAACTCATAGTGATCATTCTTTAATCACTGTGGATCGGTAGCTTCTTTTAGTCTTCGAGCACTTCCTTGATATCTAGATGTTTCAGGCTCATCTTGTTCTTTTTCTGCCCCAAACCTGGAATCAACCGTCTCTCCAAGGAGCCAGAATTGAGTGGAATCATTGGCCACTTGCTTGGTGTCTAGAGAGTGGGAGAATTGGTTGGTAGTATGGGAAAAGCACACACACGTGGTATCAGAAGTGTTCTGTAGGTAGAAACGGGGTTTAGGACTTAGGTGTCTTTATTTTCAACAAATTTCCCTTTTTCCACCATAGTTCCTAAGAAAATGGACAAGGTAAAGTGGTCAAGGTAAAGTGCTGAGGACCATGAGAGAAATGAGACCTGGGACTTGGAGAGAACGGGATGCCCATCTAATGGGTCTAACCCAGGGCATTGAGTTGGCATTTCACAGAGGGATACAATTTGGGCAGTGGAGTTGAAGGTGAAAGTGATGGAATGAGCAGAGTCTGGAGTGGCACAGTGCCAGGAGCAGGAGTCTTTGTGGCCCATAAAGGCAGAACATGGAAGTCTGACCTGACATAAACTTGATTTAATGAGATGAGTAAGCCTTCCATAAGAATTTGTGCAGCATGAGAGAGATTTTGATGAGCATGCCTGAAGTGTTCAGACATTAGGGCAGGGCAAAGTATAATCAGTTTTGCATTTGGGGGTTGGCCAGTGTGGCCTGAAATATGCTTTGTGGTGTGCCTCTCTCCTGTGCTGCCTACCTTTTGTAGATATGTGACTGGCTTCTAGTCCTGGTATATGATATGTATGGTACTTCTGTACAGGCCAGTGCTGTGATCTGAATGGTTGTGTCCCCTGGAATTCATATGTTGGAACCTAATCCCTGAAGTGATGGCATGAAGAAGTGGGGTATCTGGGAGGTGATTAGGTCAGGGGCAGAGCCCCCATGCAGGGGATTAGTGTCTTTGTAAAAGAGGCCCAAAGGAGTTCATTTCTCCCTCCACCATGTGAGGATACAGCAAGAAGGCACCGTCTGTGAATCAGGAAGTGAGCCCTCACCGTGAGTGCCTTGATCTTGGACTTCCCAGCTTTCAGAACTGTGAGAAGCAAATTCCTGTTTATTAGCCACCCACTGTGTAGTATATTTGTGGTAGCAGCCTGAACCCAGACTAAGACAGCTGAGAAGTCAAGAAGATGTCTGATGTGAAGTTGGAGAGCTTTCACAAATAGATGTTGAATAGGTGAGGCCGGTTACCAGATTCTTCGTGTGTACTGAACCCACATTAATGTCTACTGCAAATTTCTTTTCTTGCTTTTTGTCTTACAAATATGACAGGTCCTAGGAATCACCTGAAGGGCAAATGTGGGGAGGAGTAATTCAGGGTCAGCCCTTTTCTTTTTCTTTTTATACATTTATTTTTTTTCTGAGGTGGAGTCTCGCTTTGTTGCCCAGGTTGGAGTGCAGTGGTATGATTTTGGCTCACTGCAACCACTCCTCCTGGGTTCCAGCGTTTCTCCTGCCTCAGGCTCCGGAGTAGCTGGGATTACAAATATGGTCCACCACGCCCAGCTAATTTTTGTATTTCTAGTAGAGATGAGGTTTCACCATGTTGGCCAGGCTGGTCTCAAACTCCCGACCTCAGGTGATCCACCCACCTCGGCCTCCCAGAGTGCTGGGATTACAGGTGTGAGCCACTGTGCTTGGCGGGATCATCCCTTTTCTGAATAAAGTCGTCTCACCCTGATTCAGCTCACCCTATCACGTGGTGCAAGCTTTCTAACCTTCTGTTTCATTTTTTTTTTTCCACTTGTAAAATGAAGATACTCTGGTCTCTTTTGCCTTGCAGGTAAAAATAATTTGTTTTAAATACTGTGAGGAATTGAGGGAATTTCTCTAAAGAGATGGTAGCTTCAGCTGATGAGCCTCAAGGGAAAAAAGGTGTTGTAAAGTAACCTGCAACATAGAGGGACTCTTTCCAGGCAGGAAGGGCAGTGACGGCCAGCAAGTGGGAACTTCTCCACCGAGGGGGCCGAGGGTTTCCTCATCGCCCTGCATTTAGAAGGGCCAAGAGTGAATTTGGAGTTAATCCATCAGTTTCTTTTTGGTTAAGCTTTTTAGAGTTGCTGTAACCAAAATAAGTAAGTGAAGTAAAGCAACAGCAGAAAACATTTGAACTTCAAAGCAGTCTTTTTCAGAGGGAGTCTGGATGTGCTAGAAAAGGAAAACAATTTTGTTAGGGTGGTGAGATCTTGGAATGTTATTCTTAGTATCTTTGAATATTTTTATAGCATTTTTAGAAATTGAAAGCAAAGCATGCTGGTTCTAAGTTAGAATTTGGTTGACGTATATACTGGGGTGACCTTGCTTTTTTGTTTTTTTTTAAAAAAAAAAAAAAAAAAAAGACGTGAGCAGGCAGCTGGGTTTTATCAGCAACAGAACATTGGTGGTGTAGGATGGCTTGGTTGTAACCAAGGGAAAGAACCAAGTTGTTCTGACACTCATCAAGGGGCCTGGTGATGGTTCTGGTGGAAATGACCATTAGCTGTGAATAACGGGTCCTCATAAACAGGACTTCTTAGCAAAACCCATATACTGCCAAATCAGGATCTTTTCCTTTTTTTCCTTTAGGTTTCTTTTGCTGTTCTGTGGAATTTATTTCTGATTCCCTGCTTCCTTACCCCAATGCATCCTAATTATTTAAAAAACGGAATTTCTATCCTAGGTTCTTAATACAGTGAGAGGACCCCACTACCCCAATGGTGACACTCTCTGCCCTCCTTAGGCTTCACCTTAACTGCACTCCCACCCCACCGCCACCCACCAGTGCAGATGCTGGAATGCAGCCCTCACTTTGGGCAGGAGAAGCGGCACCCGACTCTCCTGCAGTGAGGCGTGAAGAAGGGAGATGTTCTCTCCGTTTCCTAGAGGGGGAAACTGAGGCACAGAGAATGAGCCCAGAGCACTGACAACCCTCTGGGTTGGGGCGCAGCTGCAGTGGCTGAGGGTCATGCCCCTGGGTGCTGTGGTTTCCTCCTAGACTCCCTCCCTCACCTTTCCCTCTCTGCCCCTTTTGAACACAAAATGAAAAGGCTCACTTAAAACCATTATTACAATGTTTTAAATTCCCATTTGAAAATTACAAAATACAGGAGAAATAAGAAAACAACGTGCTCAATGTGGAAAAGCTAGAGAATGAAGTGCAAAGAAGAGAAAAATCCCAAACCTCATAATTTCTGCATATTAAATTGCCTTCCCATCCAGAAATAGCGCCTAGCTTTTCTTTGCCAAGCTTGTTCAAGCGGTGACCCGCGGGCTGCATGTGGCCCAGGACAAATTCATAAACATTCTTAAAACATAAAATGAGTTTTTTTTTTTTTTTTTTTCTTTTTTTTTGCTCATCAGCTATTGTTAGTGTTACGTGGGGCCCAAGACAATTATTTTTCCAGTGTGGCCTGGGGAATCCGAAAGATTGGACATCCCTGCTTTAGACAGACCTTTCTTTTGGCCCTCAGGAAAGTGTTGTAATTTCTTTCTTTTGCAAAGTGTATTTCCATCAAGTTTCTCTTTAGCATTCTTTCTACATCAAGATCAAGTATCAAATATATTACTAACAAAACTTTTTAACAGTAAGCAATAAAGAGCCCTGAAATCATAATCCATCTTTAAAAAAAAATTATCCTTTGCCTTCTGAATGAATGCTTAAGTTGTATACATTTTTCCCATCTTGTTCTTAATGTTTAGAAAGTGCCCTACTTTCTGAAAGAAATAATAGAGCTTTACATGTTATGTTGGATTCTAGCATTAGCAGTCCTGGGTTTCTTAGATCATAGTAGTTCCACCTAAAAGTTGTGGTGAGAAGTCTGAATTTACTTTTACTTTTTCTTTCTAACTAGTACGGTGGTGGTTTTTGTTGTTGTTGTTGTTGTTGTTGTTTTTGAGATGGAGTCTTACTCTGTAGCCCAAGCTGGAGTGCAGTGGCACCTTATCAGCTCACTGCAACCTGCCCTCCTGGGCTCAAGTGTTTCTGGTGTGTCAGTCTCCTGAGTAGCTGGGACTACGGGTGCACGCCACTGTGCCCGGCCAGTTTTTTGTATTTTAGTGGAGACAGGGTTTCACCATGTTGCCCAGGGTGGACTCGAACTCCTCCGCTCAGGCGATACTCCCGCCTGGACCTCCTAAAGTGCTGGAATTACAAGTTGTGAGCCACCATGCCCCACTTGCCCCAGCTTTCTTTGCCTTAGGCATTCTAAAAATAGTTTCATCCACGGTTATTCTCAAACCTAATCTGTGGTGCTGGCTGGAGCCTGCTGAGAAGGGAGCGTGTGCTGGGAGCTGGGGCCAGTCAGCAGTTTTCAGAGAAGTGTTGGCATTCAATGGTGAGGTCCCAGAGCCCTGCCCCAGCCAGGGACCTGATTGGTGGGAGGAAGAAGAGTACAGGGCTGCTGCAGGATGTGCCTCTAAGGATGAGGGCCCTGATGCTTAGCCTCACTGGTGACGGGCATGGGAGGGGCGAAACTCTAGTGACCTCTCTGCAGCCCACCCTGTGGGATGCCCCCATGAGCTAGGAGGGATTCCCTCCCCTTGATTTTCCTCTTTTTCTTTAATGAATCTGTTCATTCCATCAAAAACTAAGGAGATTCATTCATTTGGTAACCTTAGGGTAAGTATATTTCATTTTCCATTGTTATTGTTTGAGGTAAAATATTGTCACACTTCTGTAGGTGGAGCCTACATCTCTTTAAGTACAAAAAGGCAAAAGAAATAGCATGGCAACATTTTCTACCATGCCACACCAGGCATCATTGATATTTGTGGAGTTGGGAGGAGAGAAAGAAGGAGAATCCACTTCTTATCATTTGATATTTGTCTGTAGTAATTTGAAGGATCAAAGTCCATTTTTACTTTCTGGAGATCAGAAGTGGTCTGGAAATTTTCTTTCTATTTCTGCCTCCCTATTCTGCTCCCCAAATTTGATGCTATCCTCTGGTATTTCGGATGAAGAGATGTTTTGTGCTTGTTAAGTGGTGACACTGGACTAGAACCTTGAGTGAAACGTGTGAGTGCAACATGTTTCCAAGTTGATTGGTGTCCTGCTTCCAGTGACAGAAAGTACTTGATTTTCTCAGGTGGAGATGTGCAGATAGTGTATCTTATTTCCAGCTCCAAGAATTAGTCACATAGTTGTTACTGAAGTATTTATTGCAGAGCTTTCTCTCTGTAGTATTTTTGTGGCCAAATCCTAAGGTGAGGTGGAGAACCTGGGAAGGTACTTGGTGGTTAAGGGTGGTTTATAATTTGGATAGTGAGATGCAAGGGTCATTGATGTTTTACGTATATTTCTGGGGCTTAGTTTTAATTCATAATTTTAACAATCAGTCTGGAAGTATATGGAATGCATTGCTCCCTTCCAGCTAATCCTGTTCACCTTCCCATGGGTTAGAATGTCTTAAGTGCTTTTAAAATGTAAATGGTTTTATGCCCTTGATTTTTCTGTGCTTTGCTTTTTTACTTTGTATGTGGAGGAAATCTTTCTTTTTTGAGACGGAGTCTCTCTCTCTCACCTAGGCTGGAGTGCAGTGGTGTGATCTCAGTTCACTGCAACCTCTGCCTCCTGGGTTCGAGTGATTCTCCTGCCTCAGCCTCTGGAGTAGCTGGGATTACAGGTGCACGCCACCATGCTTGGCTAATTTTCGTATTCTTTTACTAGAGATAGGGTTTTACCATGTTGGCTAGGCTGGTCTGAAACTCCTGACCTTGTGATCTGCCCGCCTCAGCCTCCCAAAGTGCTGGGATTACAGGCATGAGCCACTGCGCCCAGCCATGGAGGAAATCTTTCAATGTGGAGATCTACCTCGTGAATCCATGGTTGCACAGAACTCATTGGTAGATTTATGTCGTAGTGCCTGTGCCTGATGCATGACGGAGCCACAGAAGGAGATTAGGTGCCCTTGGGATGAGGAGAGAGCCAGACACCAGTGACGGGCTTTGCTGCACAGAGCAAAGGTAACATGAAGCCCTGCTCCCAAGCTGTGCCCAGTCCAGCCCACAGGGACCTGGTCCTGAGCAAGCTTTATCAGCACAGCCCTGCCGTCCGTTAGAAAAAAGGCCCATTAATGATCAGACACTGATTATTTCTTGGTCAGGAAGTACGAGTGTGATAAAAGAAGCTGGAAGGCATTCTGTGGTTCAGGAAGGCTGGAGGCCACTGGGTGTGCTCAGAACTACCCTGCCCAGCTTGCCACAGGTGATGGAGGAGTGGACATAGGGCAGGGGCAAGGGGGCTGGGTGTGGTGGCCAGTGCCAGGCATCTACTAGGGGGTATTCTACTCCACGTGGAATATTGCAAAAGAGATTGTGGAGCTGCTATATATGTATACACCCACATACATATATACACACACAGACACATAGACACACACATACATATATACACATACATATATATATACACACATATATACATACACCCACTTGTATATATTTACACACACTTGTATATGTATACATACACATACTTGTATATATACACACATGTATGTATATACACACACATACATGTATAGACACACATACTTTTTGCCTCGTCCTTGTACATTGTTTATTTCTGTTATAATGAACTTAATATAGTGGTACATATACATATATGTGGGGTGCATGCTCAAGACTGATAATCGGAAGCAGGTGACCAGATTGTTCTGGAGAACTCGGAAATCTTGAGCAGGAAAAGGACAAAGACTTTTTGGACAAACCGTGTAAAGAAGGGAGAAGTGCCGCATGGGGATGGCATAGACAGAAGGGCCCGGAAGAAGGCGGCCTGGTGATGCAGTGGCCAGGGCCCCCACGTGGCGGGCACACAGATGGGGGACACGTGGAAGAGCACGTTGTCAGCATCTGCCAACCACGATGGAAGAGCAGTGAAGAGGGAGAAGGGGCATCTAGAATTCAGTAGCGCCTGAGACGGAGGAGGTGCGTGCAGAGGAGTTCTTCTGGCATTTGACTCTGTTCTTTGTCTTACTAAAATGTGGAATGTCTTAAGAGGAACTGAGCAAGTGAGAACACGGGTGGGCACCTGGAGCAGAGGGTCTCGGATTTGGGCCACATAGCATCACCTGGAGCCTTGCTAAGGCCAGATGGCCGGGCCACACCCCAGAGTGTCTGCTTTGACAGCTATCCTACCCCAGGCTGCAATAACAAAATGCCACAGACTGGGTGGCTTATAAACAACAGAAATTTATTTCCCACAATTCTGGAGGCTGGGAAGTCCAAGATGAAGGCCCCAGCAGATTCAGTGTCTGGTGAGGGTCCACTCCCTGGTTCAGAGATGGCGCCTTCTCACAGTGTCCTCACATGGCAAAGGGGTGAGGGCGCTCTCCGGGGTCCCTCTTAAGAGGGCACTGACCCCATTCATGAGAGCTCTGCTTTCCCAACTCAGTCACCACCCACAGTCCTCACCTCGGAATGCCAATATATTGGGGGTTAGAATTTCAACATGTGAATTTGAAGGAGACATAAATATTCAGACAGGAGCCCTGCCTGGCACCTGAGAATCCGCATCTCCAGCAAGTTCTCAGATGAGGCTGCTGGTGCAGTTCAGGAACAAGGAACACACTTTGCATAGCTCTGGTCTGAACAGGCGTTTGTGCTGTTCTCCCTTAGAGGATTCCCTGTGGAAGTGAATTTCTTTTATCCAGGTATTTTATTCTAAAATAAACAAATATATACATGTATAGCTTTAAAAATGCATGTAGCTAGGCCAGGCTTGATGGCTTATGTCTATAATCCCATCACTTTGGGAGGCCGAGGCAGGTGGATCACCTGAGGTCTGGAGTTCAGGACCAGCCTGACCAACATGGTGAAGTCCCGTCTCTACTAAAAATACAAAAATTAGCCAGGTGTGGTAGCATGCACCTGTAATCGCAGCTACTCAGGAGGCGAGACAGGAGAATCGCTTGAACCCAGGCAGTGGAGGTTACAGTGAGCCAGATCGTGCCACTTCGTTCCAGCCTGGGTGTCAGAGTGAGACTCCAGCTCAAAAAAAAAAAAAAAAAAAAAAAAATGCATGTAGCTTTAAAAAGCAAAAACATTGACCCTGCAGTGTGTATTATCCTCTAAGTTGTCCTTTTTACTTAATGTTGACATTTTATGTGGAAAGACTTTTAAAAGGTGCAGGTATCATCTGCAAAACCCATACTTTTAACCACCTTTTTAAAAAAGTGGTATCTTGGGGCAGATTTCTTCCCCTGGGCATATTGGTAGAATTTTATTAGGTAAGCCTACGGGAAGGTGTGCATCACAAACAAGGGTTTTATAGCCGGATTTCAGAGCCTACCATCTGGGGTTGCAGAGGGCTGCTCTTTTCCTGCTTCTGGAGGCAACTAATTGGAGTTCTGGCTTCCTGGAGGGCTGAGAGCAGGGCGAGGACCACAGGGAGGTCTGATAAGCAAGTGCTCTCCGCTTTAGGCTCGGAGCATGCCAGTTGCTAGAGCCTGCTGAGGTACCCCAAATTGCCTTTTTATTTGGGCCACTTTTCATCCCGTGTAACCACTTAGGATGATTGCAGGCCTGGAAGGCTGAGGGCGGCGGCGGCAAAGGCTACTCTAGTCTGGACATGCTTCAGGAAGTTTAGGGCTAAGGCTCCTTCAGGTTCAGGAGTAGGCATGGTTTCCTGTTCGGCAACTGCCGCTCTTTGGTCTGTCATGATGCCTGACCTTTGAGCACCTCATTCTTTTGGTAGGAACTAGCAACTGCGAAGCCCCCTCAGCCCAGGGACACATCCCCCTTTCTTACTCGAAGAATTAAACACAGAGCCGTATCTTCTGATTTGGACCTTCTGGTCAGCTTAAGCCAAACTCTGAATGCTTCTCTCCTTAGAAGAATGATGCATATTCTTACCTGCTTTAAGAAAACATTTCAGTTGTGCCACCTCAGGGTTTATCCAAGGCAAGTCAAAGATTTGCCCTTTTCCAGAGAGCTAGGATGATTGGGGTTCTTCGGAGGTGAGTAAGGATGCATCTTTCCTATGTACACTTGTTTTGTTCAGATGGGAGGTGGGAGGACTGCGGTCAGGTGGGGAGCAGCCTGGGTTGGGAGGATTGGGATCAGAATTTTCCGAAGATTCAGACTTGGCCCTTGACTTCTACCCAGGTGGACCAGTCTCGATGCAAAGCTGCGCTTTTGACTGGAGGAGGGGGCAGATACACTTGGTAGGGTATGCTGTGGGTGAGGAGGGGTTTAGCCTTATATTTGGCTTGATTTGAGGGCTGTGACCTGGGCCTATGAGCATCAGTAGATTAAAGGTGGTGACAGGTCTGGCTCTGTTTTGGTTGTGGTTATATTTCACTGCTTAACCAACCACTTTAAAACATAGTGGCAGAAAACAGTTACCATTGTATTTATACCCATGGGTTTGATGGGTCAGAAATTTGAGATGGGGATGGCTCTTCTTCCTTTCGTGATGCCTGGGACCACACCCAGGTTAGAGCATCCATTTGCAGGCGGCTTCTTCACTGGCAGGTCTGGCCCTTGAGGACAGTCTCAGGCTTGGCTGTTAGAGTGCCCACAGGCAACCTGTCCGGCCTCAGGTGGTCACACTTCATGCATGGTGGTTCAGGGCTCTGAGACTGAGTGTCTTAGCAAATGTGGCGGAAGCACTGGCCATCTGTGATCATCTAAAGACATCGTATAGTGTATCTTCTGCTCTTCCCTGTGGTCCAAGCAGCCCAAGACCCCCAGACTTAAAAGAAGGACATAGAGACACTCCTCCTGTCCCCCCATGCAAGGTGTGCCAGATAATTTTTGGACAGGTTTTAGAAGTGTCACTTTGGAGTCTCCCTTTGGGTATAAAGACTCCATGTAGCTTCGCTGCAAGCACTTGGCAGACAAACTGTTTTACAACTCAGATGAAGCTTTTTGATACAGCTCACATGTTCAGAAAAACTTGAGAGGAACAGCAAACAGTCCAGCATCGGAATGCATGCAGCAGCAGCATTCTGGAACTTTCTCTGCCAATACTACTTTCAGTGTGCTCAAGGTGCCCTCTGTTTGTTCAAGATTTCCAGTTTGAACGCCTCTCTACATTAAAGTGTTCCTGCTCTGAGCACTGGAAGGTTGGAAATCACTATTCGTCTCCTGAAATGGGGGGCATCTTTCACATTCCAGGAGGCTTCACTGCCCCGCTGAGGATTTCGTGGAGGTTGATGTCACTCAGTTTTTGTTTGAGCATGTGCCACGTGGCATCGAGGATGGGGGGATTAGCTTAGGGGATGTGTTTGGAATTGAACAAGGCGCCTTTATTCCGTGCAGATGGGAAGGAATCTGGAGCCCTTGACAGGTCATGCAGGCCTTGGACTGAGGCCTCACTTTTGGAAGGGTGGCCCGGGGTGGGTGGGCACTAGCTGTGTGGCCTCGAGCAAGTTACAGGCTACCTCTTGGGGCCTGTCTTCCGCTGTGGGATGGTGGTGATACCATGACTTTGTGATTAGAACCAACATAAAAGGCCCACGTGGAGTAGGTGCTCAGTAAGCAGCAATGATGCCGGCATTGCCACTGTTACTGGGCACGTGCCTTGGTTCTGTTACAAGGCCCTCCCCAGGGCTGTGGCCTCTCACCATGTGCACCCCACACAGGCCCTGGGTTGCACCTCTGGCTGGTGCGGGCCTTCAAGCCCCAGGCCTCAGGTTCTGTTTGCCTGTGAGACGTCTTCATGTGGTTTGCTACAGGATGCCCTGAGCTAAGTGTGTGCTTATCTCAGACCAGCCTCCCCTGCCCCAGCTGGAGCTCTTATCTTGTGACATTACTGTCCTCACCCTCAGGACCTGTGGGCTCTGCCTTCTGCATTATTTACTTACTCTCTGTTCAACTCCTCCCTCACCCATTTGTCTCTCACACCTCTGCTTCCAGATTCGCTCAGGCTGCGGCACCTCACTGTCTCTCACGCTCCGAACAGCTGTTCATTGCCTGCTGTCCAGAGCCCAGCTTTCTTGGAATAATATAAAAGGAAACACAACGGTGCCCATATTTGGTTCATAAACAGAATCTCCTGGGGCTTGTTAGGAAAACAACTATCCTGCCCATCTTGACCTTGTTGCTGCATCTTCCCTTCCCCAGGGGCCTCTGCTGGCATTGCCGCCCCCGCCCCTCCCTCTTCCTCCACGAGAATCTCCTTCTTGGTCTGGGAGTCTTCCCATTTATGAGTATGTGGCTCACAGGCATCTTCACGCCACTGCCCAGGACTTGGGTGACTGCAGCCTTTACTTCTCCACCGTGCTTTATATATAGGTGGCTGCTGGTCATTTTCCTTCAAGGACAAGAACTCCCTGGACTGGAATCACCCTAGTCCTTCTGGTATCCCTTAGAGCAAAGGTCAGCAAACTGTGGCCCATGAGTCATATCCAGCCCACTGCTAGTTTTTGTAAGACCTAAGAGCTGGAAAGTTTTCACAGGTTTTAAATGGTTGAAAAAAGTCAAAAAGAATACTAGTTCACAGCGCCTGAAAATTACATCAATGCAACTTCTGTGTCCTTCAGTACAGTTGTGTGGGAGCACAGCCATGCTTTTACAAATTATCTTTGGTTGTGCTCACGCTCCAGTGGTAGAGTTGAGTAGCTGGGATGGAGATGTCCCACAAAACTGCAATATTTGCTATTCTGGCTCTTTTAATAGAGTTTTGTGGGTTTGTAATTTTTTTTTTTTTTTTTTGAGACAAGGTCTCACTTTGTTGCCTAGGCTGGGGTGCAGTGGTGTAATTATGGCTCACTGCAGCTTCAATCTCCTGGGCGATTCTCCCACCTCAGCTTCCTGAGTCACTGGGACCACAGGTGTGTGCCACCATGCCCAACTAATTTCTGTAGTTTTTTTGTAGAGACAGGATTTTACCATGTTGCTCATGCTGGTCTCCAACTCCTGGGCTAAAGCAGTCTACACTCCCAAAGTGCTGGAATTACAGGCCTCACCACCACACCCAGCCTACAGTTTTCTGACTGCTGTCCTAGAGTAGCAATTCCCAGTCATTTGGGGGAGCTTTTTAGTCATTCTTTCAGCAAAGATTGAGTGAGTACATATTATGTTCATCTGTCTCAGTACCCTGGGTAACAGCACTGAGCAAACCAAAATTGGTGCTCCTGTGGAGCTTACATTTTTTTGTTGGGCACAAACAGGCAATAAACATAGACATAGATAAATAGGTGTATTGGCTGGTGATAAGTGCTGTGAAGAAAAAGAAAGGCTAAGTGGGCTGTTGGTGGGGGTGCTCTTACAGATAGATTGGTCAGAAGACCTCTTTGATAAGGTAACTTTTGAGCTGAGCCCTTGGATGAACTGGGAGAGGCAGGGAGGAAGGGGGAAAGGTGAAGAGGCAGTTGGGAGAAGTGTAAGTGCAAAGGCCCTGAGGCAGGCGATGGGGCAAGTCTGAGAAATGATGAGGCAGGTGGCCTGAGCCTGGACTCTGAACATTCAGAGAGGTGGGCAATAGGTGGTGGCAGCAGGTCCCCAGATCCCTTAGGGTAGAGGTCCTCTTCCCTCGCCAGGGGTCACAGTCACCTGGGATTCTTAAAAAATACAGCTGCTGGAGGCCTCCGCAGAGATTCTGATTCAGCAGGTCTGAAGTACAGACCTGTGGCCTGGAAGGTCCTGAATTTTATTGGTTGAGACTGGAGAATCCGATCCACATTGCCTCACCCCCCGGCCCCATCTCCGTCAGTGTTGGGGCTTGCAGAGCCTTTGCAATGCTAAAAGGCAGTGTGGATTGCCTTTTAGCATTGGCTACTGGACCTCACACATTGCTTGGCTCTTAGAAGATACTGAAATAAATGTTGAAATTTTTAAAAAGAGACCTGCATTTGCCCTGTGACTGATGGCCTCTGTTACTATTATTTTGGGGCATGCCTTTTCTTTCTCTGTGCATGCTTCAGTCTAAAGGCCTAGGTCTCAATAAAGGGATAAGTTCTCCAGCATCTAGCCAGTGGGGGCTGATCCACCTTTTACTGCAGGAAGTGGGGGCATGCTGTTTCCTGTAGTCTGAGGTGGACCCCCCCACTGTCTGTCACCCAGCCAGGCCTTTGGGAAGACTTCTCCGTGCCCTCTCTGCGGATCCTCCCCATACTTGCTGCGTTTCCATCACAGACCCCACATCACCTACTGGACAGTAAAGCAATGTGTGCAGGAGCTTAACTTGTGCATCTGCAAGCACTGAGTTTGTTGAATGAATGGGGGATGGGTGAACAAGGAAGGATTTTAGGAAATGTTGGAAGGAAGGCAAAGCCTGCGTGAGGTCCCCACAGCCGAGGGGTGCCTGATTTCACTGAGCATCCAGCAAGCTGCTGTAAAGAAGGGCGTGCCTTACATACAGTGTTACATAGATAATGTAGGGTAGGAGAGCTGTCTCCCTAAATCACACTTCCTTCCTGTGACTTAGTGTACAAGTACGTATGCTTTCCAGTTTAAAATAGTGATTGGAATGACTCAGAAAAACATGCTAAAGCATACTGTAGCCATTTAAAATGGACAGGTATAAAACGGAAATGGTGATTTTGCTTGATCCAGCCTTGTAACATTACTTGAAATAGGACCATTGAAATTGCTACCCAGATCTGGATTCCTGATGAAGAATCTACTTTGTGTGTGGCCTGGCATTCAGGGACTCAGGCTGTATCTCTATTCTAAAACAAATGTGCCTCTTAAAATCCTGGGCTTTGATGGATTTTGAATTGGTGGTTTTTAATTCGTTTGGGGTCTTGAATTCATTGGCGGACCTTGACCTGTGAACACACAGTTTCATGTGTGCTTTCACATGAGACTCCGCTCTAGTCTTCCTGAAACCCATTCAGGGATCCGTGGAGACCCACAAGACTTCAGATTGGGAGACTGTTCTAAAAGGATTGATCTCATGATAGCTGATGACTGTTTAAGAAATCAAGTTAGACTCAGATTATGAAAGTGTTAGGTTAGCATTTTAAGTTTTTCTTTGTTGGAAAAGGACACTCATTTAAAATACTTACTTTTCTTAATATTGATTCCTCATACTATATAAATGGGTTTAATTCAGTTCAAATATTTGTAGAATGCATCTGTTAGTAATGCCCAGCGATCTGTTTGAAGCACCGTAAGGTGGGTCAAAATAACTCAAGCAGGTTGCAAAAACTTAAAAGCAACATTACTTTAAAGTAATGTTTAACTTTTAAGGTCTATGCCCTGCAACCTTTCAGGCTACTCTGCACAAAACTACACAAAACTAAGGCTCCATAATTGTTGGAAATTGCTTGTGTCTTTCCATTTGGAATCTATGCAGTAATGTGGGGGTTTGTCCTGCTTTGCCGTGTGTGTGTGTCTGTTCTTTGGTCTGGGCTGGGTATTGGATTCTGTCTGAAGTAAAGCAGGTAGAGCTTTTGATAATTTGAAAGGAGACCAGAACACTTGACATAAAAACATTGTAAACATCAATTGGTTATAGCGCGTCTGAAGATAAAAAGTGATAAGCAAGGGATAAATGTTGTAAGAGAAGGGAAAAATTACTTGGCATGCATTCAGCTAATTTTAGTGCTTGGACCACGTATGCCTGGTGTAGCAAATGTAGATATGAAAACACCTCATCTTGCAGAGAGACCCACCTGTAAGGTACCAATTAGAACAAAACATGTAGCAGGCCTTGGCCACACAGCAGGGCCCCCAGTGTCTCCTGGAGCAGGAGGGATGACTGAAGATGCTTTCTGGAGAATAAAATCTCAGATGAGTCTTGGAGGTGCAAGTGCCCAGGACACCACCTGTAGACGAGCTGAAGGGTTGGGGACAGCAGGTGGTTTAGGGAGGGTGGAGAGTCCCATGCAGGGTGCTGCTTGCAGGGGGCTGCTCTGGGGGTCTGAGTGGCGAAGTGTGGAGGTCTGAGTGGGGAAGGAAGGGATTCATGAAGCCTCCTTTGCAGCGTGAATCAGGAGGTGCAGCTGGGGAGGAGAGGGCATGTCTCCAGGTACGTCTCCAGCCTCCAGGGTCAGTGGAAGAAGTCTGAGACCCAGAAGTGGATCTGGTCCTTATCTGCTTACATCATTCTTACCCATTTATGAAGGGTGGTAAAGCTTTGGCTGTGGCTTGGGCATCATTCGCCAGGGCTGATCCTGGGCAGCATGGGCATCAACCTGCTTCCCCAGGAAGAGATAATTAAGGAGAATCAGCGGGCAAGGGGAAAGGGCTCAGGACATCAAGGTCAAGGAAACCGAAGGTGTCTGGGATGGGTGGCAGCCTTCACTGCTTTGAAATGAACTGAGAATAGAAGGATTGAGATATTTCTGTGAAATCAACTTTTTTTTCCCCCCCAAGACAGGGGGAAAAAAAAACGTTTGTCACCCAGGCTGGAGTGCAGTGGTGCTGTCTCAGCTCACTGCAACCTCGACCTCCTGGGCTCAAGTGATCTTTCTGCTTCTGCGCCACACCCTCCCCCCCACCCCCCCCCCCCCCCCCCCCCCACCGCTGCCCCGCCGCCGCACCCATGTAGCTGGGATTACAGGCACGGGCCACCGCCCCTGGCTAATTTTTTGAGATGGGGTTTTCACCAATTTGCACAGGCCGGCCTCAAACTCCAGAGCTCAAGCGATCTGCCTGCCTTGGCCTCCCAAAGTATTAGGATTACAGGCATGAGCCACCGCACCAGCCTGAAATCAACGTTTTAAACTGACTCGAAAAAAGGTTTGAAAGAAAAACTGAAAAAGCAAATAACCATGAAATGATTTGAAAAGTCTGCCAAAAGGTGCCCAGAAGGCAATAAGAGAATGGATGCTTCCATAACATGGAATACTGTTTTCAGTAAGAAAGGGATTACTTTGTCTACTTCGATAAGCAGCTTCATCCTACAGCCAAAATGAGACAGTACACTTATTTGAGATATATAGCACAGTAAAGAAAAGTGCACATGGGTTGGGCAACTGGTGGCTCACAGGTGATCTTTGTGGACTCTGGTGGCAGCAGTGCCTGGAGTCCGAGCTGAGGACTGACCCAGGTGTTCACCAGGTGTCTAGAAAGAGGCAAGAACAGGACAACAAGGACATGGAGTTTAGTAAGGGTTAAATTCTCTTCCCTCCTTTTTTAAAAGTAAGTAAACACTTAACCACAAGGAAAATTAAACAGTTACTCATGTCACCATTTAAACTCAGTATTTTGGAAATTTCACAGTCTTTTTTTTCCCCAATGCATTTTATAGAAGTGAGAGTCACACTGTATATATATTTTTTCGTCTGGTACTGTCATAACTGCATCATGTTACAATGTAGTTCCTTAGTCATACTTAATGGCTTTCTGATTTCATCAAATGGCTGTATGACAATTTATACAGCAGTTCTCTAATTGTGGGATATTTTGGTTTATTCCTTTTTTGTGTGTGTGATTATAAATTGGTGTGTGATTATAAATTGGTGAGGGCACTTTTCCTGTATGTTTACTGATTTCCTGAGAATAAGATAAAAGCAAAATCACGTGGTCCAAAGGTATAAGTGTTACAGGAAAGGGGTCCCGATCCGGACCCCAAGAAAGGGTTCTTGGATCTTGCACAAGAAAGAATTCAGGGTGAGTCCTTGAAGTGAAAGCAAGTTTATTAATAAAATGAAGGATTAAAAGAATGGCTCCTCTATAGAGAGGGCAGTTCTGAGGGCTGCTGGTTGCCCATTTTTATGATTATTTCTTGATGAAACGCTAAGCAAGGGGTGGATTATTCACACCTCCTCTTTTTAGCTCATATAGGTAACTTCCTGACGTTGTCTTGGCATTTGTAAATTGTCATGGCGCTGGTGTGAGTGGAGCAGCGAGAACAGCCAGAGGTCACTCGTGTGGCCATCTTGGTTTTGCTGGGTTTTAGTCAGCTTCTTTACTGCAACCTATTTTATCAGCAAGGTCTTTATGACCTGTATCTTTTTTTTTTTTTTTTCTTGAGATGGAGTTTCTTTCTTGTTGCCCAGGCTGGAGTGCAATGGCATGGTCTCGGCCCACTGTAACCTCCATTTCCAGGGCTCAAGTGATTCTCCTGCCTCAGCCTCCCAAGTAGCTGGGATTACAGGCATGTGCCACCACACCCAGCTAATTTTGTATTTTTAGTAGAGATGGGGTTTCACCATGTTGGTCAGGGTGGTCTTGAACTCTTGACCTCGGGTGATCTGCCTTCCGAAGTGCTGGGATTACAGGTGTGAGCCACTGTGCCCGGCGCATGCCTTAACAGTCTGGGAATGCAGCCTAGTAGGTCTCAGCCTCACTTTACCCAGCTTCTGTTCAAGATGGAGTTACTCTGGTTCCAATGCCCCTGACATAAGCAGTTTTTATTTTTTAATGAATAATGAATCTAGTTAATAGCTTTATTTTAATTTCTCCCTTTTCCCTGCTTTCTTGCCACTTTTATTTATTTGGTCATATATTGCTGTTTTTTTTTTTTTTTTTTTTTTAAATCAAGTTTCCTCCTCTGAAGAGAGATGTGCTTTTATGGAATTAGCGACATTCCCCTTCTTGAGAGTGGGAATTTCTTGTGGGGGTGCAGTTTGTATACGGCATCCTATTTGATGAGTAGCCATTAAACTCCTACTACACATAAGAGGATGGCAATGGGAAGATGCCTGGGGTGATGAGATCCTAACCTCAGGGCTTTCCCAAACTCACAAAATTAACAACCCTGGACTGGGAGGACGTTTGTGTTTACTCTCTCTGTACCTCCTTGGCGCCTGGAAGCACCTAAATGCACCTGGCACTTAGAAGGCCTTCAGTATCTGCTGAGTGGCCAAATGAGGGCCAAATAGGAGTGTGTACAAAATGTTAGGACCGCTTATCCTCAGAAAAGACTTCCATAGAAAGAATCCCCTGCTCAGTAACTTAAAGTGAGTGCTCATGGTCCAGTATACTGTTTTAAAGTCATCTGCTGTTGATTCAGGGCTGACTTACACACATTTACCGAAGGCCAGCTGTATACAGGCACAGGAGAGCCTGCCCACCAGGTGCCTAGAGTATAGAAGGGAGATGTGGTAAGTGCTGAGAAAGGATGCACTCCCGTTGAAGTTAAGCCACACTGCAGGCCACTGTTTAACCTCTCTGGGTTTGCTTTCATCATCATGGCAAGGGAGAGATTAGACTGAACCTTAGGACTTCTTTCAGACATGTGATTATTTGATTTTTGTGACTAGCTCTTCCTCAAACGAAGGTTGAGAACATACTGTTTATCAAAACACATGCATCCTTAGTTAGGTGTGGTGGTGCATGCCTGCATTCCCACTTACTCAGGAGGCTGAGGCGGGAAGATCGCTAGAGACCAGACTGGGCAATATAGGGAGATCTGTCACTTGGAAAAAAAAAAAAAGCTTCACATGCACTCTCAACTCCAGACCCCAAAAGAGGTATTCCAAAACCACGGGGATAGAGAGAAAAGAAAAACAGCTCAGAGCAGTATGGGCCATGTGAGGTATGCAGAATTTATCGAGCCACAGCGACATGAGCATGGAACTAAAGTCATGCCCTGCCATGCCCAGAGCCAGTTCTTTAAAGGCATTTTGTTTCTGCCCAGCTGCCTCACCCAATTATCTTTTTCCTGGAAATTTTGATACAAAAAACAATGTATAGCCAATCAGTAGCTTATGTTATTTTAATGTAAATTCTTGGTAACTTAGAAATTGCCTCTTCCTTTAAAAGCCCACTTGTCACTGCTGCTGATGGGAGCATATATTCAGGGCAACTTGAATCAATGTTCTTGGGTTGCAGTTCTCAAACTTGGCCTGAATAAAATCTGCCGATCCTGTTTTTACTTATTTTGTGGTAAGATTTAATTGTTTTGAAAACAAACTGTGCATTTAGTTGTCTTCGTGACATAAGTTGATTTTCTTTGTAAAATTTAAAATATTGGTTAAAATTTAAGATTCCATCCATTGGAATTCCTGAAAGTTGTGGACTTAAACATTGACTTTTTTCTTTCTCTTACAGCTGTTTGGGGCAACTTCGTTAATATGAGGTAATTGTTTTTAATTACTTGGGTACTGTGGTTGGATTTTATAGACACATTTCAGTTGGTACATATGTACCATGAATGTCATGGTTTAATTAAAAGTATATTTTAAAAACAAAACTGGGTTCTTGCTATTCACGTATCTGAGCTGTTTCTTTTCTCCTATCGGTATTCTCAAGGAATGCAGCTGATTTTAACAATTACCAAGTAAAGCCCACAAGTAAAGCAATGGTCAGCCACCCCTCTCTTCCCTTCTTATGTAGATAATAAAGGGTTGACCCTAGCTTATGTAAATTGTATTTCTGGGTGGCTTGAGCAAGAACACCGAGGGGCTTTTGCAAAGCCTTTTGAGAAGGGAGCTGTCTTCGGGAAGCCATGGCTGGCCCGTGACTCCAGGGGGCCAGCTAGTGGATATCGATGCAGAGACCACCTATTTAGTCCAGCGTTAGGCCTGTATGCATCGTGTGTGCTTCACAGGGCAGGAGGCACTCTTGTAAAAATAGAACCCTTGTGTTATCTCTTTACCAAATTAAACAAATAGCCTTTAAAAAAAATCAGCAGAAAGAAATAAGCATTTATTGTAAAAGCAAATTTGGTACTGTTAATCATCTGCCATGTAAAGGAAAATTTGCTCCCCTTGGTTATGTTGTGAGAATCACTGTTGTGATGATTAGGTTGGTATTGTAATGTAATGCGGCTGCACGTGTCTACCAGGGTAAAAGGTTACTATGCCCTCAGGAGACTTTACATGTGGAGTTGGGTTTTGCAAGGTGGGTGGGACAGTGTCGATTTGATTCCTACCACCAGGGCATGTATGTGTCTCCTGACAAAGGCTGCTGTGTATGACTAGGTGGGGTGCTCAGATCCCATTTAAAGGAGCTCTGTGGTTTTACTTAAAAGACTCCATTTTTGCATTAAATCCCCAGGAAAGCCCAGCAGGCACAAACATACACTCCTACAGACACACTTCCTGCTTCTAATTTAAAATCCTGTGTTGGATATAGCATAGCAGTGAGATTATTTTAGTTTAGTGGAAATAATCCATTAGGTAATACTGAGCATGTTCATAGATGGATATAAGGGGATTCCCTCCCTTTGGTTGTCTTTTCCTCTGGTGCATCCCTTCTGGAGGGAATTGTACATGTGACTGATAGTTGAGCCGGAGACAGAGGTGGTCTGCATCCTTTGGGTTATGTTAGGGTAAGTTATTCAGAAACAGTCTTGAAGTCACAAAGCCTTTCAGTTGATCTCAGTTTTATAGCTTTCTACTCAACAGGTCTATCCAGGAAAATGGTGAACTAAAAATTGAAAGCAAGATTGAAGAGGTTAGTCTTTTTTCTATTTTTGTATCTATTTTGTCTGTGTGCTTGTCAAGTTTGCTTCCTTTGCTTGTGCTGTCATTCTTACTGTGGCAGCTTGATGCTGTTCTGTGATTCTGAAACCATGTCTCAAAAAATTACTCCTTTATTTAAGAGGACATGCAATCTGTTACTATTGGTCCATTTTTGACGTATTAAAACAAGTTCTACCTCAAAGGCAAAATGGATTTAGACTTCTACATGACTTTTCAGGTAAGCGTTTTTTTGAGAAAGGGAAGTGATTGCCTTTGGGAGACAGAGATGAGTACCAGCATCCTCTCACTGGCACAGATGCTGAAAAGAAAAATGGCCACCAATCGGATGCTAGGCCAACAAATGTAAAGAGCGTCCACATGCGCAGATGGAGACGTCGCACACCCACCCAGCTGAAGGCTAGCACCTATGCTTGGTTATGCACTTCCTATTGAAATACATATAGATACAGCCAGACCACTGTAACATGGACTGTGGGGGAGAGGATGGGGGGTTACTTACTTTGGATCTGAAGCCAAATAAGGGAGTCCTGGGAAGCCCTTGGGTTGCTGTCTTTTTGCCTGAGTCCACAGTGTCTACAGACATGGATGTGGGTTGACTCACAGCCTGCAACTATGTGCTGCAGCTGGTAACATGAATATACACAGTAATTGCAGAAACAAGATGTTAAGCTTTTGTGGGCCATGCTTAGGGGATTCTTCCTAAAAAGAGATGGATAGTGTTGATCTATTTTTATGAACCTGAAACACCTTTTACATTCTTCCTAGTAAGATGGGTGAGCACATCCATTAATTGTCTCAGAAACTGAGGCGTTTATGGAGTAAGAGTTCAAATCGACAGTTTATCTGTTCAGTTCTAGCATTGTGATGCAAGTGGTGTATCGTAATTTCAAACGGGAAGTTAATTTGTAGAAGAAATTAAAACCTGTTTTGCCTTATCTGAAACATCAGAATGGTGTGAAAGGAGTTGAGAACTGCGTTTTTGCTTTGAAACTGATTTTTGTTATTGTTCTAGATGGTTGAACCACTAAGAGAGAAAATCAGAGATTTAGAAAAAAGGTATGTGTACTTTTTGTCTTAAGGTCAATAGTTAAAATAAGTTTGTCTCAATTGAATAATTAATTCTCAGTTTGTTTTCTCCAAACTCTACCAACCTAAATAAATGTCTCCATATGCATTTCCCCCGCTTTGAGTCTAATACCCAGATAGAACATTGGGAGAAGAGTCAATCTAGATGTGTTAAGATCTTCCTTGTTCAAACTCTGAATGTCTGAATTTCTGCAAATTTATTACATAGAAATTGAGGCCAGGCCTCACATTTTCCTTTAACTTCTGCATATATTGATCAGTTGGCTAGAATTCCAAAACAGGAGGACAGTCCTGTGGGCCTAAAACATAGTACCATATGCAAACACCACAAAATAAGAATGTGGAGCCTGTGGTGTGTCATGTGTAGTCATGTAGCTGCTTTTGTCACCAAAGTTCATGAGGTTTCCAGAATTTAGTCCAGGTGAAGTGGGGGAAAGAATTAATGGAATATGATAGAAACATTTATTTGAGTCAGATTCCAGAGAGAACCTCTCTTCACCCTTTGGGACACTATTGCCCTCAGGTTCTCTCTCAGGCACTCCCAAGGCCGCTGAGTCTCAGGCTCCGGGACTTTCCTCTTGCGTGTACTGTATTCGGAAAACATTGTCTGGAGTAGCAGTTGAGTCTTTAGACATTTTAAAAAGAAAAATGACAGCATTTATTAAAGTTGATGTGATTTTTTTCCCCTTTCTTGGGATGAGTTTGGATGATGTGTGTCAGCATTGAGTGAGCCTTTTATCGAGTCCAGAACAAAAATGAAGAAATGAAGAGCAGTTTTTCTTTGATTTTCATTAAATGATCAAAGGGAAATACGATTGGAGAAGCATCATTAAACAAAATGTGTCATTCACTTTCTTATCCTCAACTGAGCAGTCAAGCAAACTGTTAATTTCAGCACTTACCAGAACAAAAGTTGTCAGTAATTTTTAACAGATTCCCTTAGTAATATAAGATTGCTACTTGTACTTTAAATTTTTTTTGCTGTGATTTTGTGCTTCAGTTATACAGCTTGTAATATTTCCTTGGATGGGAGCCAGAAAATCTGCCTTTGATAAGACAGCAGAATTGAGAGATTTTAATTGAAGCTTTTTTTTTTTTTAGAAAAATTGGAACGATAAGAAATAACCTAACACACGTTTTATATATTAGTCAAAAAAAAAAAAAACCAAATTGTCCACCAGTGATTATTTTCTTTAGATGATAGTATTCATTTATGAAAAGAAAAGTGTCTCAATTTGATAACTTCCCTAAGGCAATAGCTTACGAACAAGAGCTCTCAACATGTGAGGATTACACAATCTCTTTGATACCTTTGTGATGTTTTTTTGAGTGTGTGCTTTTAAACCGGACAGAGAAGCACAAATAAGAATTTGATCCTAAGAATTTACTAACACTTTATTCTTGTCAACCTGTGAGACCACCTTGAAAATAGGGGCAGAGGGCAAACATTTGCCTCTGGGGCTGCTTGCAGGTGATTCATTCTGGAATGGTTCCGTCCTTCAGGTTGGTCAGCAGGTCCGGCGATCCACATGCCTGCACTACTGTGTCAGAAGGTCAAGCGCAGGCCTGGCTAAAAAAGCGTGACGATAGAAGTTGATGGAACTCCGTCTAGCTTTACTTTTCCTAAGTGTGTGATAAAGATGATCAAACTACCATCTCGACACTGACAATATAAGAATGTGACTGGAAATAGATTTACTTGATGTGCTTGTCACTTTAATCAAAGTGGCCCCCAAGAACTAAAGATATTTTTGGAAGTTACAGGTTATATTTATACAGGGAAAGAAAGAAGACAGTGTCGTTCTAGAATCCTGAGTAAATGGATTGTATGTGGGCTTTTTCTCTTTTCTCACACTCCCATTGCTCAATACTTTGATTATATGCCATTTGTTTAATTTTAACTCTGTATCTTTAAATGTTCTTTGAATAGATGGCAAATGATGATAATTTAAATTCTAAGTAAGAATACTACTTACTGGTTAAACAGTAAGTTTTATCTACAATGGCATAAAACATGAATAATTAGTAAAGTATTCATTTGGGACTGTAAGAAAAGATTTGTTACCTAGTTCATCGCTCATTCTGCCTCTGCTTGCTGGTTTCTCTCTCGCTCAGGAATGCAGGCCTCATGCCTCTGCCGCGTTTTGCTGCTTAACCCCTAGTGCCTAGTGTAGAACGGTGCTTAATGGAAAGTTCCCAAATAAGAGGATGAGCCAGTACACTGGGTAGAATTTTCACCTGCTACAGGTCTTTAAGAAGCCTTGTGGGCCAGGCACGGTGTAATACCAGCACTTTGGAAGCCTCGGCAGGCTGGTGGCTGGAGCCCAGGAGTTCGAGCCCAGCCTGGGCAACATAAGGAAACCTCATCTCTACAAAAAATACCAGGCTGCAGTGAGCTGTGATGATGCCGCTATACTCCATCTGGGGCGACAGAGTGTGAGACCTTGTCTCAAAAAAAGAAAAAAAAAAAAAGGCCTTGTGCCCCTGCCCAGCCCTGGGTCAGCAGGTGCTTGGGAGCACCAGGCAGCTGGCTCAGCATGTGGCCCAGCCAACAGCATCCACATGGTCACTGCACTCTGTCGGTCACTGCACTCCGTCACCCATTACTGCAAGGAGGAAAACAGGATGACATGCATACTGAGGAGGACCCCACAGGCACCCTCCCCTTCCTGTTGCTTTCAGCTTTGTATGTGTGGCTTCTCACAGGAAGAAGTGAGGAGTATAAGATAGTTTTTTAAAAGTTTAATTACTTGAACGTATACATATGAAATCTAAAACTCGGTTGCTACGTTCTGAAGAGAAACAAAGCAAGAAACTCAACCATTTTTCGTCTTTTAAATTAAAGGTGTCAGCACGCTGCATTTGAAGTCATTTTTAGTCCATCTTAGGCCCGTCACTGCGTGTGTCAGGCAACCATGCCTTTGCTTCAGTTCGATTTCTTTGAAGTGCATTTCCTGTAATAAAACGGTTTGGCCGTTTCCTCTTGGTATAAGTAGCACACCACATTTCATTTTAAGCTTTCAGATAGGGACTATTCTAAGCTGACAGCTTGGATTAACATTTGTTTCCGTGGCCCCAGATGCACACTCCACAGTCCTGCGCCTCCGCTCCTCACTGAATTGGTTTCTCTCCCTGCACCTCGTTTTCCTGTATGTAGCTATACTCCCATTCCCACGCGGTCCTGACTCTAAAATCATATACACAGTAGAGAAGGAGCCCTGAAGGTGAGTGAGGGGAAGTTACGAGTGAGAGACGGCACCGGCATTTTCACAACGCAGTCCGGAGGAGCCACGGTGCTTGTGAGCAGTCGTGGGAAGGAAAGAGGGTCTCAGCTGTGCCACGGCGCTGGGTGTGCCGCTCGGGGATTGAGGCTGAAGACCTGGATCTCGTGAGCTCAGAGAAATGCGGACAATTGGACCGGTGTGAGAGGCGCACACAGATAACTCTGAGATTTACAGTGCCGCCCCCCAGCTGAGTTGGTGAGGGAAGAGACGTAATGACAAGAAGTGTTCTTTGGCAAACGAGACATCTGTGCTGCTCCCGCCAGTGTAACAGCATCGCTCCTGACTGAAGGCAGAACTTGCACCTGCTCCCCGGCTACATGGATAACATTCCTGAGGCCCTTCCTATGGGCGGCAAGTACTAAAGACACTCGTGAGCTCACAAGGGGAACCCTAGAGTTCCCACCTGTGCCCTCAGACTCGCCCATCTGCTTTTGTAGTCTGCAAGGGGAACTTGAGCTTTTGAGACTCTGGAAGTTCTTAACGGGGGAATTCGTCTGCATTGTAATAGCCCTTTTACTCCAATTAAAGCTTGCTCCTGGCTTTCTGGAGATGAGAAACCCCTGCTTCAGGGACTTCTGTCTAATGACCCTTCATATTCCCTTCAGTTCAGCCACCATTAAGGAAGTGCATTCTGTATCTTATATTGCTGTGTCTGTGCTGGGGACAGGGCAGGGAGGGACCTGGCCCAACCTCTGCAATTAGTGTAATGACCATAAAGCTGATGTCTCCGATTTTATTTAAAGCACTTTTGTTCCTAACTGAATCACTTTAAAAATGAATATTTCGGCTCTGTGTTTATTCCCTCTCACTGGATGTTTTATATTCTCATCACACTGCCCCGCGCCTGGGACATCCGTGTGGGCTGGGGACCCATGGCACCTTAGGGCAGCAAGAGGGCATCAAAAGATAAGTGAGACTTAAGACGGAGTCAAAGCAGACCCACAGGGACAGAAGATGCTGATGCTCCATTGTTTTACCAGGGACGCTGGTCAGAAAGAGGATGCCGTGACTGTGAAAATTCCCGGAGCAGGAGACAAAGTTTCATTAATATCTTTTCTCACTCTTGCGGGGCGGTCCTCGCGCGTTGGGCCTGTGACTTCACGAAGCTGCTTTCTTCCACCTGGGCCCTGGTACAGTGCCTAGAGAATGCCATGGTTATAGTCTGGTGGGTTCTTCTTGCCCACTGCCCTGAGAAAACCAAGGCACTGAGAACAACAGGTGTCACAGCCAAGAAAGAGTTCCATCGCAGGGCCAGCCACCTGTGAGAATGGGAGCAGTTTCTCAGATCTGCCTCCCTGAGAACTCGGAGGCTTGGGTTTTTAAGGGTAGTTTGGTGGGCGGGGGCTGGGGAGCTGAAACAATGGATTGGGTGGATGTGAAATCATGGGAGTGTCGGAACTGTCTTCACACAGCTGAATCAGTTCATGGAAGCAGAGTCTGAGGACCAGGTGACATCTCTTCGTCTGTATGCCAAAATGCTAAATCTGAAAAATACCTCAAATACCGTTTATTTAGGATTCACAATAGTGATATTATCTGTTGTCGGAGAAGTACAAATCTTGCAACCTCTGTTTGAGTGACTCTGGGGCAGTAAGCAATATACAGATAAACAAGCTAAGCTGAGCAATGGCAGGTCGTTGTTTATGCTTATTCTTTAGCAAAGTTCAGACCCTACCATAACTCTAACCTCGGCTTAGGAATGTGGCTTCAATCTCGAAACAAGGAGGAGGGTCAGTTTTCCTTGCCTCGACGTTTAACTATAAATTCCTCTCCTAGTTATCTTGGCCTCTGCACTAAAATAAGCAAAAACAATAAAAACAAAAGTTTAGCCTGTGAGGTTAGAAGCAAGATGGAGCCAGTCATTACAATTTTGCAAAGGCAGTTTCACTGCCATCTTCCTTATGGTGTGGTTTTGTCTGGACTAGTAGAGGTAGTGCCTGTCCTGCTTTAGCAGCTGCTGGAAGCCTGTAGTTCCTTAAGCTTTCGCTTCTCAGAGATAGAATCTCAAGTCATGTCCTTAGCTTGATCCTAAACAAGGATCAGGTTAGATAGCTCTTGACCTCAAGTTAACCAGTGACTCCTTGGTTTCTCCAGCACTCATTCGAGAGTAGAGAGAAGGAGCAAACAATAACAGTCCCAAAACCTGACACATGCTTTGATGATAGAGAAAATATTCAAATGAGATGTTTGACTTTTTCCTTTTGAATCTCTTTATGTTATACAGCTTTACCCAGAAATACCCACCAGTAAAGTTTTTATCAGAAAAGGATCGGAAAAGAATTTTGGTAAGTTTGCATACCTTATTAGTATTTGTAATATTAAGAAACTTTCTTTTTTCATTGAGAGATAATTCACATATCATAGAATTCACGCTTCTCAAAGATACAATTCAGTGGCTTATAGTATGTCCACAGAGTTCGCACCGCATTCTGATTCCACAATATTTTCATCACCCCCAAAAGAAGTCCTGTACCCATTAGCAGTCACTTCCAGTTCCGAGCCCCCTCCTGCCAGCTGTGGAAAACCACTAAAACTACTTTCTATCTCTGTGAATCTGCCTTTTTTGAACATTTCATCTGAATGAAATAATGTGATATTTGGTCTGTCTTCAAGGCTCAGCTCTAGCATGAATTGTACTCTTCATTCCTTTCCATGGCTGTACAATACTCCATTGTATGGATGTACCACATACTGTTTCCCTGTTTCTCCATTGATGGGTATTTGGAGTTGTTTCCACCTGGAGGCTATCGTGAATAATGGTACTATGAATGCATGCGTGTAAGTTTTTGTGTGGACGTAGGATTTTCAGTTCTTTTAGGTATACTTAGGAGTGGGATTACTGGATTGTGTGGAAACCATGTGTTTATCTTTTTGAGGAAGTATGAAACTTGGGAGCTGTGGTTTTTAACCTTTTCTGGTTCACAGACCACTTTGATGAATACCCTGGAGGCTTCCTTGGCTAATAGTGCTCTTGTTAAACATCAGTATAAACTCACCAATGAAAGAAACCCTTTTAACTATTAGGTAACAAATTATGTCCAAAAATATTGCATGTTGCATTTTTTTAAAGTAACAGATTTGTTGAGATATGATTCACATACCATACAATTCCCCCTTAAAATGTATAATTCAGTAGTTTGTAATGTATTCACAGAGTTGTACAACCATTACCACATCCAATTTTAGAACCCCCTAAGGAAAGCCTATACCCATTAGCAGTCACTCTCCATTTTCCCCTAAGGCCTTCCACACCCCAATCCCTAGGCAACCATTAATCTGTTTTCTGTCCATGTAGATTTGCCAATTCTGAGTATTTTAGATAGATGGGGTAATGCAATATTTGCCTTTTGTGACCAGCTTTTCTCACTTAGCATGTTTTCAGGTTTCATTCATGTGGTAGCTTGTATCAGTAGTTAATATATTTTTATTACCAAATAATCCATTATGTGAATATACCACATTTTTTTTTATACAGTAGGACCTCCATATCTATGGATTCAGCTAACCATGAATTGAAAATGTAGTTAGGCCCACAGTGGTTATGTCTGTACTGAATATGTACAGACTTTTTTTCTTGTTATTATTCCCTAAATAATACAGTATAACATTTTTTCATAACGTTTACATTGTATTAGGTATTATAATTATCTAGAGATGATTTAAAGTATACAGGAGGATGTGTGTGGGTTACATGCAAATACTACACTATTTTATATGTGGAACCTGAGCATCTTTGCATTTAGGTATGAGGGGTGGGGTGTGACCCTGGAACCAATTCCCTGTGGATACTGAGGGATGACTGTACATTTGTTATATGTGTCATAGGGTGACTGTTTAACCTTTCGAGGAACTGCTGTGTTTACCAGAGCAGCTGCACCATCGTACATTTCCACCAGCAGTATATGAGGGTTCCAGTTTCTCCACATCCTCAACACCACTTCTTATTGTCTGTCTTTTTCATTGTAGCCTTTCTACTGGGTGTGAAGTGATATCTTTTTGTGGTTTGAATTTGCATTTCTCTGATAGCTCATGGTGTTGAGCATCTTTTTGTGTGCTTACTGGTCATTTCTGTATCTTCTTTGGAGAATTTCTATTAAATACTTACCTTATTCTTTAATTGGGTTATTTTTCTTTTCATTATTGAATTGAGTTCTTTATATATTCTTGATTCAAGTTTCTTATCAGGTATATTATTTGCAAATATTTTTTCTCATTCTGTGGGTTGTCTTTTTACTTTCTTGCTGGTGTTCTTTGAAGCACAAATGTTTTAAAGATGAAGTCTGTTTTTTTCTCTTTTGCTGCTTGTGCTTGGGTGTGTCATATTTAAGAAATAATTGCCTAAACTCAGGACACAAAGATTTACTATGTTTTTTTCTAAGAGTTTTATAGATTTGGTTCTTAAATTTAGGTCTGTGATCCATTTTGAGGTAGTTTTTGAATAGGGTATTATGTCATCATTCTGTTGCATATGGCTGTCCAGTTGTCCAGCACAGTTTGTTGAAAAGACTATTTATTGCCCAGTGAATTTTCCTGGCACCTTTGTTGAAAATCATTTTACCATAAATGTACAGTCAAGCATCACTTCACAATGGGGATACGTTCTGAGAAATGCATTGGTAAATGTTTTTGTTGTTGTTCTGTGAGCATCACAGAGTGCACTTACACAAACCCAGATGGTACAGCCTGCTACACCCTTAGGCTGCATGGTATGACCTATTGCTCCGAGGCTACAAATCTGTACAGCATTGTTGCTATACTGAATACTGTAGGTAGTTTTAACAAAGAAAAGTATTTGTGTTCGTCTGTATAGGCCGCTTACCACAAACGGAGCTTGCAGGACTAGAAGTTGCTCTAGGTGAGTCACTGAGTGAATCCCTTATAATTAACTAATTTCCTATTTGGTACCTTTCCCTTCTCTTTCCCTGTGGAATCCATTTACTATCTGGGGTCACTTGCTTTCAGCCTGAAGAACATGCTTTAGTATTTCTTGTGTGGTAGGTCTGCTAGCAATGAGCTCTCTCATTTTTCGTTTATGTAAGGGTGTCTTAGTTTTGAAAGTTATTTTTGATTGTATGTAAGATTGTTGACTGCCAGTTTATTTTTACACTTTAAATATGTTGATAGAGTTTGGATATTTGCTTCAGCCTCCTAATCCCATGTTGAAATTTGATCTCCAGTGTTGGAGGTGGGGCCTAGTGGGAATTATTTGGGTCATGGGGACAGATTCTTCATGAATGTCTTGGTGCGGTCATGGGGACAGATTCTTCATGAATGTCTTGGTGCACACCCCGCTGTAATGAGTTCACACGAGATCTGATTGTTAAAAAAGAGTATGGGACCCCCTTCTCCTCCCTCTCTTGCCATGTGACATGCCTGCTTCCCCTTAGCCTTCTACTAGGATTGAAAGCTCTCCAAGGCCATCACCAGAAGCAGATGCTGGAGCCATGCTTCATGTACAGCCTGCAGGACTGTGTGCCAAATAAACCTCTTTGCTTTGTAAATCACCCACCTTCAGGCATTCCTTTATGGTAGCACAAAATGAAGTAATACATGTGCCATCCACTGCTTTCTCCATTGTTTGTTGTAATGAACCAGCTGTTAATCATATTGGGGTTCCCTTATATGTGACAAGTCATTTTTCTTTTTCTGCTGTATGAATTTCCTAGGACTTGTGTAACAGTTACCACCATCTGAGTGGTTTAAAACAACAGAAATTTAATCCATCGCAGTTCTAGAAGATGAAAGTCTGAAATCAAGATGTCAGCAGGGCCATGCCTGTGTCCCTCTGAAGGCTCTGAGGGGAATTTTTCCCATGCTCTTCTCCCAGCTTCTCTTATTGCCAGAAATTCTTGGTGTTCTTTGGCTTGTAGAGACATTACTCTAGTTTCTGCCTCCAGCAGCACGTGGGTCCTTGCGTGCCTCTAGTATTGGGTTAAGGTCCCACCCTAATCCGGTAAAACCTTTTCTTAACTAAATACATCTACAGGGGCTTTATTTTCAAATAAAGTCACATTCTGAAGCTGTGGGACGGACATAAACTTTGTAGGACAGTATCCAACCTAGTACAGCTATTTTCAAAATTTTATCTTGTCTGTCTTTGGTTTGTGGGATTTCTAGAATGATGTATCTGTGTGCGTCTATTTTTGTTTGTGCTCATCCTAATTGCAGTTCATTGAGCTTCTTGAATATATACATTCACATGTTCATCAATTCTGGGGAGTTTTCAGCCATTATTTCTTTGAATATATTTTGTATTCCTTTCTCTTTTCTGATACTCCCAGTGCAGCATGCATGTCGACGCACTTATTGGTGTCCTGTATTTGTCTGAGGCTCTGTGTAGTTTCCTGTATTTCCTCTGATCTTGGGGTTGCATAAGCCCTTTCGGTCCAAGTTTGCTGATTCTTTAGCCTAGTTCCAATCGACTGTTGAATCCCTCTGTTGAATTTTTAGTTTCAATTGTGGTATTTTTCAACTCCAGAATTCAATTTGTTTCTATTTTGTAATCTCTCTTTATTATCTATATACTTCTTTAAGTATGGTTTCCTTTCGTTCTTTGAACACTTGCCGTTACTTTTAATGGCAAAAACTGCAATTACTTTTGCACCAACCTAATATTTACGGTATTTGCCTTGGTGTCTTTGTTATATCCAACACTGGGACTTCACACAGACAGTTTTTATTGCTTGGTTTTTTTTCTGTGTATGGGTCACCCATTTCTGTTTCTTTGCATGTCTCATAATTTGATGTAGAAAACTGGGCATTTTAGGTAGTATATTGTAGCGCTTCTAGATACTGTGCCCTTATCCCAACCCCCACCTTCCCCAACTTGTTTTATTTTATTTACTTGTTTGTTTGTTTAGTGACTTGTCAGGTCTACTTTAGTGAAGTGTTTCCTATTCCCTCCCTGCCACTCCAGTGTGAAGCTTTAACTGTTGATCCTTGGAGGATGTAGCCTTGGCCACACCCCCTGGGATGATGGTGGCTCTAACAGGCTCATGTTGACAGTCTCCTTCCCTGATTTCTCTATTAAGCCTGTGCAGTATCTCACCCAGCTGTTAGGCTGCAGGAGTTGCTAGCTAATTGCTTTATTTTTCAACAATGCTGTGCGTTTTAAATTGCTCTTCAGGCTGATTCCGTTAAATTCTGTCCTCTTGGCAGGGGTAGATTTTAGACCAGTCTTTGAGATTTGTTCTGACCCCAGAAGATTTCTTAAGTGTCCTCTCCCTGGTTCTTTCTGTTACACAAGCTGGCCTTGGATTTAGCTTTTTATTCTCATAGATCTACTGCCTTCTATTTATTGCTTACCATCTGCATCTCCGTTGTTCTTGAGAGCACCCTTATGCTTGAACTTCTCCACTTTCCTTTTGAAATAAAGTCAACTCCCTTTAGGGAGAGCTTTTGAGTGCACTGTTTTCAGTACCTCTGTTCCCCCAGGAAAACCTCTGAACCACTGCCCTGAAGCTGGGGTAGGAGCAACACCTCTGTTTTATAATCAGGGTGCTGTAGCCACTGATTTTTTTTCCTTGCCCCTCTTGGCGTGGAACTTCTCCCTTCTAAGTAAGTTGGGGCAACCGTGACTGGAATCCTGTTATTCTCAGCCTTCCCTGTCTGGGAAGTACTGCCAAGTGGCCCTTCCTGGTGAGATACCATATCTTTTGAGTGGGGTTCTCATTTTCTTGGCCACACCCAGCACATTCCCCACTCTAAACTGTGGGGATGGACTCAAGTGTTGCATACTCTTGCTGTTCTTACTTAATTTTATATTTTGTCTTTCTTTTTTCTTTTTCTTTTTTTTTTTTTTTTTTTGAGGTGGAATCTCGCTTCATCACCCAGGCTGGAGTGCAGTGGCATAATCTCAGGTCACTGCAAGCTCTGCCTCCTGATTTCAAGTGATTCTCCTGTCTCAACCTCCCAAGTAGCTGGGATTACAGGTGTGCTCCATCACGCCCAGCTCATTTTTGTATTTTTAGAAGAGATGGGGCTTCACCATGTTGGCCAGGCTGGTCTTGAACTCCTGACCTCAGGCTATCTGCCCACCTCAGCCTCCCAAAGTGAATTTTATATTTTCTTGAATATGTGTTACTTCATTTGCTGTACATGCTTAGCACAATTTCCAGAGACTTTTAATGGTTATTTAAAAAAATAATTTGGACCATTTATGGTTGTTTCCTTGGGGAACAGGTCTGTGGAGCACTTTACACTGCAATTCTACAAGAAATGATTTATATATGACCTTGATGTTGAAATGACTAGTACACAGGTTGGTTTGTTCTTTTACCCATCACCTAGGCTGTAGGACTGTGCCTCCCTAAAATATTATTGTCGCTCGTGAATTGATATTAGACTATTGCCCCATATAATCTCTCTGTTCTTCTGGAAGTTACATGAAGTCTCTTGCCTTTTTGAGATGGCTTACGTAACTCGCTGTGAGCAGACTCTGAAGTCTGTTAATACTTGTATGTCCCTCTTTTGAGGTTATTTCTTTTGCCTCAAAAAGGCATGTGCATTTGAGCATGAATTTGGAAATACATTAGTGTCTCAAGTAGCATAGAAAAGTTAATTTTTCTAATGTTTTGTTGTCATTTTGTTGTCAGATTGATCACAAATCTGATAGTCTACTCTTCTTAGTTTGTTTTGTGCCGGTGTAACAGATTACCACAGACTGGGTAGTGTATAAGTAGAAATGTATTGGCTTATGGTTTGGAGGCTGGCAAGGCCAATATCAAGGGATGTGTTCTTGCTGCATCATCCCGTGGCAGAAGGGCAGAGAGTGGGTGAGAGAGACAAAGGGGACGCAACTCATCCTTTTACACATAACCCACTGCCACGATAATGACATAAATTCATTCATGAGGGTGGGGCCCTCATAACCTACTAACTTCTCATTAGGCCTCACCTCCCAATACTGTTGCATTGGGAATTAAGTTTCCAGTGCATGCTTTTGGGGGTACACATTCAAACCCATAGCATTCTGGCCGTGGTCTCTAGAATTTATGTCCTTTTCACATGCAAAACTTATTTATTTCATCCCAATAGCCCAGCATTTTAACTTGTTCCAGCACCAATTCAAAAGTCCAAAGTCTCATCTAAACATCATTTGGGTAAAATTCAAGGCATGATTCATCCTAAGGCAAATTCCCCTTCAGCTGTGAGCCTGTGAAATCAAAACAAGTTACCTGCTTGTAAAATACAGTGATGGAACAGGCATGGGGTAAACATGCCCATTCCAAAAGAGAGAAATAGGAAAGAACAGGGCAGCTGGTCCCAAGTAAGTCCAAAACCCAACAGGGCAAACAAGATCAAATCGTAATGCTCTGGATCATCTTTCTTAACTCCATGGCCTGAGCCCTGGGTACGCTGGGGTAGGGGTTGGACCTCCAAGGCCTCTGGGAGCCCCAACCCTGTGGCTTTGTTGGTCTCAGTCCACCTGACAGCTCTCATGAGTTGGAGTTCTGTGCCTGTAACTTCCTCAGGCTAGTGTTACATGCTGGTGGCTTTACAGTTCTGGAGTCTTGGTGGCAGCTGTATCACCGGAGTGAGTCTCTGCCCACCCCCCCGCCACCTCCCACCCTGCCCCAGACTATTTGTGACATCCTTTGAAATCTAGGTGGAAGACGCCATGTTCTCATGGCTCTTGCATTCTGCACACTTGCAGAATTAGAGCACTATGTGGATGCCGCCACCGTTTACAGCCTATATCTTCCAGAGTGGTAGCTTGAGCTGTGTCTGGACTGGCAGGAGCCACAGCTATGCTGCTTGAGGAGTGTTAAGGGGAGCAGAGACTTGTGGCAGCACAGGGCAATGAATGCTGACCTTGAGCACCTCTCTGGAAACGTTGTCCTCAAGGTCCCAGCCTACCTGGAGGATTTCTGAAATGCCTTCAGGGTCTTTCTCCCATTGTGTTAATGGACAGAACCTGGCTTCCTTCTAGCCATGCTAATCTGTGTATCAAAGTGTCAGTTGTCTGCACTCTCCCACACTTTTTCATTCTTTATATGGCAAAGCTGGGCATTAAAAAAATTTTCTTTTGTTCTCTTTCCCTTTTAGTTATACAGTCTGTCTTTAAACCATTTTTTTATTTTACTCTGTGTAGTTAAAAGAAGTCATGCAATTCTTTTAATATTTTGCTAGAAATTTCTTCCACCAGATATCCTAGCTCATGGCTTGTACATTTTGCCTTCATAAAGCCAGAGGACACAGACACATTTCAGCCAAGTTCTTTGCCACTTTGTAACAAGGATAGCCTTTACTCCAGTTTCCAGTGGTACGTTCATCATTTCCATCTGAGACCTCATCAGAATGGCCCTCACTGTCCGTATTTCCAGTTGTTCTGATCACAGCCATGTTACAAGTAATCTCTAAAAAGTTCTAGACTTCCCCCATGGCTCTTCTCTTCTGAGCCCTTAGCATCGTCTCTTTAACCCTCCATTCACAGAAGTCTAGGCTTTTTCTGTAATGCACCTCCAGATTCTTCCAGCCTCTACTCATTACCTAGTTCCCAAGCTTTTTCCACATTTTCAGGTGTTTGTATAAGCAACCATCCCACTTCCCTGGTATCCATTTTCTGTCCTAGTCCTTCTTGTGCTGCTAGGACAGAGTACCTAAGACTGGGTAATTTATAACAGAAATTTATTGGCTTATGGTTCCGGAGGCTGGGGAGTCCAAGATCAAGGGGTTGTGATCTGGTGAGGGTCTTCTTGCTATGTCATCACATAGTGGACGGGTAAAGAGAGGGCAAGAGAGAGACCAAAGGGACTGAACTCATGCTTCTATGTGGAACACGCTTCCACTGTAACAAACTCACTCCTCTGATAAGGGCATTAATCGTTTTACTTCACCTCATGGCCTAATCAGCCTACCTTTTAACACTGTTACACTGGGGATTAAATTACCAAAACCTGCTTTTGGTGGACACATTAAAAGCACAGCGGCACCGATACATGAATCCTGCAAAATCTTGCCATGAATTTTATTATGTACACGTGGAATGATCTTCCTGTCAGTGCTGAGTATTATAGAATTTATTTTGCTTTGCACATCACCACAGCAAACAGACTTAGTTTTTTTCCCCATCACCTGCCATTTCGTAGGTTAAGCACATTTCTGGCCTATGAGTCTGGTATATTGTTGCTATAACTTGAAGCCTTTTCAGCAAATTGGTAAGCCTTAGAACAGCTTCAACAGAAAGAGGAGGCTTGCTTTGAAATGCATTTTTTGATTTTTTGCTAATTTACTAAGCATCACGAGTTTGAATGCTGACCTTGAGTTAGACCACTTTAGCTGCCTATTGGCACCCACAAGAGTGAGCCAGAAAGCACACTGAGACAAACCCCTATACTAGAAAGCCATGCAAAGCTGTGTAAGTTCTAATCCATCTCAGTGTAAGAGGTCTTACTTCTTTTCTCCTATTCTCTTTTGGGTATTAGCCCCTTGTTATTCAAAGAGTATCCTTGGGTTTGGTGATTAGTGTTCCTGATAGAGCTTTGTAAGTGCTAAGCTTTCACCAAATTTGTTTCTATTTGAAACACTTGCCTACTGGGCTAACATTGATTAGGATAAAAAATTGCGTAACTCTCCAGCTATGTTATACAAATCTTAAGTATTTTAGGTAGAAGGAAATTACTTCAGAAAAAAAAAAATCCCCATGCATTTTAGTCAAGCCAAGGTGCTTCCAACAATTTTACGTCAGTACAAAGACTAGTGAGATGTTGGAGATGATCATGTATAGTTTAATATGCTGCATCTCTGGTATCTCAGAACTGTCTGCCAGGTATTTTGGGCACAGAAATGATGTTAGAATGCCACTGAACATTTTGTTTTCAGAAATATTTGCATATAGAGAAACAGTTACATTAAAAGGGGTTAAATTTCTTTTTAAAAGTTGCAAATTTTTAACTGTAAAAATCATGGAAAACTTGGAAAAATGCAGTAACATGAAGATAAAATGAAATCTCATCCTGTGAGTTAAGCTCTAGTGGCGAGTCAACTTTGAATTTCAGTTATTTTTCTGGAAAATCCTTTTTCATAGTCATTGTTCAGGTATAGCAGTAGAATGTGGGAGCTCTTAAGATGAAACACGAACCAGACAAATTGACAGGCAGTAGAGAGCATGTGATTAGAAAGAGTGTAGCTTTCGTCTATCCCAGCTAGTGATCTCTGAGGATTTTAGTCAAAGACATAATTTCTCTGGGTGTCAGTTTCTTATCTTGAAGGCAAAGGGGATTTGGAAAATGTTGCTGCTGGTAAAGCCAAATGAAAGCTATCAAGCATGAGGATGCCTGGTCTCACCCATCCTGTCTTAACCATTTGGTTTACATTTCATCAGAGCATATGTAATATCTATGTGGTGGTTAAGGGATGGTTATTCTTGAGGTTGGCCTTGTTAACTGAAAAACCAAACTCTAAAATATTTTAGAGGTTTATTATGAGCCAGTATGAGTAACTGCAGCCCCGGGAAACACAAAACCAAGAAGCCTTGAGTAACTGTGCCCGAGGCAGGCGGATTACAGTTTAGTTTTATACATTTTAGGGAGGCAGAAGTTACAAGGAGGTATAAATCAATTTATAGGGCTTTTACATTGGTTTGGCCCAAAAAGACAGGCTATTTTGAAATGGGGGCTCACAGGTATAGGTGGGTTAAGAGATTATGTAATTTATTTTATTTTATTTATTTTGAGACAGGGTCTCTCTCTGTCACCCAGGCTGGAGTGCAGTGGCACAATTGCCGTTCACTACAGCCTTGACCTCACTGGCTCAGAGATTTTTTACTTTGTAATTGGTTAAAGGTGTAAATCTTTGTGTAAAACTTTGGAGTCAGCAGAAAGGAATCTAAGTTGTGACAAGGAAGTCTGTTCACCAATACGCTGGGTCAGAGTGACCTGGAGGGATGTGACTTAGCTCCTGTCTGGTACGACCCTAGGTCCTGTGTATGATCTCTGTTTTAACATTAACGTTGGTCAGTTGTGTCTAAACTCCAAAAGAGAAAGTATAGTGAGGCATGCCCAATCTTCTTTCACATCATGGCTGGAAACTCAGCTTTTCAGATTTCTCTGGGGTTCCCTTTGGCCAAGAGGGAGTTCACTCAGTTGGGGGGACTTAGGATATTTATTTATTTATGAGACAGCGTCTCGCTCTGTCACCCAGGCTGGAGTGCAGTGGTGTGATCTCAACTCACTGTAACTTCCACCTCCTAGGTTCAAGTGATTCTTGTGCTTCAGCCACCATAGTAGCTGGGATTATAGGCGTGTGGCTAATTTTTGTATTTTTAGTAGAGATGGGGTTTCACCATGCTGCCCAGGCTAGTCTCGAACACCTGGCCTCAAATGATCCACCCACCTTGGCTTCCCAAAGTGTTGGGATTACAGGTATGAGCCACTGCACCCAACCCAGATTTCATTTTTAGTTTATAGCCTCCCCTTACTTTTCCTCTGCCATTTTTTATCTTTTTCATCCAGGTGACTTCTTTTTTTTTTTTTTTTTTGAGATGGAGCCTCGCTCTGTCACCCAGGCTGGAGTGCAGTGGTGCAGTCCACTGAAACTTCCGCCTCCTGGGTTCAAGTGAGTCTCTTGCCTTAGCCTCCCAAGTAGCTGGGATTACAGGACTCTGTCACCACGCCCAGCTAATTTTTTGTATTTTTAGTGGAGATGGGGCTTCACCATGTTGGCCCGACTGGTCTCAAACTCTTGGTCTCAAGTGATCCGCCTGTCTCGGCCTCCCAAAGTGTGGGATTACAGGCGTGAGCTACCACTGGCCAAATCCAGGTGGCTTTACTCTCTCACCCGTGGTGAATATTTCGTCATGTGTGAGACTTCATTTATTTTAAACAGGAGTTTCATGGAGAATTACATGGTTTAAAACCATAGACCTAGGAGTTTGTGTACCTTTTATTTTAGGTACAAAGGATTGCTGTCTTCCTGTTCTTTCAGTTTGAAACAGAAGGGTGAAATGAATGAGAATTTTGGTGAAGAGAAGGCAGAGTAGAGAACAGGATACAGCAGGCTAGAGAATCGAGTTGCGCGTGTCAAGTCTGTTTTCTGAGCCTATTCTTTTCACTCCCACTGCCTATAACCTTACCCCAGATGAAATTCCCTTTATCCTCCTCCAGTTACACCATTTAATTGGAATAAAATACCTGTGTTCAACTTAAAAGTATTTTTCAAGCGCAGTTGACTTTTCGCCTTTGCAGGGGTCTAGGTTTTGTTATTACTGAGTTCCTGTCAAGACCCCTCACAGCCGCCTCATCGTGCTCCGTGGCTGGGAGTGGATATCACACTGTGTTCACATCACCACTCAGAAATTAACCACACAGTGGACTTAGGCGTTTAGGGCTTTAGTCTACAAACAGCATGTATTGTTTATTAATTTGTTCTCGTAAACAATTTAAAAGATACTCGTTTTTCATGCGGTTTTTGAATCTCACTTAAATATTAAGTTTTTTTTGTTGTTGGTAGTTCACCAAATCTCTGCGTTTTGCTGATCGTTTTTTCTATAAAGTAATTTTTAAAGTTCTCAGCAGTTATATTAAAGCCATGTGAGCTATGTCCAGCATCCCGTTTGTTATAAAACAAGAACCTTTGACTAATGGGAAATTCTCTGTCAGTGAAGACATTTTGAAATTTGTAACTACGATTTTTCTGTATTCTTCCCAGAGTGGGAGTTTGAAATTTTAGGCTGCTTAGGAGTTTAGAGATAGTGTGACCTCTTTGTTCTGCAGTGAGAGTGAAGATGCTACCTTAAAACCTTTGCTGTCTCCCTTCCCCGCCTTGCTCCTGAGTTTTAAGTCGTGGCTGCACCAGAGATGTCTCTCCGTGGAGCTGGTCCTCACTGTGTTCTCATGTGCTTTTTCTGGGAATGTTCTGCACACGCTGTCCGGATGCAGATAACCGGAGGCGCAGGGTTCGTGGGCTCCCATCTAACTGACAAACTCATGATGGACGGCCACGAGGTGACCGTGGTGGACAATTTCTTCACGGGCAGGAAGAGAAACGTGGAGCACTGGATCGGACATGAGAACTTCGAGCTGATTAACCACGACGTGGTAGAGCCCCTCTACATCGAGGGTGAGTGAAAACTGCACCTTGTTATTATTCAGAGCTACGCAGGTGGCCTCGCCAGAGCTGCGGGATCCCTGAGGGTAAGCTGTCTGATTCAGCACGTTGAAAGCTATGTTGGGTTTTATTTTTGAAATGTCTCAATGTGTATGAGGTGCTGTCCTAGTCTGTGTGGTAACGAGTGGTTATCACAGTGTGAATAGCTGTCTTCTCTCCTACATGGCACCCCGGTCCTGAACTTCGTGGACCTGTTGAAGTAACTTTCCTGTAGTACACATCTGCTATGATCTGAATGTTGGTGTCCCCCCAGATTCATATGTTGGCATCCCAAGCCCCACAGTGATGGTATTAGGAGGTGAGGCCTTTGGAGGTGATCAGTTCATGGAGACAGAGCCCTCACAAATGGGATTAGTGTTTTTATAAAAGAGGCCTCGGAAAGCCCCCTTGGCCTTTCCACCATGTGAGGACATGGCGAGAATATATATATATGATCCAGGAAGCAGGTCCTCACCAGCACGCACTCTGCCAATCCCTTGATCTTGCTAATTTGATAGAAAACCAGTGGTTCAATGTACATTTCTCTGGTTACTAAATATGGTTAGACTTTAACATGTTAATTCATCAGAGAAATATGTGGTTTTGTTAGTCCATTTTAAAAATATTCTTTTAGTATGAGTTCTTTGTAATAGGAATGTTAACCGTTGGGCTTGTATTTAGCATTTTTCCCACAAAGGCAAAGTTTTTCCTTTTTCGTTTGATTGAAATTTTATAACACAGTGTCATCTGTTCATATCCCTTTTGCTATTTCTTCTGTTATCTTTCTGCTCTAACCATTCCAAGGTTAGATGACTATTTAATCTAATATTTAGAAAGCAGCCGTGGTGTTATTTTGTTGGTTGGTTTTTTGCTTCATTTTTAAACATTTAATTATGTAATCTGTTTGGGGTTCATTTTGGAGTGAAGCTGTAGTTTTTGTAAAGTGTAAGAGGCTATGTAGATGATAGCTCAGTGGGCTCACTTTCCTCTTGGACTTCCTCCTGGGATTGCTGTGGGGTTAACTGAGGTCGTGCATGTGACAGGGCCTGGCAGGCAGATTCTCACAGTTCCCTGCTAAGATGCCCCTTCCCATGGTTCAACCCAAGATGCTAGGTGGTGCTGTCACAGGACTTTGCTGATGGAATCATGGTTATGAACCAGCTGGCTTTAAAACAAGCATGATCCTGGATTATCTGGGTGTGCCCCCACATAGTCACATGCAGCATCAAAGGCAGCAACAGAGAAGGGAGGAGTCAGGTAGAGAGATTGGATAGGAGAGACCACGGGGAGATCAGGCAGAAGGGAGAGGTTTGCAGTGTGCGAGGGACCTGACCTACCCTGGCTGGCTTTGAAGGAGCCATGAGCGGGAGAGTGTTGACAGCCTCTGGAAGCTGAGACCAGCTCCCTGCTGAGAGCTTGTAAGGAGACCTCAGTCCTGCAGCCTCAGGGAACTGAATTTTGCCATCATCCTGAATCATCCTCTGAAGAAAGGAACACAGCCCTGCTGACACCTTGATTTCTGCCTGGGGCGAGGCAGAGCCAAGAACCAGCTGAGCCACACTGTGCCAGGTCCTGTAGACCTGTCAGATCAGATCGTGAGGATATTTTTTGAGCCTCTAAATTTAATTAGGCAGCAATAGAAAACGACTGTGAGGACTTAGCACTGGGCCCTCATTTCACTAAGTGCTGCCCAAATTATACCTTTTTTTTTTTTGAGACGGAGTCTCGCTCTGTCACCCAGGCTGGAGTGCGGTCATTGAGGCGCCATCTCGGCTCACTGCAAGCTCCGCCTCCTGGGTTCACGCCATTCTCCTGCGTCAGCCTCCTGAGTAGCTGGGACTATAGGCACCCGCCACCATGCCCGGCTAATTTTTTGTATTTCTTAGTAAAGACGGGGTTTAACCGTGTTAGCCAGGATGGTCTCGATCTCCTGACCTTGTGATCTACCCGCCTGGGCCTCCCCTAAATATACCTATTAATATTACTACTCTCTTCTCTTTTTTAGCACATGGCAAGAAATATTTATTTTATGACACTATTGTTCATAAAATTTCAGTACTACTGAGAAGCCAGAACCTAATAAAAATGGTGTTTTAATAAGTAAATTATCTTTAACTGTGAGCTTTGGTACCATAGCTGCTCTAGGCCATTTCCGCCAATTCTGTGACTGTGTGTAGGACATGCACACAAACATACACATACATGCAAACACATACACACACACGCCCACACACTGAATGAAGTCATACAGTAAATAATTACTGTTTTGTCCTTTGTTCGGAGTCTTGCATTCCCTCAGTTGGCATGTATGTTGGGAGAGTGTAAGATGCTTCTCTGCCTCTGTAGTTTGAAGCCTGTTTTCCACTTTCTCCTTCAGTGGGTCCTCAGCCTTAGCATCAGGTCTTCTGTGCCCTTGATAATTTCCCGTTTGCTGCCCCTCCATCTCTTCCCTCTTTCTGCCCTCACAGTGCCCACTTCATCCAACAATGCCAAAATGCACCTTCCTTTGAAGCCCACGTGGAACATTCTCCAAGATTGATCATATTCTGAGCCGTAAAGGACACCTCAGCCAACCCGAAAGAATAGAGTCCTATAAAGTGTCCTCTCAGACCAGAGTGGAATTACACTAGAAATTAGTAATAGAAAGATATCTGGAAAATTACAAAAATATTTAGTGATGAAACAACAAACGTCTACATAACATATGGGACAAAGGAGAAATCTCAAGAGATTAAACATACTTTCAACTAAATGAAAGAATTAGGTTTCTTGTTTATATATTTGATAAAGAATGAGATGGAAGAGAGTCTGAAATATTTTTCTCTTTTCAAAAGAATCTTTTTTCCTCATGATGAAAATAATACATACGTGTTAAAGAAAATGTAGAAAAGTATTTTACAAAGCAGATAGAAAATTATTTTTAATCTTTCTATAAACTATTGAGGAAGTTGGCTGGGCGTGGTGGCTCACACCTATAATCCCAGCACTTTGGGAGGCCAAGGAGGGTGGATCACTTGAGCTCAGGAATTTGAGTCCAGCCTGGGCAACATGGTGAAACCCAGTCTCTACCAAAAATACAAAAAGTTAGCCGGGCATGCTTGTGCATGCATGCCTGTGGTCGCAGCTATTCAGGAAACTGAGGCATGAGAATCTCTAGAACCCAGAATGCGGAGGTTGCAGTGAGCCAAGATAGTGCTGTTGCACTCCAGCCTGGGTGACAGAGTAAGACCTCATCTCAAAAAACAAAACAAAACAAAAAAAACCATTGAAGCTAACATCCAGTTGTTTTCCTAAATGTGATTTTTTTTTTCGAATTAAAAGCATGCTTAATAGGTAATATGGTTATATGGTTCAATTATTTTAAAAAATTAATGGAAAAGATGGTTGGGCACAGTGGATCATGTTTGTAATCCCAGTACTTTGGGAGACTGAGGCAGGCAGATCGCTTGAGTCTAGGAGTTCCAGACCAGCCTGGGCAACATGGCAAAACCCTGTCTCTACAAAAATGAGCCAGGCATGGTGGCATGCACCTGTGGTCCCAGCTACCCAGGGGGTTGAGGTGGGAGGATTACTTGAGCCCGGGAAGTCGAGGCTGCAGTGAGCCATGACTGCACCACACTCCAGCCTGGGTGACAGAGTAAGACCCTGTCTCAAAACTAAATAAATAAATAATAAACATAAAAATGGAAAAGATAAAACTATAAAGTCTTCCTCTTGCCAGTTCTCAGCTCTCCTCAGGAAACAGCTGTTGATCCTTTCTTTGTATTCATCTGCAGTGTTTGTATGTGACCCAACTAACACAAATAGGTATTTATAGTTCTCTCTTTTTATACAACCTATTGTGTATTATCCTGAATCTTATTTTCTTCCACTTACTATGTCCTGGTGATCTTTCATATATATCATATATAGAGACCTTTTTTGGCAGCTGCTTAGTGTTCTATTTTGTGACTATACTAGCTAGATCTCTTTACCAAGACACGGGTTTTTTTCCCCTCAACATTACTTGTTAGCAAGTTGCCTCCTTATGAATATATTGTAATTTCCTTAGTCCTCTGTTGTTGGATCTTTAGGTTGATTGCAGTTTGGGGCCGTCATAAACCATGCTTCAGAAAGCCACGCATCTGTGATCTGTCATCATTTTCATAGTACACTGGCTTTCCCAGGGTCCTGCTACAGAGCACCTGTGCTTCCCTGAAATACTGTCCCAATTTACTTTTCCACCATCTGCATAAACAGTGATCTTGAGATCAGCGTTTCCATGAGAAACAGGAAAAGGCAGAAATGCGCATTGTGTCATGGGAAGACCAGTACTGGGAACTTGTAGTATCTCTGTTGAAGAGGTCCAGGAAAATAAAAAGAAGGAAGTGTCCATAGCTAACACTTAACTATATTCCAAGTGCTATTCTAATTGCTGTTTATGGTTGGCAAGTTTAATTATGTCAATACCTGTGCGAAGTAGGCAGCTATTTTCCTCATTTTTTAGGTGAGGAAACCAAGACGTGGAGTCCTGTCCATTACCTGCCTTTTGCCTGGATGCTCAGTTCCTGTGGAGGGCTGGGGGTGGGGGCACCAGGAGAGGGAAGACAGGAGAGCCAAGCCATTAACCCTGGGCACCCACCCTAAAGAGGAGGGGTGGAAACAGTGTTTGCCAAGGGGATTGAGGCCATGTTTATGTAGACATTTAAAGCATGCAGCTCTGATTAGAATATTTTTGTTGAAGTATCATTTAGAAATTTTTTTCTCAGCTTTCAGTTTATATTGTAAATGTAAATAAAACTGCAGTGGCGGCTCTTAGAGATCGCCCTCTGTTTAATTTGGAGCTGTGGGGGCTTCCTGTGGAGCAGCCTAGGACACTGCAAATTCTTTCCCCTGCGGTGGCTTCACAGGGAAGGTGAGCCCCTCGCTCAGAACAGCCGACAGCACTGGCGGGCAACCCCAGCTCCCGGAGGCTGAGCCAGTTTCTAGTGTGTGCAGCCTTTGCCCTAAGTAAATACATTTGACATGAAATGAAGGGAAAAGCTTGCTGTTTTGCTTCTTTGTGCCAAGAGAAATTGGGTCTTTCTACTTTGAGAAGTTCTGTATCTTCTTCATTCCTGTTTTCCATCCTAAATACAGTTTCTGGAGACAAAGACTAGGGCCATGCGTGAGACTTCACATTGCAGAGAGGAATATCTCGTTGGGAAGTATTTCTGCAAAACCTCTGACTCGAGTGTAGAAAAAGAGAATTCTGCTGTAAGTGTCTGTTATGATGGGAATTCAGTATATGCTAAATAATCATGTGAGTTCACAGAAAGAACTAACCCATTGTTTTGCATTTTAGTGTTTCCACAGTCTTCAGTCTCATGGTACAAATCCTTAACTGGCCCTTGGCAGTTTCGTAGAGCGTGGGAGTGGCACAGAATGAGGCTTGACACAGACTATGTCACCAACTTAAGACAAAAGTAAAAAGAGAATCAACAAAGGAGTGGAAGCTACAGTCAGTTTTTATGTGGAAGAGGTTTTTTTGGTAGAAGAAAATGCTTGATTTCTCCGATGCGTTCTGAACAGTGGTTTCAGGTTATTCCAAGTTGTTCTCTTCCTACGGTGATTTTTTTTCTTCCCTATCTATGTGTCATTTATGTGGGTTTTGGGCACAGTGAAATTCTACCTAAGACCCTATAGAGAGTTCATTTGTGGTTTGACTGGTTGGATTTTCCTGGTCAGAATTCACAGAAGGGCTGAGCAAGTTGCAGCCGTGCCCTTACCCAGCCTCTTCCCAACATAAGATTACCCTGCCTGCTTTCTGGTAGGAATGCCGCTGAGCATTAATTGGAGCTCTTTTAGGCTCATTTCTTGAGACTTCTGTTTTTCTAGCTGAACTCCCAGCACATGGCTTTGTAAATGTGAAAGGTCATAGCAGGGTCTCTGAGCGGTCTCTGAACGGCTGTGTGAGCATCCGTGAATGGGCTGCCTTTCTGTCCCCCTTTAACTTCCTCTCCCCACCTCAGCTTGGATTTTGAAACATCAAGCTCATGCTTGGTGTACTCTGAACTGTGCAGCTGACATGTTCCAAGGGCCTTCGTCCTGGGTTGTGAGGGTTAGAGGGTTAGCCTCGCTGCTTCATTTACATCCTGAAGCCGGTTGTTACTAATGTTACTTCGTGTTTACCTGGCACCTCTCATTGCTGGTTATTTGTCCCTGTTCTGAATTTCCCCTCTTTTCTCCCCTTCAGAATTGCTCAGCAGACTATTTAACCAACAGACTCTGCTGCAGTGCCCTTTTTAGGATAGGAACTGGAGTTATTGTTAATGTTACAGGAAGAACACATTCTCAGAGGAGAGCGGGTGGTGGGAAACTTTGATTTTCATGGAGTTTTCAGTTTCCTCTCAAATGGAGGATGCAGCAGCGCCGCCACTTAACTGAACGTCTCGACAGTTTGACGGGGCAGCACTCAGCCTTCCGGAGCAGCAGTGGGACTGACCTGTCCAATGAGGAAGAAACACCGAACCAGATGGACTGGCCTTTGGGGATGGAAAAACCCCAGTTTATGCTCATTTCTTCTCTCAGCTAACTTTTGTGGAGCCCTGTTCCCAAATTGGCCTGGACCAGAGCACCGTGGAAGGGTGTTTGTTGTAAATGGAAGGTTTCCAGGCTCTCCTGGAAATCCTGAAGCGTGAGACCTGCAGTGAGCTCAGGAGTCTGCGTTTGTGGGTGACCGAGGGGGCCTCCCTCCCTGCAGAGTCCACACTGTGGAGAGCATCAGGAGGGGAGGGGCCTGCGTCTTGTGCTTGACGAGCTCATCATCTAGTGAGGAAGGCATGTGTGAATCTCTGGACAAGGCAGCGCTGAGCCGTTGTGGACTAGCGGTGCAGGCAAGGGGTTATTTCTGACCAAGGGCAGTGAGAAGGTTTCCCACACAGACTAACGTCTGCATTGAGCTTTGAAGAAGAAAGCCAGGACTGGAGAAGATGAGGGAGGATTGCGAGGCTAATGACAGTGGCTTTCTGTTTGATGTCGGGGCGGTTTCCTGTTCTCTCAAGGCACACTTCTTCCCTCTTAGCCTTTAATGCAGTTTCCTGTCTTTCCTTGCATACCTTGTCACCTCAAGAGTAAAGATAGTGATGAACAATTTGTTGTGTTAGATCACAGCCCATACAGAGTTGTTTAGACTCTCTTTGAGGAACGTAGGGTAACTCTGTCTAAGCAGAAATGCCCATGAGTGTGAGTCAGGTGGCAGCAGGTTCCAGGTCTTGCACACCTGAGCAGACTCTGTGGTGTCGTACTCAGCTCCGAAGGTCTGGCCAGGTTCTTTTTTTTTTTTTTTTTAATTTTAATTTTTAAATTTTATTTATTTCCTTTTTTGAGATGGAGTTTTGCTCTTGTTGCCCAGGCTGCAGTGCAATGGCGCCATCTTGGCTCACTGCAGTCTCCACCTCCCAGGTTCAAGTGATTCTCCTGCCTCACCTTCCTGAGTAGTTGGGATTACAGGTGCCCGCCATCACACCTAGCTATTTTTTAAAAATTTTTAGTAAAGACAGGTTTCACCATGTTGACCAGGCTGGTTTCAAACTCCTGACCTCAAGTGATCCACTCACCTCAACCTCCCAAAGTGCTAGGATTACAAGTGTGAGCCATTGTGCCCAGCCCTCATTCGGTTTTGAACTTGGCACAGTCCTGCTCCAAAGTGGCAGTGGGTATGAGGAGTCATCTTCAGAGGAGGCAGCACAGTGCCTGTTTCTGGAGCTAATGGTCTGCTGCTTCTACCTGCAGCCCTGGAGCTTGGAAGCAGTTGTGCAGGAACTGACCCGATCTGTGCTGGACCTAGCTGGAAACTGCAAAAGATAGCTTGGCCTTAGAATTATGGGACTTTGTGAAAACTGATTTTTAAAAGGTATCTTGTTAAATTACAATTTGTATAATAGAATGTTAGTTCGTCTTTTATTTTTAGCAGTTTTTCAGCTCAAAATAACTTGTGGGGGTGGGAACAGCAGTCACGGGATTTTCTTTTACTTGGACAGATCCTTTCAGTGAACTTACATCTTGACAGACCGTCAATAATTTTAAAGATTTTGGGTTTTGTTAGTTCTCTTTACAAAAAGATTACTCTTCCCATAAGCGTTGGTTCTATTTCTAAATAAACTCACTGGTTTTCAGACTTGACTTTCAAATGTTAAAATATATATATACACACGTGTACATGTGTGTGTATATATGTACATATGTGTATATATGTGTATGTGTGTGTGTATATATGTATATATATGAAGGTCTAGAGTCTCCCAGCTTGCTTCAGGGTGTTGCGGACCCAGGCATTACCTCACTGGCTGACTAGTGCACAGTCAGGATTGATTGAGAACCTCTAGACTGACCTGCTGCAGCTCAAAGGCTTGATCTTCAGCTCTTCCATTCCTAGCATTGGGAAAGGGAAGACAGCAGCAGTTACCTGGTCACTAGGAGCCCAGAAGGCCCAGGCAGAGGGGCCCCTGCAGATATTCTTACACATCCGTGTGCCAGGGAGGACTCATTTTGGCAGCAGAGCTTTCAGATCCCTGTTCCTCACTCCCCTGTGGATGGTGGATGTGTTTCCTCACCAGTGGCTGAAAGTAGAATGGCATGACATGGACTTTGTCTGAAAGGATGGCATTGCTCCTGTGTGTGTGTCTGTTGCTGCCATTCCAGTGAGAGGCTGGTCCCGAAGACTTCTCTGCTGTGTGCAGGTGTTACCTGACTTGGATCTGTGCTGGAGGGCTGTGGATAGTGATGTTAAAGTGAATGCCTGTGCAGGAGGAGCAGGGGTTGTGTGGAATCTGAATTGCTTTGCCATTCATGGCTTTAAAAACCCGTCTCCCTCCCTCCCCATGGTCTCAGGGTCTGGTTTTATGTATACAGGATGCATACAAACAAAGGAAAGGCTACTTTCTCCCATAGTTCTGTGTCTTTGGTTTTAAGTCATATTTGCCTCACAAACTAAAAAAAAAAATTCATGCTTAATTCTGTGTCTGAAAAAAATCAGTCTTCCTTCTGATTTGAGTGCTTTATCTGGGACAAATATTTCAGAAAACAATCAACTCAGTAATCGAATTGACTCTGGTTACACGAGAACAGACTCAAATAACTGACCCACCACATGTTTTTGTTTCCAGATAATTAGACTTTCTATTTTTGTTTAACCTTTTTCTAATTACAAATGTAAATTAGTTTATATAAAGAATAAAATAACTTGATTTCAGTGAAAGATATACTAATACGTTTATTATACAGTTTATATCCTAGGAGGTCAGTATTTTTTTAGTGGTTTTTTTTTTTTTTTTTTTTTTAAAGTAATAGGCTTCTGTTTTGTCTCCTTTAGTTGACCAGATATACCATCTGGCATCTCCAGCCTCCCCTCCAAACTACATGTATAATCCTATCAAGACATTAAAGACCAATACGATTGGGACATTAAACATGTTGGGTAAGTTGTCATTTTCTTGTTTTTTGGCTCTTGCTGGGAATATTTTAGATGATTATAAGCATAGGACATTGAATCTTCTACTAGAGTTGGATCTGAGTCCCTTATCGTCCCTTATCGCCCTGCCTGTGGTATTTGGCAGTTTTGCAGTGTTATTTCAGTGTGACTTTATTTGTCATCAGAATATGTCATGGAGGAGATATTCTAATATTCTAACTTTTCATGCATCATAGTAATCAGGCTGCAGCACCCTGGTGTAGATCCCCTGGGAGTGACCACAGGCGCTTCATGTGACCACCCAGCCTTCCCCTCCTCCTCTCCTCTGAAACCAGCTGATGAATGCCAAGGATAAGTGGCATGCCTCATGCTAGAAAGAGGCAGTGGTGGCTCTCATCCTGAGGTTGGCTTGGCATGGCCTTACACACGGTTGTTTCAGTAGCAATCTTTGAAGGAATGGATGGAGACATCTGTATGGGATATTATCAAGATGGAGTACCTGCCCTAGATTGGACTTCAGGGTTCGCATTCATGAAAGATGGAAGAGAGAGCATTGTTAAGGGTGGCCATATGTGTATATTCACAAATGACATGCCTTAGATTTGTAGCTCTGGGTAATATGCACATATTAATGTTTAAAATTGGAGGCATGCTTAAATTCGGCACAGTTTTTTTCAAAAAGCTCTCAGGGTTTTGATTATTTGCAAAGTGGAAGAAAGGAACCGCTTTTTAAAATGGCAAGTAAGTGATGGATTTAAGTGTAGGAACATTTAATACAGGTTCTGCAAATAGACTAGGGAAATACAGCACTAAATTTTGATTTGAACAAAACATGGAGTCAAGGTAATGAAAGGACAGCCAGAGATTGGTTTATCTCTTAGACGCAATATTTTAGGGGGTGGTACTAGTCAAGATTCTACAGAAGAACAGAACCAATAGGATGTGTAGAGATTTAGAGAAAGAGATTAGTTACGAGGGATTGGCTCACATGATTATGGAGGTTGAGAAGTCCCACTGTCTGCCTTCTGCAAGCTGGAGAACCAAGAAAGCCAGGGGTGTAGTTCCAAGGCCTGAGAACTGGAGAGCCGAGGGCAGATCAATGTTCTGTGTAAGCAGTCGACGTTCCTCCATCTCTGTGTTCCAGTCAATCCTGTAAGGGACTGGATGATGCATCCACACTGGGGAGGGCCATCTGTTCTACGCAGTCTACAGGTTCAGATGCTCCTGTCTTCTGGAAACACCCTCACAGACACCCCTGGACATAATGTTCAACCAGATTCCTGGGCATCCCGTGGCCTAAGTTGACACATAAAATGAACCATCACAAGGGTCAAGTTGTTTGGAGTAAGGTGATTCACTCTTCCTGTCTGGAAAGAGCTTTATCTTCTTTGTTACCGTCCCCTGCTCTGGTCCCAGACAGAACAGGGTGCTGCTGCTTCTGCTTAAGAGGTGTGCGTGGTGCCCTCTTCTTGCCATCACAAGTGCCTACCCCTGCATCATACCAGAACTAGACCGTAGAGGAAAAGCCCATCATGCACTTGGTGTTTAGAGAGATTCCATTTGTTCTTCCTACTTAGGGGATGCAGTCACTGTGCCCATGGATCCTGTCACTGTGGGCCAGATTCAGATGGGGTTGCCCTCAGGCTCTTCTGCACTCGGCGCCCCATGGGGGGTGGGGGCTGCTGAATGGGCACAAGTGTCGGTGATACCTGGTAGGATGGGAAAGGCTCCCAAAGAGAGGCCTCAGCAAAATGCTATTAGAGTTAAATGCAAAAGTGACTCAAGCTAGGGCTTGAGCTGTGACTGAGATCGAATGTGGAGGCCTTGCAGGAATGGTAAAGAGTCTTCCAGGAGAGATGTTGACAAAGGGCGAAGGGAGACCATTGGTAGGCTGGAAAGAAACCCACGTTGGACTTTGTATTCTGAATGGAGAGGAGCCGTCATTAGCCATCTTGCACTTGAGATAAGATGCCATGAACTTTGCCTGCCTTCTTCCTGGTGAGACCCTTTCCTCTATGTAACTTGCCCGCCTCCCAGACCCTGGGCTGGACTTCTTCCTCTGATGAAAGCTTTTCGTAACCCCCAGACACTGTAGCAGCAGGATAGCTCCCTGGGCTTCACTCCCTGACGGTTGCCTCTGTAGATCCTGCGTAAGTCATTCCATGAAAGTGATACAGAAGTAGTCCTAGTTTCAAAATCTTTAAACTCGGTTGTTTTTGAAATATAACACATTGCATTTGTGATGTGTGTTTGTGACCAAAGTTCAGAGAAAACTATAAAGAACTCAGGTAGAGGGGAATATAAAATGTATAGTCACTTTGGAAAACAGTTTGATGCTTTCTTAAAAAACTAAATATGCACCTACCATATGACTCAGTAGTTGTATTCTTGGGCATTTCTCCCAGAGAAATGAAAATTTATGTTCACATGAAAACCTGTATGAATGTTCATAGCAGCTTTTTTTGGTAGAGGTCGAAAATGAGAAGCAACCAGAATGCCCTGTCATAGGTGAATGATTAACGGCAGTGCATACATATATCCCCTGGAATTGTACACAGCAATAGATTAGGAAGGATCTGTTGATACACACTGCAGCTTGGATAGATTTTGAGGGGAATATGTTCCATGAAAAAATTCAGTCCCAAGAGATCATGTTCCATTTGTGTATCGTCCTTGAAATGACACAATTATAGACATGGAGAATTGGTTCGTGGTTGCCAGGGGTCAGCAGGTGGGAGGAAGAGAGGAGAGGCTGCAGAAGGACCGTGTGAGGGATCCTGGTGGAGATGGAAATGCTCTATCACTTTTATCAATGGAATGTCCATTTCAATGGAAATAGTCACTGGTCATATCAATGTCAATGTCCTGATTGTGACATAATCTAGTTTGCAAGTTTTAGCATTGGAGGAATCTGGGTAAAAGATACATAAGGTCCCTCTGTTACTTTGTACAATTGAATTTGAATGTACAAATATCTCAAAATTAAAAATTCAGGAAGAAAAAGATCTCAGGGTCCTTCATTTTGAAGCTACTACATTGTCGGACACACTAATACGTCTGGTTCCCGCATGCTAGAATCCTTCCACCCCTACCAGCCTCGCCCAAAAGCGCACATAGGCTGCATGTGCCTAGCTTGTCACACCCTCCTAGCAGTGCTTTGTGGGCATGTGTTGGCTCCAACTCTGTGTGGGGGACAGAGCTGAGGGGTGTCCACACAGCCCCCGTCTAGTGTAGTGGCGACTGGGGATGGGGTATGTCCCCTGTCTTACGTACAGGGTTAGTGAAGGTCAGGGGAGTTCTTGGAGCCTGTAATGAACCTCTGTACACTGGGACTCTGTGAATGAGTTTGGAAGACTTTCCATACTTACTTGACCACCATAGATAATGATGTTCTAGTCAGTTACATGTGAGTGGCCAGTCCAGGGAAGGAGTTCAGAGCAGGACTGAGGAATGTGACAGTTGCTTTGGAGAAGGTGCTGTGTAAGCTGAACCGCAAAGGAGGAAGAAGAATGTGTGGACAGTTATCCAGACGGGGTGGCATGAGCAGTTAGAAGAGCCCAGGGACATGTTCAGGAAGTGGCAGGTGGACCATTGTGGAAGTTAAGGAGAGAAGGGCCTTGCCTTCTGCCAACCAAGGGAAAGTTACCCAGTACAATATGGGGTAGTATTTGGGGGCAGAGGAGTGCCTCACAAAACTCCTCAAATCACACTTTATGAAACTAACAGGTTCTGCATTTGGCTCTGCTTATGACAAGTATTCAACAAAATACTGGCCTTCCGAGAATCCATTTATGTTTTTCTTACTGCATTTGTTTTGTTTATTTTGGTGCCAATGCAGATGCAGTAAGAGTAGATAATTGGATAGATAATTAAATGTCTTTAATACTAAAGCATTGCTTAAATTGGCCAGCAAAAAATGTGCCCGCACATGTAAATTGAGTCTCTTTTATCATGTCTTTGCTTTCTATAGGGCTGGCAAAACGAGTCGGCGCCCGTCTGCTCCTGGCCTCCACATCGGAGGTGTATGGAGGTGAGTAGGGGGCTCTCTCAGGGTACGCTTCCTCCAGCCCTTGGACTATTTTCATCCTGTCTCGGAAGAGTCCAGGGTTCTTTTCTGAGGAGACTCAGCCTGCCCATGCTCCTCCTGTGCACAAGAGGCCACCTGTCAGCCTCCCGGGTTGCCAAGCTCCTCCGCCCGGTGGGACCACCTCTCTTATTTGATCACACATCATTGGAGCACTGCACCCTGTCACCTGGCCAATAAAGACCCACCGTTTATGATTCCATAGAAGTGTTTCTGCCATTCTGCTCTGAAAACACCCCAGAAATCACACTATCTTTTTACCTGTTTGGCTAGCACATGTCGTTCTTCTATGTGAGTCATGCATGCTGCATGCCTGACCCCCCAAGAGCTCATGGGCTGGCCTTTAAGGCTTCCTGGGAGAAGAGACGTGCGCTTACTGCCTCCCCTGTTGTATAACGAGTTCTGGAAGAACCTTAAGCAGATAGTGTCAGAACACCCATGAGTTTGTTTTACCAAGCTACAGCCTTCCTCTCCTTCCCTGCCTGGGAAGGAGTTTAGGGGTGGGGACCAGGGGCTTGATTTCCAATTTGTATTGATTTCTCTTCAGCCCCAAACCAGCTGGGTGTGCAAGGTTTAGGAGAACTGCTTCGCTGATGCAGCGGAAGCTGGGTCCTGGTATGATGCAATTTTTTATTTTTTTTACATTCTTACTGTGGACGAGAGAAGGAAGTGAGAGGGTAAAATCAGAAGAGACTTTTTTTTTTTAAGGAAGGAAACTGAATGAAAAAAGTCATAGCCACAGAGAAATTCTTCTAAATGCAGTGATATTCTTTGTAATCTCTATGAAAAGGTAGTTCATAGTCTACTTTTTTGAAGTCCTCAGCAGTTATTAATAAAAGAGCAGAGTGTGCCCCTCCCTTCCTGTGGGGTATGGTGTCTGTCCAGAGGGGCACAGTGACATTTTTCCCACAGCCACCCTGCTTCCCCCACTTGTTTCATTTATTATTTGCATGTCTGACAGGAGCCTGTGTTCCTTAGGCTTCCTAAATAATTGGAGAGTGTAATTTGTGGAAGTTACCAAGTGCTCTCATCTGACCTTGAATAACCAAAGTAAACTTTTGTGGAGCATTTGCTTAGTGTCTTAGCCTCACAGAATGCTGGAAAGGGGAGATGATTGGAAATTATTTTTGACTCTGGATCTTTACTTTCGTGTTAACAATGTAAGTTTTCCCTGTTTTTTTTCCGTGGTGATTTTGTGAGGGGACTTATTTAGAAGCTTGCTGTCCTGAGCATTTCAGTCCAGACGGTGCCAGTCCAGGGACAGATGGGCATACCCAGCCTTTTCTTTCTTGTCCTTTGTCAAATTTATGACCATCTCTTTTGGAGTGTAGCTTGCCCAGCTCTTGTCAAAGAGCCCCAGAAAAAAGATCTGAAATCAATCATCTGGTACATTCTGTGAATTTAAGTCAATGATTCCCTTCTCTCAGGAAGTATTTTCTTTAGAACTTTTCTCTCACTGAGCAGTGACAAGTTTGCCCTTCGAAAGGGAGTTTTAAACCACAGCAGCAGATACATAGACCTTTCTTTGCAGCACACTTCTGCATTGCCGCGGAGGCTGTGCTGACCCAGAGGGATCCGCTGAGTAGACATGTGGCAGGATACCTGTCTGTTTACCTCCCTGCACCTGCTCAGGCCCACTGAGTCCCAAGTCAGACTTCAGGGGTAAGATAAACAAGATGGGAATTTATAACAATGCATCTTTTTGTCCAGATTTCATGGCAAAGACTTATATCATAGCTGTACTCAAGTATGTATAAAATTCTAGGTGTACTAAATAAATTAGATGTATATTCACATTCCAGAAATATACTTGTGTGAATAAAAGAATTTGTTACTTGTTTTCTTCCAATAGTCTCTTCCCCTGGTATGTCTTAAAGTGTGGTTGATTTATACGCTAGAGAAACAGGAATCGGGAGTGTAAAATGAGGGCTAGAAGAACAGGCACCCATTTGCCAGGGAACATGTCCTACTGGAACTTAGAGAATGGACCGGAAACCTCAGGTGGCCTCTTTAATACATCTCTCCATCTCTAAATGGGTCTTTCCGAAGTTCCCTTTTGCATCATAAATACGCATTATTGATATGAACTGGAAAACGGAACGATGAAAACAGTCTCACTTTTTTCCCATCATAGATCCTGAAGTCCACCCTCAAAGTGAGGATTACTGGGGCCACGTGAATCCAATAGGACCTCGGGCCTGCTATGATGAAGGCAAACGTGTCGCAGAGACCATGTGCTATGCCTACATGAAGCAGGTATTTTCCCAGGGTCTGGGCTTGCGGTTTAAACGTGCTGAGCCCCTGATCTGAGATGTAAAGTGCTGTAAAGGAATGAATGCCATGACTGATTTTGTCTGGGGATAGGTGTTTGGGAAGCTCAGTTTCCCAGTATTATAAATTAATAGTATTATCAACAGCTTTTTCCATGTATCTCCTTATTTTAAAAATGATTTCCTAGAGATCAGTTCTTGGGTTTGGAATACTGTTTTATGACTATGAACAGAATGCTTCTTCATTGCCATTTGCTCACCAGCAGCTAAGAAGTGCCTCTTTTCCTGAAGCCTCCAAATCAATGGATCTTCTTTTTTTACTTTTCTATCAATTAAGTATAAAAATGGATGCATTATTGCTGTAATTTGAACCTCTTTAGGAATTGTTATTGATATGTATTTACGTTATTTCACGCTTTCTTCATTAGTCATTGTTGTGCTGAGGTGCTTTTGCCAAGGATATTTTATGTCACAGATTCGGTCTCCTGCATGTTATAGTAGAAATTGCTCACAGACCAACATGCTGAGGTTGCCACACTGGCTGTACTGCCGTATGACTCTAAGATTTAAGCCTTCATTCTCTCAGTTCTTACCTCTGACACAGGGTGTGTAAAGCTTGCCTTGCCCACACCAGGGCAGTGCAGGAGCCAATCAACTGTGCAGAGAAAGTGGAGGCCCAGGTACAGGATATTCCATTCATGTTCTCACTGAGTGTGTCCTTGGACTTGGGTCTGAACTTTCACATCCTCATGAAAATGCCCTCTGGGGTGGTGGGACATGCAGGTAAATCAACGTGGCTGTGGAACATTGGTCCACGACAGGCTGTTGGTAGATGCAGTGTCTGTTTCTGGGAGCAGTGCTGTCAGGCCCAGGGTCCAGTTGCAGGTGAGCCTGGGGAACTGTTGGCTCTGTGCTCTATAGGAGGGGAAAGTGTTGTCAGCATGGCCAGCATCCAGGAGTTTTCCTGACCATCTGTCTCAGTCCCGGCAGAGCCCCAGTCAAGCATGTGCCAAGGGCCAGGTCACCTGCTCCTGACCTCGGATGAGAGTTTAATCGCCTTCCCTCCCCATGGTACCACAGAGGACAGGGCAGTGTAAAGCAGGTAGGCTCTCTGACAGGTGGGAGAGAATGTCGAGGACTCTCTCATCGTGTGTTTAATGAAATGCCAGCATTAAAGATCCATAAATTAACTTTATACTATTGTTGGTATTTAAACTTCTTTGCTTTATTTCTTCGCCAGAAGCAGAACGAATTGCCTTCTAAGCTACTTTAGTCTGTTGGCTTACATTATCCACTTCCTCTACGAAATGCTAATCAGTTTTAGTAGGAACATACTTTCATCATTTTGGGGCCCAGAATATCTGGACTCAAAAGTTTCAGATGATCTCCCAGACACTCAGGACCACTCAGTGTGCATGGGTACTTAGGAGTACTGACTAGAGTGTCAGCGACACATAATTGCATTTTATTTAGCGTATGTTCCAGGAGTGATATGATTCTCAACTGTTTTCTTTTGCTTTCAGTCCTATGATTGTATTTCTTACTTAGTGAATTTTTACATAGGTAAAGCTGGTAGACAAATGGGACATTTTGATTGAGCTTTTAGTTTTAATTAAATGGTTATTTGGCTAATGTAGTTGATAACTTTATGGGTATACATATTACCTTAAGTATATGCTTAAGATAATTATGGTATTTGGTAATAATAGAGGCAGCATTTCTTGAGCACCGACTGTATGCCAGGTAACTGTTCTAGGGACCTGGACTCCAGCCAGGGTCTGCATTTCACACACATACTAACATTGGATCTGTTCCTGTCATCTGTGCCTGGGGGTTCAGGAAGGTAACACCTAGTAACTCCGGAACATCAGCATTTATATTCCTGCTCACATAGGTCTCGGGAGCTTAATGGCATGGGCAGCGTTGCCCTGAAATCTATGAGTAATGTACCTGTTAGAAGCACCCCAGGTGGTCAGCTGGTTCCTCCTGCTCAAGGTAACATCCCTGACATGAACCCTGTGGGGAGGGTGTCCCTGTCACTCTCTTGGCATGGTACGCCTTCTATGGAGTCACCAGACATGGGCCTCCCACCCTGGAGTCCCCAACAGACAGTTGCAGAATGGCTGCAAGAGTCACTTCTGTGGCCAGGTTCACAGTGTACTTCACACGGGTGCTGTGAGTTCTTCATGTGGGAACCACACTTGCTGCTTTCCGTCACACCGGGAGGCTTGAGCATTGGCCCACGGAAGACAGGTGCAGCACTTTCTAGGAAGGAGAGTGTGGAACTTGGGGTCTTGGCCAACAGGTCAGTGATCTGTAGTTTCACTGGGGCTCACACCCTACTTAGCACGTATGCTGAGGGTTTGCATCTGCCCAGGTGAGAAATGGCACCGAGGAAGGCCCACCTCTGGTGGCACGTTGAGGGGGGCATGGAAGCAGGTGTGAAGCAGGTGTGATGTTGCCACCCTTCCCCATGGAACCTACCCATTCCCGCTGTGCAGTCATTATGTCAGGGAGTGACCATGCCCTTGGCCCTGGGGGTGCTAGGGCCCTGTCCAGTTCTGGTGGCTGCGAGGCAGACAGGAGGAGGTTGTAGTTTCCTGATGAGGAAGGAGTGACGTGACCAAGAGCAGGGAGCCTGTGAGGAGGGTCCCTGTGGTCTTGCCTGAGTTCCAGGAGGCCTGTGAAGAAGGTGCAGTGTGTTCTTCCCACCTTCCGTCCCGTTATTCATGTTGTAAATCTTGTGCTCCCTTGTAGGAAGAGCCATGGGTCCAAGACCACAAGCCCCTCTGGCCCTAAGATTGGTACCCAAATGCTCACTCCCACTTTTGTCCGAATGGGTGCTGAGGAGGGAGGAAAATGGTGCCTTTCCTCTCTGCACATAGGAGCAGACACCTCACAGCTGAGACAGGTTTCAGTTCCTGCTATGGCAGGATATTTTGCCAGGTATAGAAAAATAAGAAAATACTGATTAAGCAAGAAAAAAGAGACATTGCTATGCATAATCCCAGCTAGAGACAAACATAAGGGGGAAAATTTAAAAAAACGACCACTATGTGAAGATTGTGAGAGATATAAAACGTTCAGATGAAGACGTCGAGATGATTCTTTCACTCAGGATTTTGTGACAGCTGGTAGCAAGGGTGGGTCCAAGCACCTCCCGCCACACTGGGTCTGCACTCTGTCCGTGGCCTGGTCTGGGGCAAGTCACCGGACCTCTTTGGGGCAACAACTCCGAAGTGACTGTTATTTTCTGGGACTGTGTTCTGAGCACAGCGGCCTGCAGGGCATTGTGCCTTTCGGACGCGCCCCTGTCTGGAGGTGACATTGTTTGAGGGTGCTCCGCATGCGTGCTGTGGGTGTTGCGAGAGAGCAGGAACCGGGGGCTGGAGTGCCTGCTGCGTGCTCAGCCTCTGTTAGGGCTCAGTCCGTTTAATCTCAGTTAATTCCCCGCAGCCTCCTCTGACGTGGGAGGGGTCAGCCCATGTAACGGATGGGAGGATGGGCTCCAAAACTGGTTTCCAGGTCCCTAGCCCATCAGTGGTGGCAGGAACCCTCAGCTGGCTACCTGTAGGGCCTGCTCCTCCCCACACTCCCTGGCTATCCCTGCAGGCTGAAGCAGGTGAGGAAGCATGAGTGAGCAAGAGGAGACCATGCAGCTCCAAGTCCAAAGGTACCAAGGCTCCTTTGCAGCTCGCACAGTCATGGGACGGTGCCCAGAACGAGTGGTTCACGTGCCTGCGCTAGCGTCACCCCTGCACCTCTCAGCTGGGAGATTCAGCAACGGGAGCTGCACTGTGACCTTGTCAGTTTATAGTTCTAAACGTGTGACCTTTTCGGATAGTTTGGGGAGAAAATGCAAAACTTTGTGTTAGGATTTATGCTGTCTGGAGACAAATGAAAAAATCAAGCAGGATGAACCAGGTGGAATAGTACGTCTGGCATATTTTTAATTTATTATTTTAACAACTTTAATTAATTTCTTATACATAATAACATATCCCCTCTTAAGTATGAATTGTCATTTTATTGTCAAGATCCTATATAGTATGTGGATATGTCTTACTCTGAGTAATACGTAAAGATTGAAAATATAAACAAGAGAATCCTAAGGATTCTCTTCTGAGTTTTTTCTAATGAATGAAATTTCCTAATGTATTCAAAATAGAATTTTACTTTCCAGAAAAATCTACCACACATCCCTTAGAAAAAGAGAAACTCCCTGGAATTTTTTTTCATGGGATGGAGTGAGATGGAGGTTGGGATCAAAGGGCAGAACCTCTCCCGAATAGTTTGAACTTGCCAGGGAGGAATTAAATTGCCGCCTCTGCATGCATTTGGACGCAGTGGCTTGATAAATGTGGGGGCCTCCCCCGTAGGCTGTGGTCAGTGCTTAGTGTGCATTTGAGTTCATCGCCCCCTCATGAGTCCGACTCTGAGGTCTGTGGCCCACCCACTGGGCTGGATCTGCAAAACAGGTCACCACTCATAAAACCAGCAAATGGCAGAGTGGAAAGAAAGCAAACTCAGAAATCACCTAGTCTAATGGCCCTGAAGGTGTAGTTTTGTGTTAGTTCCTGGCATCAAAGTACTTTTGAAAAAGTCAAAGAGTTGGTATATGTATTCTACCTGAGTTGAAAAAAAAAAAAAAAAAGCAGCCAAACCAGGTGCAGTGTTCCATGGGTAGGACTGACACCCCAGGGGGCCTGTCCTGTCCTCCGGATCTGCCCAATAGCAGTTTGGCTTCCTGGCCCTGTGACTCACTCATTGGGTGCCTGCTGACCGCATCCCCCCTGTCCCACCCGGACACTGGCAGAGTGATATCCACCCCTCCTGGCCTGCTGCGGAGCAGACCTCAGGAAGGTCAGCTGATTGTTGATGCTGAAGCAGGAGTGCTGAGGAAGACGGCCAAGCAGTTGTAGACACACCCCTCCCAGACCCCCTTCCTCAGCCAACCCCTTGAGTCAACTTGAACCTTTTAGCACCTTTGAGAATCGTGCTTCAGCACAGTGAGCTCTGCAGTTCTGCAGTGGCCTTAGTCTTATCCACAGGTAGGGAGCAGAACCCGAGATGTATGCATGACAGGCCCTAGGGGAGTTAGGGGGTTCGGCCCTCACAGCCTGATCCTGTTGCTTTAGGGATGTGCACGTAATTCTCCAAGGGAAGCATCAAAGAGAGTCTGGGCTGCTGAACCTAGGTGCACTTCCTGGCATTTCTCCATCCTGTTCCCTACAGGTGAATATGCCCAGGCACCTCCTTCAGGACCTGCTCCCACTATGCAGGGCTCTGTTCTACCTTCTATCACTAGTACCTTACTAGTACCTTCCGTCAGCGAATATAGTGATCATGTCACAGTGTTCAGTGGCTTGATGTAGCACAGAAAGTCATCACTTAACAGCATCAGTGGGTTCTTGGAAACTGCTACTTTCAGCAGATGGACATAGAACAAAATCAGCAGTAGCACAGGCTAGTTGCTATAAACAAGAGTTAAGTTCCTAGACGTACTTCTGGTCACAAAACATCACCAGAATTCTAAATAAAGACTAAAACACTTGTGATATTAAGGATTTGAAATAAATGGGAGCCATCCACCTAAGGAAGACAAATAAAAACAAGATAATTATTTACAGGGTCTCAGGTGGCCAGAGCCTATCGCAGCAGCTCCAGGTTCCAAGCAGGAGCCTCCCCTGGACAGGATGCCACCCTCTCACAGGGCATACTCACTCACACTGGGACCACTGGAACAGCCCACTTGTCTGACATACACAGCTTCGGAATGTGAGAGGAAACCAGAATACCCGGAGAAAACCCACACAGACGTGGGGAGAGGAGAACATGCCAGCTGCATGCAGACAGTAGCCCCAGCCAGGAGGTGATTTTTTTTCTCATCAGTACTATCATGAAATGATATTATTTGGGGACCTGTTGTACTCTCCACTGAACGATTGCATTTTAAAGGAAATTTTGAGGGAGAACCCATGTGTCGTGAGCAGGGCAAACAAGATCAGACATAACCAGGTCCATGAACGTTTGTGTCTTTCCATAAGGTCAGGCTTTTATTGATAATATTCCATCATAAAATCCATGTGCTCTATGCAGTTTCCAAGGAGGGACTTCTTAGTACTTTCCATGCACTCGGTAATCAGAGCTGTGGTCACACAGGCTCAAGCGACTCCACAGGTCAGTCAGTACTGCAAACCATACCTAGTAGTATACTTAATATATAAATGTTTAGATTAAACATTCCACATCAAACAGAGTAACATTTAACATTGAGAGAGAAGGGGAGAGGAAAAGGGATTAATGAACCAGTCCAAGGACAGTGACATGGACAAGGAGAGGGTCCTGGGCTTATCTGGACGCACAACATCATCTTGCATGGAAGAGCTCTCGATTTGGCAGCAGATGCTGGGTGCTGATTGTGAGTGACAGCAAGATGGAGCCTGTCAAGATGGCCACCTCGAGTTGTAGAAGTCCTGTTCATTATGGCCCTTGAGCCCTTTGGTGAGGACGACAGTAAAGGGTTATGCCCTTAATCTGGTTGGGAGTTGTCTCTGTTGATTACGCAAACATCTAGACCATGTTGGTTGGATGCCTTTTGAAATGTGAAATGGAGTCATTTTCTAAGATAAAATCACTTATGTCAGAGGTGCTGTGTACACCATGTAATCCCTGCTGGTAACATTTCTGTCCTTAGGAGATATCTGGGGAGGGAGGAATCCCTGTACTTTCATTATTCCTCTTGGATCACCTCTTGCCTCTTGGGCCTGCTGTTAGTTGGCTCCATGTCTCAGGACCTGCATACCCAAGCCCTCACTCCTCTCTCAGCTGCTACACATGAGGCAAGGAGGTGTTTGCTGCCAGCCTAGTTGGTGTTTCCAAAGGGCTTTTGGGAGCCTCAGCCTGTCCCTTGCAATCCTAGTGTCCTGGTGGCAGTGTTTGTGAGCTATTCCACACGTGGTCACTGTCACTTCAAGGTAAATTAGTGTCATCAGAAAATTGGGGACAGAGGTCAAGGGCAATTACTGGGTTGAGAACCATCCCATGGAGGTAGATAATAATGATGGCAGTTTTCAAAACAGTTTCAGTGTTTTAACTCCTGTGTTGTAGGTAGAATGGATATTATTGTCCTCATCTCAAAGATTAGAATCTCAAGTCTTAGAAGCTGAAGTGACTTCCTTGGGATAATGAATCCCAGGATGAGATGAGGCCATCCAGACATTCCAGCCTCCACCTTGTGCAGGGCCCTCAGCATCCATCCTCTCTAAGTTTCCGTTGGTTCTATGTTGGCGCAGCTTAGGCTTGTAGGAGTTGTCTTGACCTTCCTGATGCTTGGAGCTGTCCATGACTCATGGGTCACCACAGGGGACGGAACCACAGAGCATAAAGTGAAACCCAGCGGTGCCTCGGGATGAGTCATCAGTTAGCTTTCTGACTGACAGCCTTGTCTATGCTCAAAGGCACCAGCTCAGTGTCAGCAGGGCCTGACCACTCGCAGGCAGAACATTGTGTGGGAGTCAGGGGTTCGTGAATGTGTTTGCTTCTTGGTCCTTCAGAGGTAGGCTCTCCCTTAAATGAGACAGTGTTGCCTGCTGTGCCCTTCCTGGGTTTTCAGCCTGGCTCTTCCCTTCTTAGGAAGGTGGCTTTGGGTCAGACCCTGGACCTCTCCTCAGCTCTGAGATGAGGAATAACTATACCTTCCTCCAAGCCGTGCATGTGGGTGACAACTGAACTGCCACCATGAACAGTGGTGTCGGCACCCACCGACTGTTCCCCCGCCTGCCCACATGGTCCCACCGTGAGGACCAGTGGGAATGAGGATTCAGCAGCAAGTGGACTGTCCAGACTGATTGGGGGTCACCTTTGTGTGAAGGCCAAGGGTTCCCTGAAGCTACCTAGAAAGGGATAGATGGGCATGCAAACTCCGGAAGACACTGTCATCCCAGAGGAGAGCAGGTCTTAACCGGAGTGAGCCTCAGGTTCCTGTCTCTTTCATGTAAGAAGTTTTGGCTTCATGAGTAGCTCGTCTTACTGGTGTAGACCGGCCCTGAGAGCTCGCGTTCTTAGAAGTGTTGCGCTCACAGCTGTTGCACCTGTGTAGAAGGGCTGCCCTCTGTTGCTGAACCATTACAGACCCAAATAGAACAGCCACAGCAAGCAAGCCTGTTTATGGGTTGGCCAGTTAATGTCTGCTCATCCTAATGAGGCCATGTTCTGGAATGTTGTTTTGTGGAAAGGGAAGGTCAAGAAGATAAAAGCATTTGATTTGCTGCAAATGTTGCCTAACCCATTGAGCTTTTCCCCTGCTAGGCACATTGGGTTACTGTAAATGTGCTGCGGTTTTTCCAGTCTCTTCCTAGAATAAAGCCACATTCATTCACTTTGGTTCTTTCCTCATCTTATCAATTAAATGCAAGTGGGTACTTCTGAGTTATTTTCTGTTGAGAACAGCATCTCTGCTCCCCCACTCTTTTTAATACACTCATTAGTTCAGTGGAGAAAAGGGTTGATTTATTCTTGGACTTAGCTCATATCTTTGTAACTGAGTGGCTCATGTGAAGTATTACAGTGTATTGCTGGGAAGAATTCGCACTAATAAAGCACTCTGGCTTCTAAAAGTTAACTGTGTGCTTCCATGCCTCCCACCCTTTTTCATATCACAGCACACGTAAAAACCCGCCCGGGTTTGTGGAACAAATTGACAAGGCTAGGGAAATTGACAAGGCTGCTGTGGGCTGAAGTGGCGGCCATGTCACTCCAGCCACTGAGAGGGCTGATGGGGCCGCTGGGGCTCATGGCTCATACCCTTTAACTCGCTATACTGGTGGAGACATTCTGTGCTAAGTAAGCCTTGTTAGCTAAGGGTTTGTTGGATTCCCACTCCCAGCCCATGCCAGCCTAAGGTGTTGGTATAAATTGAAAAAAGAACTGTTTCAGCTGGTAGTGATAACTGGCACCCAATACAGCCACTAGGCCTGTGCTTCCATGTCAAAACACTGAGGTGATCAGGTGACTCTTTTCCCAGTCTCGCTGTGACCGAGTCAGTGGCCTGCCTGGGCAGTGAGCAGTGGAGCGGGAACGGCAGACACACGGGCGCAGTGAAAAGCAGGAGCCCCAGGTCCTCATGCCCGAGGCTCCCTGCTCTCAGATGTCCATAAAGTGCACGGTTGTTCGGCAGGGAATCAAATGTTAGATACATGTACACTGTAAAAGCCCACTAATTCAGAGTCTGTGATAAAAATATTTAATTTTTCCATCCATGGCAAAGTGGTCTGTGAAATAATTAAACATGATCATTTAGAACAGGCTTTTGTTATTCAGATATGCACTTCCCCTGATTGCATATTTGAAAACAGGCTTTTCTGGATTACAAAAGTAATACATGTTTATTGTAGTAAAAATAGAAGCATTAAAAAATACATAGAAGAAAATGAACATAGAGATGAAAATGAACAGGAGGGATGACTGTTTTAAACGGTGTCAGTATGTTTCTCTTTCCAGGCGACTAGCTAATAACCTATACTGGGCACTAAGTTGTATTTAGTTTTTCACTAAAATGGATGTTTTTCAGTCAAACGGGTTGAGAGTGTAGGTGCAAGCTCACTCAGTAAGAATGTTTCTGTGTTCCCTTTTCCTGAGATAGAGAGCTTTCTTTTATTTCTCCCTAGCTATTAAATATTTATTGACATCCAAATCTCTATTGAGTGATAAATTTGCACAGTATATTATGTGAAAAAGATTAGAAAAGCATATTCATAACGTGATCCCATTTGGGAAAATATATATTTAACTGGAGAAAAAATTTATATAAACAAAAGTTTTTTGATCCTTGCACTGTTTATCTAGCTGGTTTTCTACCAAAATACTAGTGCTGATGGCCTTTCAGTGGTGAGATCTGGGACAGCTTTGACTCTCTTTGATATAGCCCGGTGTAGTCTCCTGATTGGTTTATAATGAGCACATTGTGGAATCAGAACAGAAAAGCCATTTCCATTTTGAAATGGGAAGCAGAACATTTCCTGACAGGCTTTGCATGCAACACACTGGAAATGCAAAGTGATCACATGGACCACGCAGGGGAGCACGCCTGACCTCCTCTTCTCTCTGTTCCAGGAAGGCGTGGAAGTACGAGTGGCCAGAATCTTCAACACCTTTGGACCACGCATGCATATGAATGATGGGCGGGTGGTCAGCAACTTCATCCTGCAGGCGCTCCAGGGGGAGCCGCTCACGGTAGGTGCTGGCCTCGGCGCAGGGAACACATTGCAACCCAAATCGAAGTCAGCTCACAAAGGATGAGGGACAAGTGCATCTCGGTTCGGGGAGTGACACTTCTCAAGCTGCCATGTCGTGTTTGTGTACATCCCCGCTGCCCTCCACTAGGGGGAAGGCAGGCACGGGGACAGAACCCAGCTGCATGACTGCTCCACATAATTTGAGTCACCTTGCCCTCCATGGCCACTGAGGTCTCTGCCCATGCCTCCAGGTCTGCCTGCCTGTACCAGCCGGCCTGTGAAGACCTTCCCCGACGTAGGTTTGGCCCGCTGGCTGTAGCCAGAGGTGTGCCTGTACTGGGTGGCCTCGGATGACCAAGAAGCCTGGTCTGGTAGAGTGAGGAAGTAAACCGCATCTGGTCGGGCTGGGCCGTCACCTTGACAGTGCTGACAGGCCCTCAGTACCATCCTCTACTGGCCACCCTCAACCCAGGGAAACTTCTGGAGCCAGCAGAGGTCCCAGTGGTCTGTGGTCGGTGGTCCGAGTGTGTGGCAAGGATGTCTGTGCCGACAGTGACTGCTTGGTACCCTCAGATACCATCTGGGGTCAGGGTGGGCTGGTCATTCCAGACCTGTCCCCACAGCCCTCTGGCCTCTCTGGGAAGGAGCGCCCCAGGCCTGCCTGGTGAGAGGCTCTGCCTGCCGGCGTGTTTGGTTTTGCTAATCCTCCCTCCCACCCCCACCTCCCCCACCACTCCTCTTCATGGTTGTCTGCCCAGGCTGCTTTGCTCTGATCTGTAGCCTCCTAGAGCCCTTTGCAGCGTGGCATTTGGTAGGACTCAGGAGTCGATTTGCATCCTGTTGCTCTGAAAATCTTGTAGGATGGTTTGTTATCAGTTGAGTGTATTCCAGGGGAAGAATTAAAGCTCGGTGTATTTCTGTGTAGTATATATGCGCCTACCCATTGACCAGTTGATCATGTTAGCTGGCTCTTCTGTCCCATGATCTGCAGGTGACATTATTCCCCTCCTTTTTCAGGTGAGGATGCTGGAGCGCAGAGGTTATATGAGTTGCCCAGGATTAGGTGGCCACACAGTGGTAGCCTGGGTTTGAAGCCAGAGCCCCCGCTCTTCATGAGCATTGTCTGTGGTGCGCATATCTCCTTGTCTGTGTTAGCTGCTCTGCTGCCAGTGTAGAACCAAAAGCCTAGCCTGTTACACAGTGGGATGACTCCCGGAGGGCAACTGCATCATATAGCTGAGTTTCGCTGAATGCATTCCAGGGAAGAGGTGAGTCCAAACTCCAGCTTTAGGCTCCCAACAGCCCATGCCAGCTCTCCCATGTCCCCCTGTCACTAAGTGGTATCTTGGTGCCCCAAATGGAGGCTCTGTGACCACACATGGCTCTTCTCCTTCCTTCACTGCACAGATCCACCAGCACATCCTAATAGCCATGCCCTACCCAGGTAGATCCAGACTTCAGTCCCTGGTCTACACTGCTGCCGCCCCACCCCTATTTATTGCCATAGGCTTGGAGCCACTCTCATTCTCCCTGTCCTGTGTACTCTCAACCCTGCAGCTGGAGGGAGCCTTGTAAAGAGAGGTCAGAAGCTCGAGTGGCTTTGCAGCCCCTGTTGCCTCCGAGCCTTCCGTCAGGCCGGGCTTCCTTGCTTCCTTGCTCCTGCCTGTCCCAGGAGCGTCTTGCTTTTCTTCCAGGCATTCTTGTTCATTCATCCTCTCCTTAAGGGAAACTTCTTGATGCTTCTCTGCATTATGGCACCAGGCTGGTTACCATAACCATGTTAATTGTCTTCACTGCCCTTGTAACCAACTGAAATACGAATTTTCCAGCTCCAATCCCTGTTAGTATAGTATGCGCTTCAAAACCAGGAACTTGGTTTCATTCACGGTTGCATCCCCGGCTCCCAGAAGACCACCAGGCACATGGGCGCAGGAGAGAAATGTTGGATGGACTGGTTACTGGGTTGTAGTGGCCGCTTTCCTTTATGGTAAGTGAAAGTGGTGAAACCTCCTGTTATCTCATGTTCCCCTCTTGCTGCTGCTTGGGGTTCTGAGGAGCTCGTGCTGTGCCCTGCGAACCCCTTAGTCCACCTGATCAGTTGAGAATTCCACATCTGAGGACAGCCTGATGCCTTTTTAGTGACTGTTCAGAAACTCCCTCATGCTGTGAGATAAGAGCTGCTTTGTTTGCAGAGTAAACTGTGAAAGCCTCCAAGAAGCAACTTGATTTAGTGCCTCCTTGGCAGCAGCCAGGGCTCCCTGTGTCCCCTAGCCACCCCAAGAATGCCTGCATTGTTGACAGAGGTGATAATTCATGTGTTGTCTTCACACCGAGCAAGCTTTTGTGCCACAGACAGAAGGGAGAAGATCTCTGGAGCCATCCATGACTGCAGTTGATCCAGAACGTGGCGGGCTTCAGTCTCTGTAGGCACCGTCTGGTGGCAGGAGGCAGAAGTCCCGAGGGAGGCCTTTCAGAATGTGTTTTGTTTCCTTTGTCACACACAATTCTATTTCCCAGCAAGTATTTGATGAAGTCACTGACTTCATTCTTTTCTGTCCAATTGAGATACCATGCCTTGCTCTTGTCAGATGGCTCTGTGGAGCGGTCTGGGAGAGACTCACAGGCCTGCCTCAGCCAGCCTGTCTTTAGAAACACTTGGTTTATTGAGGAAGGGAAATAAGGAGGCGTGTCCACCTATTTCCTTTTCTGCTACATTTCCAACAAGTCACTTCCGAGATGAAGACCTCTTCAAGGGTGGTCGGAAACAGCTCAGTGTCTCGTCCTCGCTTTCCAAGCTGGATGGGCGTGATTGCTTACCTTGCAGCTGTGTTTTTGAGCTGATTCCTCATGCCTGTCTTAGCATCTCACTCGCTGCTGTACCAGATGCCTGTGAGGAGGACTCAGGGAGTATGTCATAGGTTAAGTGCATCATACATCAAAGCTATATTTTAAGTGGAATCACGTAGAAGTTCAACCAATTTTGCGTCTCAGCTTAGAAAATAGATGAGTATGGTTCAGGTAGAGCTATTGTCCTAAGTTTATTTTCGAAGAGACTTTGGCCCACGGTTGAGTTACAGCACATTCACAGGAGGGATTCATTCTGCTTTCCACCTTCCATGATTTTTCCCAGGTTTGGATTTGCCCAGGACAGGTCAGATGTGGCAGAATTGGGGTTTGAATCCAGTTCTATATCATTTTAAAAGCCTTGCTATTCTTCCAAAGGGAAATTTTGGAAAAATCATACTTCTAAGAGCAAGTCAAAGCTGGTATGATGTTTAGCCTTTTTACTGATATTGCGGTATGTTAAGTGATTCTTACATTGGGCCTTTGTGGCAGAGGGCCATAGGATTTGTTAAAGTTACTAAATGGTACTGAAGTATGGTGAGGAAGACTTTATTCAGGACCATCATGACAGGAATACGGATCACTGCGGTGGGATTTTTCAGGGGGAGAAAGACTGGGATCAGCTCCAAATACAGTACAGGCGAGCAGAATTTTCAGCCAAGGAGCAGGGAGGAGATGAGTGGATGGAAAATGATGAAGAAGAAGCTTCAGAGGTAAAGATTCTAGCTAAACCAATCTAACAGGATTCTTGCTGATGACAGGCAAGGGTGATCGGACACTGGGGGATATGAGGAGTGAGGAACGTGAGATATCGAGGGTAAGGGTTTCTCTAAACTGACTTAGCAGGGTTCTTGTTACAACTAGATTTTACAAGGAAGTGCACAAATAGGCCTAGGAGAAGGTACTAGAGCCTGAATGAAGTTTGGCCAAGCAAAGAATCTTTGTCACATCTTAAACACATAAAGCACAGCAGCTGGGGACATTGCCAAGTGATCATGAGAGCTCCTTGCTCCTCCTCACCCCCGGCTGGTCCTCTCCCCTGTTGGTGACTCCTTGATCATCATGCTGCTTTGACCTGCACACAGCCCTTCGTTCCCTGGCCCCCCGTAGCAGCCTTGCCTCTTGCATGAATCTCCTTGCATCTCTCCTGTTCTGTGAAACGAAGCCAGAGGGACCGAATCTCACACTCTGTCTTCTGTTAGAAGAACAATGAGGAGGCTGAGGGAGCTCTGCTGACGTCAACTGTCCACACCAGATCCCTGTGATAATCATGCCCTGGATTTTGCTGCACACCCAATTTGTGCCAAGTCCCTGTGGGCCTTATCTTGAAGTGGGGGAGATGGAAGGCCTCAGACCACGCTGGGAGGGCTGTACACGGGCTGCAGTTGAGTTCTAGAGCCCAGGGAAGACAGATAGTTTGGATGGGGCATAATTGCATAGCATCTTCTCTCTTGCACACACACCCCTTTCTTTTACTTTACATTTTCACATTAGCACACTGAATATTTCACACATGAATTACAAATCCTCATGTTGCAAAGTACTGTGTTAGTGAAATAGGGAGGGTAATTTAATCCCAAGTATAGATGATGGATGTGATATGCTATAGAAACTGAAATCCAGCAGGACTCTTAAGGATACGAGGAAGGAAGTGTTCCAGGCTACCACTGACATTGCATCTTAGCCTAATGCACACACGGGAGCGTACAAACCTTCAAGACTGTCAGCAAGGCCTATTGGGGTGTGCAGTGGGCGTCCCACGAGATCCACGCCTTTCCACTGCAGCCCAGCAGAACAGCTGCCTCTTATACTAGGGACTACTTCGTTGAGGCCCAGTTGCTTTGTGGACATCAAGTGGGACCTCAGAGGGGGTGCTGCTGAGCGGCTTGTGTCACCGAATCTGAAGGGAGCAGAGCTTGCCCGGTGACCATGGTGTCTGCAGATGAACCTTGTGTCGGTGCTGGCTGGGTGGGGAGCTGTCCCTGGCGAGTCATGCAGGGAAGTGCGCCCACAGTTGTAAATCTCCTTCCAGTGTGCTTTGAATGAGGCAACAGTGGGAAATACCCAGCAGCCTGCAGGTTATTTCGGGAGCCTTTTGGACTTCCCAGACTGCAGCCCTTTGGGATGAAGTGACATTCAAGCCACTGAGTGTCTCCACTACAAGTCCCTTGTTTGGTTGAGCAGGTACCTGGTGTGGTTCTTCACATCCTGACCCTGGCAGCCTGGGTTAACCCGTCCCGGTCCGGGGGTTACCCAGCATGTAGTTCCCTGGATTGTGTTCCCTCCAGGGCTTGGGGCCCGCACGTTTGGGTGGAAGAGAAAGCTGCCACTGTGCTCTTCATGGCTCCTCTCTGAGAGGCGGCGTGTGAGTGGATACCGCAGCTCTGATGGGCGAGCCTGGGCTTTAGATCAGGCTGAAGACTGGCCTCGGCTGGCTTGTTGAAGGCCACTGCCACTCTGCACAAAGGTGGGCTTTCTGTGAATGTGGCTGGAATGCACTGGTGGACTGGTGAGCCCACCATCGCAGTGACCCTGACTGAGTGCGGTGGGAAGGTGCAAAACAAGTAGCAGAGGTGCATATGTGCGCTCAGTTTTGAGAGCAGAGCCCCGGACTCAGGCAGAGGCAACAGGCAGGACAGCAGCACAGCCCCCAGACCCACCTGTGGAGGAGCCTGTGACGCAGGAGTTGCCTAAATCCGATACTCACTACAGTGAGGTTGTAGAATGGCCTGGTGCCAGCCTGAGAGCCACAGTTTGAAAAAAAAAAAAAAATTGTACAGGCAGTTCCGAAGTTATGAACACAATAGGGCGGGAAAAAGAATCCTGAACTTGGAGTCAAGATAAATTTGACTCTGCTGGGTGCAGGTCACTGCGGCACTTTGACCTTCCATCACCTCATCTGCAAAATAAGGTTGTGAAAAACAAAAAGAGTTACACCTACAGCACTGGTGTAGAAGGGAGTTTCCAGGCTGAGGGAGCTGGCAGTAGGTGGACCTCCTCTCCTACCAAATCAAGCCCACCGCTTCCTGCCTTCTTCACATGTATCAGAAGGATCAGCCAGGCTGGAGAATCAGGTTCAGACAGAACTCAAGGAATTCCCCTCTGCTTCCAGGAGGCCCACGCCCATCTTTCCTCAATGTTCCTTTACTGAGATTTGTTGCATCTGTAATTTCTGTGTTGACAGGAATCTCCATTCCTCAGTATCCCCAGCCTTTTCTCAGTGGAAGGCCTTACCCCCAAGAACGGAACCTGCATAGATAGAACTGATACACCTGTGAAATTGACACATGTAAATGCTTATTAAGAAAACACAGAGATAGCCTTTGAAACTGCTAAATAAATAAGGCATTCAGGAGGTTTGAGGCATGTGCTTTTTTTTTTTTTTTCCTTTTGAGATGGAGTTTCGCTCTTGTTGCCCAGGCTGGAATGCAGTGGCGCGATCTCAGCTCACTGCAACCTCCACCTCCCAGGTCCAAGCAATTCTCCTGCCTCAGCCTCCCGAGTAGCTGGAATTACAGGCATGTACCACCACACCCTGCTAGTTTTGTATTTTTAGTAGAGACCGGGTTTCTCCATGTTGGTCAGGCTGGTCTCGAACTCCCGACCTCAGGTGATCCGCCCACCTCAGCCTCCCAAAGTTCTGGGATTACAGGCGTGAGTCACCGCGTCTGGCCATGTATGTGCTTTTCTTCCCCACCTGCTCCTTCCCCTTTTCCTTCTCAGAGCTGGAGGGAGGAGCTCCAGGGAAACCGGGCTGAGTGTCTGGGGCTGAGGGGGCTGGTGCTGTTGTCAGAGCTGCTGGCAGGGGCTCTTTTTTGCTGTCAGGCAGGAGGAGGCTCCAGGGTTGTTATAATCAAGCTTGTTCCCAAAGGCAGTCCATTCCTCCCAGCTGCCTGCTTTCCACCACGGGAGGGCACACAAGCAAACAAAACCTCCGAGGGCACTCTCGTTCCTGCGATGCTGCACTTAGGAGATCTCCCCAAGCACCTCTGTTGCCATCTCCGCCTCAGTGAGTGGCGTGATGCGTGACGCTCTGCAGATCGTTCAGCAGATGCTCATCCCATGCTAGTATCGCACCACGCATCGTGCTGGGCTCCAGCAGGGCCAAGAGGGTTTGGACACCAGTCCTTCTGGGGAGTTCACAGTTGGGGGCAGTCGGCAAAGGGCTTTCCCTGGGGAATGAGCCAGAGGAAGCTTCTCCAGGAGATGGCATCAGAGCTTGTCCCTAAAGGATAAGTAGCACTCTGCCAGGTGGAAAGTAGACAAGAGGGTCTTGGCCGGCAGAGCAAAGAACACAAGCCAAGCTATGGAAGTGTGGAGCAAATGTGCAGTGGAAACAAAGGAGAATGTGACCCTCCCTCCTGCCACCTGCGCGTCACTTTCAGAGTCTCCTGCATGGCTTTCCACCTTGGCCTTACATTAGAATCTCCTGGGGAGCTAGCTGTAACAATACCAGGAGATGCCGGCCTCATCCCAAACAGTCTGTGGACCAGCCTGGGCGGCGTCCCCAGCTCTGCTGTTGGCCAGAGTGAGGAGCCCCAGTTAAATGCACGTGTTACTGTTTGTGTGTAGATCTGTCACCTAGCTGGACTCTGAGGTCACAGCCCCCAGAGCCTCACATGATGCCTGACATTGTAAGACTCCAGCAGAAGCAAATTCCTTCAGGCACTGTCTTTGGAGGGAGAACTGTACACATCTATACCGGGTGCATGCTTTAGGTGTTGCTGCCGCCGTCTCTCTGTCGGGGCATGGTCTCGAAGTAGAGTGCGGGATGTGGCGCTAGATGCTGGGAGTCAGCATCACTGCCCCCTGGGATCAGTTTCGAGGTCAGTCTGTGTCCTCTGAAGTTCCAAGGACACCTACCCAGTACTGGTGTGGTTTTCTCAGGAGGCCTAACTGTTGGTTTCCTTCCAGGTATACGGATCCGGGTCTCAGACAAGGGCGTTCCAGTATGTCAGGTAAGACTGTCCTGCCCTGCCCCGCCCCAGCCTTAGCAGTGCCTTGGAGCAGGCCTACTTGACAGTTCAGTGTCTTGTATATATTAACCATTTCCATTTCCACAACACTAACACTATATATTGATTAAAAATGTTTAATTTTATGATGGGAAAACTTGCTCTTCTCTGTTTAAAAGTTAAAATTTGCATTCATCTCCATGACTATTGTGACTCATGTGCTAATCTTTTACTGCCACCTAGCGGTGTAGGGGTGAAGTTGCCCAGCTCTGAGGGTGACTTGGGTGATTTCAGCGCAGGCCAAGTTAAGAGATGGCCTTATATACATCCAGCAAAGCTGTGAATGCCAGAATCTGACCCGTTGCAAACATGGCTCGCGGGGTGGAAGAGGTAGTCCTTGTGGAGGGCGCAAGGTAGATAGTGTTCTCATGTTGAATTTCATGCTGAAACTAAATGCAGATAAAAATAAATTTTTTGAATAGATTCACGTGGTGATTTTTATTGTTTTCTTGGCAATCCTTATAAATCCACTGTTTTGTTCCATTCCATTGGTGATTAATTTTAGAAGGCAGTATGGATTCTCAGAGTAGTTAGGATAGAAGCAGTTGCGTATGCCAAAGTGCATCCACCAATATGTGGCTATTGTAAATTCTGTGAAAGTTTCTGGTATCCTGAATTGTTATAAAACCCAGTTCTATATTTTGACCCCATATCTTTTCATTCTTCATTGCAAGTACTCCAGTGTGCCTGTCGGTCAGGAAGTGTTATTCCTGCTGTCTTGGCGCCATCCCAGGGGCACTAGCGTGAGATGGTGGCTGTTGTGGTGCAGGTCGGGGTGGTGCAGGTTGGGGCAGCCCCCGAGTCCCACCTCAGCCAAACCAACCACGTAAAATTCTATCTACCCAGGACCCTTAGGTAAGGTCCTGGGTAGGAGTCCCTAGGAGAAACGAAACTGGTAGTAAACTAAAATTTTAAAAACAATTCAAAATAACCACTGTAGATTTTTGCTGAAAGTATTTGTGAATTTCCATTTACTCCAAAAGAAAGCTGTGAGTAAACATTTACACAGCCAGTGGTTTTTCCCTCCCCAGCCATTAGTATCTTGCCTCAAGGGGCAAAAAGCCCGAAAGTGTGCTATAACCAACTATGTTGCCTAAATAGGCATGCGTATTCTAAAAAGCGATTTAACAGGGAAATGGCAGCTGCCCCCACTTTGGGACTGTGTTCATTTCAAAGCTTTTAGCATAGGCACTATGTCCCTGGAGGAAACTTATCATGGCGCACTTCTGTATGGGGACCAAATTGTGGGCCTCCCGTGGATTGAGTACCGTCTTCGCATAGTGACACGTTCTCATCCCATCCTCCTCCACTCACCCAGCTGTGCCGTTTCCTGAGGGAGTTTTGCTGTCCTCGGTTATGTGTGCCTGCCTTAGGCTTCCTCACCAGTGGCCCCCAGGCTTCTCCAGCCCCCACACCACATGGAACATCAATGAGATGTTGTGCGGTAAAAGGAAATCAGTGAGAACCCATTCTTCTTTCTGCTGTCATTATCTCAAGGGCATTGCCTGCGAAATTCATTTAAAATAGCCTCAGAGACTTTTGTTTTTCTAGGGACTAAAATATTTTGAGCACTCGGTGATGCCTGCACTATGTGCTGTCCCAGCTCAGGACAAAATGCACGCAGGGTGCCTGGCCCGCTCTGATGGGCGAGACTCCCCTGCCCCATCACTCTCTCTGTGCCCTGGTCACTGTCCTGTGCCTGCTTTGATGGTCGTGGCTCATACTCCTAGCTGCCATCACATGCATCATCCTCTCCCACACCACTTGGCTGTTTGAAAAGAGGGCATGAGCAGTTTCCCTAGACATATGGTTGTTAACCCTTTTAGAAAACCCCTTTTCATAACACTTCAGTAGTATTTATTTACTCCCCACTCTGGTGGTCCTCTCCGGTTTCACGATAGCAGAGCCTGAGGTGACGAGGCTTCAGGGACTTTGCCATACTTGGGCAAGGGTTTCCCTACTTAACTTTTTAGTTATTGAGGACTCAACTGAGTTCATTAACTGACCAAAGTGTTGATGTTTTTCACAAGCAGTTTTTTAGGAACCGAGCGTCTTTTAGTAATGCACAATGTCTGGATCCCTAGTTACTGTACTAAATTAACCATTCTCCAAACCCATGATTGCCTCAAAACAACAGTGCAGGGAGTCTGAGGTCTAGGTGGCCATCCGCATCGACATTTTGGCATGACTGTGTTTAATATTCTCATGGCTGATTTTTGTCCTCATTTACATAACAAAGGCATGCCTTTTTTTTTTTTTAAGTCACTTTGTCAAAATGACACTTGTAAAGAGCTTCAGGTTAAATGAGTGTGATCTATGCAATTGTGACCTTAAAAGTTGCCAGTTTGTCATGTAAAAGGCCCATGGCCCTCCCATCCGCCCCCCCGAGGATGACTACCTGAGAGTCAGCCTTCTTCCAACTCAAATAGACCGCACCCCCCAGTTTCAATATTAAAACCTATTGCGGATGCAATGGAACGGCAGCTTTTAATGTCTTTTTATAAACGTGCACAGATGTATGTCATGAGTGCACTATTGTAACAATACTGCCATAGTGATGAAGTGACTTTTTGCCAGGTTCTGTAAAAGAGAAATCATCCAGGGTCAGCAGGGATTTGCATTAGTGCTTGATCCTTGAGAATACAACATTTTAAGCATGTTCGTATGAAATACGCATTTTGTCGTAAAGTAACATGCAGAAATATCTTATTTACTAAATACCTCAATAGTTTTTTTCAATTGAAAGCAAAACCTATCTGGGGTTTTCTTTTGGAAGTGTATCCAGACCCAGCGTGACCTGCTCCTTACTGGTAACGATGGAGGAGGAGAAGGAGAAGGGTCAGAGCTTTAAAAGTCTTCTAAGAATTGTAGCTCATGGAAAATTGGCATAGAAAAAGTGCTTGTGCTTATTAGCAGTGAGGTGTCATTTTTACGAAGTAACTTCTTTTTAACAGAGCCACACTTTAAAGCTTCTGAAAATAAGAGCCAAACCTTGGTAAGCGAAAGTTTGCTTACTTATCTTCACCTTCATGGCCCAGTTGATCACAATCCATTTGAAACATCCAAATATCCCTGACCGTTTTCATACAAGGTGTTTTGCGGGGTGGCGACTTCACAGTCGGGGGCATAGGGAGTGACGTTTCTGTTTATTTCAACCCTCGGTATTGTCTGGCTTTATCTGTGATTTGCCGGTATGGGGATCACATACTGGAGTTTGTTCATTTTTGTGGATCTTGTTTTTAAAAGTAATCATGTGCTTTCGTACAGGTCAACTACTGGGTTCACATTAAACATGAATTTTCTTTGGAAACTTACGTAAACTCCATCTTTTTTGAGTGTATGCCTGTTTTAACTTATGCTTAGTTTTTCATTGTTAAAGGACTTCAGAAATGCAGTGGTGAACTCAGCCCCATCTCTCAGCTTCCATCCTATTTAACCGTCTCCACCACACCCAAAAAAGCAAATCCCAGACGTCAAATATATCATTTCATCCATAGATACTTTCACATTATAAACACCATCTTAGTTTGCAGGATTTTACTTTGACGTTCAATTTTCCATTTGGGTTTTTATTTTCTTCTGGGGGTGGTAATTTTTCTTCTGGGAGGCTTCTACGTGGTGCTTGGCACTAGTGCGTTCCAGTAGGCAGAGCCTCACCCGCCGCCCCCTTTTTTTACAGTGATCTGGTGAATGGCCTCGTGGCTCTCATGAACAGCAACGTCAGCAGCCCAGTCAACCTGGTGAGTGCTCCTCTCCCTCCACTCTGCAGGACAGCTCAGACTTTCATTCACTTGTGAAACCATGAGCAGCACCAGGCTTTGCTTCATTTGCTGTCAGCACACTTAAGGCATTGGTGTTTGTTGCTTGCTAAATACTAGAGGAAAAACAAACAGAAAGTAAGAGTCTACAAAGAAGTAAAATATCTGCAAGGCATGGATGAGTGATGTAGTTAGTCCCTCCACCTTCTGAAGGGCCCAAGTCTAAAATTGTGTGAAGCCCTTTGGTGGTAGTAGGTGGACATGTGTATGCATCGCATTCTCTTTTTAATAGGTGGGTCATCATTATAAGACCTGATTGCGTTTTTAGAAGATGGAGGTTGTTCAGAGAGAAAGTTTTCCAGTTTTTGATGATGTCTGTCATTTAGCCGGACAGACCACCTTTGTGGCTTCTTGCCTTCCCTGCATGCCTGCCCGCAACCCGGAACCTCCCTGTTGGAGGGATCATGCAGCCTTGAGCAGTTTCAGTGCTGGTGAACTTGCTTCTGCTCAGAGAAATTCACCCTGTCTTTGGACAGTTCTGGCCGGCAGAAAACTCTTCCTTATACTGAACCAGAAATCTCACTTTCTGCACAACTATCCACTGACCTCACTTCTCCACCTGGGGGCCATTCATGGCAATGTGATGCCTCTACATTGTGGTAACTCTCCAAAGATTTGAAGGACATGGTCCTACCCGCCAAGCCTCCTCCTCCTTGGCTGTGTCAGCCAAGGTCATGGTAGGACCTCTTACCCTTTCTATCACTGAGTGATTTTCTGAGCAGTTTTGTTCCATCTCATTTAAAATGTAAGGTTTCCAGTGTGGACTGTCCAGCATTCAAGATGTTCTGTGTCTGTTGATGGCAGTGGACACAGGAACCCCTTAGCTCACTAGAGACCTCCCCCTTAACCCCACCTCGATGAAGCCTTGGGGTCATTTCAGGTGCTTCTCCCAAACTACCTCTCCTGGTTCCTACACAACATTCTAAGATTCGGGGAACTCTAAAATGTTGGCCATGTGACCTGATTCTTGCAAACCACGTCACCTTTGCTTATGCATGTCTTTGTAACCAGCCATCTCAAATACATTGCAGACCGTGCATTTTCCCCCGAGGTGAAAGGGAATTCTCATCACATAGGGAATAATGTGCCCTGGAGTACTGACTCCATCCTGGGACTGTTGCTGATTCATGGGTACAGTGTGCCGCGTTTGAAAAAAAACATTCACTTAAAACATACCAGAACGTGCCTCGCACCGTAAGCCTCATTTTGCTTGCAGCATTTGCCTGTGTACACCGGAGAGGCCCGAGCCGCCCCTGCTCTGCATTTTTGCTGCAGGTTCTTCAGCAGGGGTGTTGTCAGTGACTTCCCTGGGCAGCCAGGCTCTGCTCTTGTAGACACCGTGTTCCTCCTCCCTTCTTTGTGGAGGCCTTTGCACAGGGACACTTCATAAAATTGGAATCGTGTATGTGCCAGGAGCCCCGATAAAGGCAGAATCACTTTCTTCCAAATTCCCATCGCTCCACTTTGCTAGTCAGTCTCCTCTGTGCTCAAGTGAGGCCCAGGGTCCCTCCCTCCACTTTTACCATCTAACTTCAGGCTAACCGAGGACCTGGGCATGAAGAGGCTTTAGGATGTAGAATTATCAGACTTTATGGTGGTCTCTTATGATAGGCGGCAGTGAGAGTAACAGGTGTTCTGATGTGTGATGGAAGGGAGAAAAAGAGCACGTGGTTTTCCTTAAAGCCCCCACAAGTGTTCTCTCTTCATGAAGTACATCGAGCTTGTCCTCTGGCTTGCTGGGGACACTCGCCTGTGAGCATACTCATTTCTGCCTTAGCTTTCAGGTGTGAGATTGCACGTCCTTCATCATTGACATGGTTAACACAGCTCACCCAGAGGGAAATAGATGGTGTTAGGAGAGCTAATTTTGTAAACCCAAGCTTTTATAAAAGTGACATTGAAGTTATGTTAGATATGAAGTTGTCTGATACTCAGCGAGTGAATGTGTGCCTTCATCAGAGACTCTGGACCTATCCAAAGCCCAGCCTTGTACACAGCAGCCGAGAGGCTGAAGGTATAGATGGTGCAGTTTAGCACTGCCAGGTGAGTAACTGTCGTCTTGGAAGCGGAGTACCCTCTGGCACACGGAGCTCTGCCGAAGCACTGCAGAGAGGTCAGACTTGGCCAGCAGACGTCTCTGCAGACACGCATGTGGTCGGGGTGGCGGGTTGCTGCTGTTGTCATGACGCTTATAACTGGAAACGTTTTCTTCCTTAGGGGAACCCAGAAGAACACACAATCCTAGAATTTGCTCAGTTAATTAAAAACCTTGTTGGTAAGTAGGATAAATCACTTCCTGAGTAAAATCGGCTGTGCCTGCCCTATCTGTTGATAACACCTTGACTAGAAAGTGGGTGATTAATACAAGCTAATTGAATTGGATCGAAGCAGAACTTTTTATCAGGAACACTTAAGTGTTTTCTAATTTTTAAGGAATAGAAAGAGAAAGGAGGGCAGGATGGCTTTGTTCTCAGTTTTCATTGCAGGTTTGCATGGAGTGGGAGGGAGGAGGAGTTTTGCTCCCAGTGTTTGAGGCACGATTGTGTTAGGTCATCCTACATGGGTGACAACTATTGGATTTCCGAACTGGTCATGTCAAGCATAGCATTTCAGACAGCAAGAGACAGCAACCACCAGCTGTGTGCTTCAGGCAAGTTTAAAGTTTTGTTTGCAGTTCTGGTCATCCTGGCCGCCAGCCACTGGGGGCAGTGTAGCATTGGGAGAACCACGTCAAGGTGGGCTCTTAGGCCACGAGAAGGTCAGGTCTTCCAGACCAGCCCTGGATTGCAGACGTAGAGTGGATGAGCCCTTGGCCTCATCCTCAGACTTCCTGGAGCTCTGAGGAGTCAGACTCTTGGAGGGTGTCTGTTGCCTGGGGTTGATCCTGAAATTTGAGTGACGTCACAACCAGACTGGACCGGCAGGTAGGCCAGGGGGGAGCATGCCACAGTATGTCCTGAGGTGACCATTCAGACCCCACTTGGCTGGGTTAATTCCTCCAGCGTGCCCTTCGTGCATCAGGCTGCCATTTACCGGCATTGGTCTCATCCCCGTGGACGGTTGGAATCCTCTCGTTGCTCATGGCAGTGGAGGCAGCGGTCTTCCTCAGACGTAGCCTGCATCATCTGTGGCGCCCACAGCTGCTTCGATGCACTTGTCAGCTTTTCCATCCTGAATCTGTGTGTTCCTCCCTCGTGAGGAAGGGGCAGGCTCAGATCACGGCTCTCTGCCATCCACTCCTTCATACCCTCCCTGCCCAGAGTGAGGCCCGCGGGCCAGCGCAGCAGTAGCATTGGGTGCCTGTTAGAAATTTGGACTCTCACGCCCTAGCCCAGGCCCCCAGAGCAGGATCTGCATGTTGACAGGCTCTTCAGGTGATCCGTGCATGCTGACGCTTGAGAAACTCTATTTGAAACCTAAGGTGGTGGGGAGGTGTGTGCAGCTTCCCTGCTGTGCTTCTGTGTGTAGCCTTGTGGCACACCATCCTGAACCACCCGTGGTGGTGATTTGCTGCAGTCTCCGACATGGCCTCCATGACGGGGAGGCAGGGAAAGCCTCCACAGGCTTTCTTCTGCAGGTCTGGCCTACAGTCACTGGTGGGGCTGTATTCTGCCGGCCAGTGGGGTCTGGGCCCAGCAAGGGTGCAGAACAGGCCGGGCTTTGCTGTCCTCCGAGAGGTCCCTCCAGCTGGGTAGCTGCACATCTTGAGTCTCAGGGCTCTCCAGGCTCCGAGCACCCAGGTGTGGCCCACTTGGGGCATCCACCTCAGGGATGGCCCCACACCACGTTTGTGGTCTCTCACTGGGGTCATGCCCAGTGGGCATGTCTCACTGGTTACCTGGTATGGGTGGTCTGCCTTGAAGCAGCCCTCTTGTACTGGGTGGAAACTCAGGCCTGTTGAGACAGAGTAAGGTGCCTCCCACCAGGCTCTTGCCGGGCGCCTGCACAGTCAGCTTGGCCACAGCGGTTGCAGGAGCGTTCCCTGGACTTGCATGCAAGACAGTCCCTCGGGAGCTCTGGGGCTTCTCGAGAACTGCATCTCCACCACCTGCACCCTATTCACACTGCATATGGGGTTTGACTTTGATGTGGATGGTAAGGCCGCGCTTCCCTGCGCTTTGTGATTCTCGCCTACCTTTTTTTCTTTAAACATCTCAGGTAGCGGAAGTGAAATTCAGTTTCTCTCCGAAGCCCAGGATGACCCACAGAAAAGAAAACCAGACATCAAAAAAGCAAAGCTGATGCTGGGGTGGGAGCCCGTGGTAAGTGCAGGGAGTAAATGCTGCCTTGTGGGGAGGGGCCTCCCGTGTCCTGTCTCTGCTGTCCTGTAGGCACTGACCCTTGTCAGGCAGCCGCCAGGGGAGCAGGGTGGGCTCGGCATCCAGGCAGATAGAGGGTTTTCTCCAAGCAGTAAACAACCCCTCCTGTATCAGGAGTCTCAGAGAATGTTACCTGGGAAGCGGCTGGAAGCCCCTGCTCTGGGCTCTGTTTTCGTAAACTCACACACACTCTTATACACATACACTGTCATACAAACACTTGTACACACATATTCTCACACTGTCTCCCACACACAGTCATATATATACACTGTTATATGAACACACTTAACACATGTATACTCACTCATTTTCACACATATACATTCACACTGTCATACACATTCTCACATACACTCGCACACACTCATACACACTCCTGCTTCCATATACACACACACACACGGCTGACTGTGAACGGCATGCCGAGAGCACTGGCAGCGCACACTCAGAGCCCTGCGTGGCCCCAGTTGCCTGCCTCTCGAGTGTGTGGGGCCAGGTCAAGGGCAGGTGGTCCGCATCAGCCCCGCAGTGGAGCCCCGGGTTGGAAGCATGCAAGACTGAAGGGTGTGGAGGAAGGGGAACTGCATGCCGTCTTGTCGTCTGAAGAGGGCAGGGTGGGGGCAGCTGCCGCCCCACTGGGGCTGAGCCTGAACCTAGCCTGCCTCTGCTTTGCTGCCTGCTGTGCCCTTCCTGCCTTGGGTAACTGCAGACTCCTTCCCGCCGGAGAACGCTCGCCCTCAGGGCTGCCTGTGTCCTTCAGAGACCACCTGTGTAGGGAGGTTGGCTGGGCCGGCCGCATCTACCAAAGCAAGCCCACCTCATTTACTGTCAGCTCTGCCTGGCTGTTCTCTTTGCCCACCCTCATGTGCCCCACTGAAACTCAGGCTCCCCTTGGGCAAAGACGTGTGACCCTGTGTCCAGCAGGAGTCCGGCACCTGTCAGACCTGACACATACTGGGTGCTCAGCCAATGTAGGAGCGTCTTGGCATGGCCCATGGGTTGTGGCGCAGTCAGAGAGTCAGGGACGCAGTCGAGAGCTCCGTTTACTTTTTTAAAATGTGCATAGTGAGAGCTGAGTAGAATCCTAGAATGTTGAACTTGAAAGGGACACGAGAGTTCCAGCCTGATCCTTGTTTCATTCTGTGATGTCCAAGTCTAAGTGATCTGCTGAAAGCCACAGATACTTGTTGAATGAAATAAAATACAGTCATACCCAGACTTCACAAAATCTAATAATCCCAAGCTGTGCAAAACGAGTTATAGCAGCATAGGTAGTTTCTTGTTTTTTGAAGCTTTGTAAGGGGCCATTGGTCCCTTTGTAAGGAGAGCCTATATTTTTAAACAAAATATTTTTTAAAGAGTTAAATGTGCATTCGCTAGGTATTAACTCTTGCTTTTGATGTGAGGTGTGTGTGTGCTCAGTATCTTTATTTTTCTGGAATTTAGACCTACAGTATTCTAACATTCTTGGAGTGTGAGCCATCTACCACTGGTTTCTCTCCTAGTAGTAGTTTTAATTTATAATAAATTTTTGAGGGATATGATCCAAGGAAACTTACAGGCGTTATCCATCTTAATTGTCCCAAGTGTGTGTGTTTAACAGCTTGTTGAGCTATAATTGGCATACTGCAAACTGCCCATATATAGAAGGTACAGTTTGATAAGTTTTCATCTATTTTGACACCTGTGAAACCATCCCCACAGTCAAGCTCACAGACCTTCTCCCCCAGTGGTGCCCCAGCACCCCTTGGCAGTGCCTCCCTTCACCTTTTCTCTTTCTGCTCTTAATCAGCAGTTGATGTGGCTGGTTTCCTGTTGGCTGCAAAGCAGCTCCAGATGAAGGTTGCTTTCTGTGGTGTGGGCTGCCGTGGGTCCCCTCTCAGCCTCAGCCTGTTACTATGGTGGGGCTGCAAGTGGGCCACGATCTGCTGGGCAGTGCAAAGGGCTGATGTCACGTGGGAGAATCAGGCGTGTTGATCAGATGCAGATCACCTTCCCAAAGCATCTTCCCGCCACTTCAAGGTGGATTTCTTCTGAAAGAATGGGGCACATGGCCATTGTCTGAAAAACAGTCTTGCCAGCTGATTCAAACTGGAGCAGACATTATACTGGCAAGAGGTAGTTGGGGTCTTTTGTGGGGTGGAGCTCACTTTGCTTCAGTAAGAGTGACACTTGTTAGCTCCATAGTACATTCTGAAAGCGGCCCTGAAGGACCTCTGGCTTCTCTCGGTGGGCCATGATGCTGGATGTTAGATGCTGTCACAACCAAAGCGTGGTTCTGTGAGCGCTCCTCTGAAGGAGGCCCGACTGGCTGCAAGGTGGCACTTCCTGCCTGCGATGCCCTTCTGTCAATGTGACCTTGTCTCCCTTTCTCGCTTTCCCTTTAAACAGGTCCCGCTGGAGGAAGGTTTAAACAAAGCAATTCACTACTTCCGTAAAGAACTCGAGTACCAGGCAAATAATCAGTACATCCCCAAACCAAAGCCTGCCAGAATAAAGAAAGGACGGACTCGCCACAAGTGAACTCCTCACTTTTAGGACACAAGACTACCATTGTACACTTGACGGGATGTATTTTTGGCTTTTTTTGTTGTTTAAAGAAAGACTTTAACAGGTGTCATGAAGAACAAACTGGAATTTCATTCTGAAGCTTGCTTTAATGAAATGGATGTGCCTAAAAGCTCCCCTCAAAAAACTGCAGATTTTGCCTTGCACTTTTTGAATCTCTCTTTTTATGTAAAATAGCGTAGATGCATCTCTGCATATTTCCAAGTTTTTTATCTTGCTGTGAGAGCATATGTTGTGACTGTCTTTGACAGTTTTATTTACTGGTTTCTTTGTGAAGCTGAAAAGGAACATTAAACGGGACGAAAAATGCCGATTTTATTTATAAAAGTGGGTACTTAATAAATGAGTCGTTACACTATGCATAAAGAAAAATCCTAGTAGTACTGTCAGGTGGGTGGTGCGTCGGCATTGACCTTAGGGCGGATAAAAGAATTCTGTGTGAGAGCTTTATGTTTCTCTTTTCATTCAGAGTTTTTCCAAGGTCTACTTTTGAGTTGCAAACTTAAGACTTTGAAATATTCCTGTTGGTCATGATCAAGGATATTTGAAATCACTACTGTGTTTTGCTGCGTATCTGGGGCGGGGGCGGGTTGAGGGGGACAAAGTTAACATATTCTTGGTTAACCATGGTTAAATATGCTATTTTAATAAAATATTGAAACTTACCAGTCACGGACTTCCAGTTTTAAAGGTTGTCTTTCTGCTTCGGCATGGCACTTGTTGGACTGCTAAGGAAAATATCGGAAAATTTAGTTTAAAAGAAAATCTGAAAACATTCAGGTTTGTGCACTATGTAATGTGATACATAGCTATTGAAAACATTTATATGCTACTTGGGCTGAGTGTATGCATGTAGTATTCACTGCCATGTGAAGTTTTCAGATCTTAGCCAGGGTTAGAATCAGTTTTGTGACCTCCCTGTCAACACAGACCAGATGGAGAAAAAAAAGTGCAAGTTGTCTCCTCTGGAGAGATTGGTGAACGAGGCTTATTGAGTGAAGACTTTGAGAGCTTATGTTTTCAATAAGAACCCTTCCGAGGTTCAGTGTTAGCATTTTGGTTTTCCTCTTAATAAATGGAAGAACAATGCGACATGTTAAAGCTCCACATTTTCCAAGTAGATTGGCTCCGCGTGACAGCAACACAAACCTGAGCAGGTGCTGTGAGGATAAAGGTTTCTGTCTATCAGAAGCATTTAAAAATGAGAGATCCTAAGATACCTAACCAGCGTAAGCTAGACTTGCCTGTCCTTTACAACCACCTTGGGATTCTTCTTAATTGGACATATTTTTGGAATCCCAATCTTGGGCAGGGCAGAGGACGATGTTTTGTTTCTTTTTCGTGCTAAATTCTCCAGAAGATTCTGGAACTAGGGCCAGTGCTAGATTGGATGTGGTGTGAGAGAGAAAGAGGAATCAAAGATGGTTTCTTATTATAATTTTAATTTTAGCCAGAAGTGAGTGATATACCATTTACCGAGATGGGATTAACAGAGCTGGGAAGCTTATTTGGGAACTACTAATGGTGACCAAGACATTGAAGGAGTGTAGACAGGGACAGCTGAGAATTTGCGGGGGCTAAGTTCTGCAGTGCAATTTGGGAGAACCTAAAGGTCCCAGGGTCCAGAATTCTCTTACCTTGTTACTTGCTAGTTAGTATCTGGAATTCTTCCATGAGGTTCATTCTTTGGTTTTCTTGCCTGTGATTTTCATACAATATTTTCAGGGGAGGGAGGAGGAAGGGGAAGAGGAGTTAATATCTAATTTACCCTAAAGAAAGAAGTAATGCGTCAAGGTTGTAGTGTAAGGTTAATTCTCATGAATGTCCTGGGAAGAGAGGGAAGTGGAGTTGAGGGGCCTGGAAAGGGATGAATGGGTAGACAGAGCATGGTTTCTGTGGTCTGAATGTTTATGTCCCCCTGTAATTCATGAGTTAAAACCTAATCCCCAATGCAATAGCATGAAGAGGTGGGATGCTTAAGAGGATTAGGCCATGAGGGCAGAGCCCTTTAGTGCCTACAAAAGGAACTACAAAAAAGGAACTTCTGTAGTTCCTTTTGTAGGCACTAAAGGGCTCTAGGGAGCTTTTTTGCATCTTCTGCCATCTTTAAGGACACAGCAAGAAGGTGCTATCTATGAGGACAGCCCCTCACCAGACGCTAAATCTGCCAGCACCTAGATTCTGGGCTTCCCAGCTTCTAAAACTACCAGCAGTAAATTTATATTGTTTATAAAGTACCCAATCTGAAGTATTTTGTTCTAGCAGCCTGAACCAACTAACACAGTGGTACTCCGTCATCTCAGGATTGGCTCCCGATTGAGGCATCACTGCTGTTGCTTACAGGGATGAGACTGGTACAGCTGCTCTTACTAACTTCAGTGACTGTCATAGTGGGCTTAAGCAAGGTGCAGATTAGAGACTGAACACACTGGATTTCCACTACACCCTCTTAGGTACTGAGCCCAGCCCACTGGCCCAGCTGGACTCTTGTGACTCTTGTGGCGTTACCTCTGCTCCAGCCCTGACAGCATCTCTTATCACAGCTCTGGTGCTTCATAGGCCACCGTTCTGGTTCATGGTTCTTAGTTATGTGTGACCTTGACTTTGTTCTCAATCTAAAAGGTGTATTGAGTGAAATGCTGGTCTGGTGATAACTGTGAGCCACAGTTTGGTCTCTTAAGACTGGGAAATCTAGAAAATCCACAGCAGTTTCCTAGGGCAAAAGAGTTGTGAGTTTTAACGCTTCAGTTCATCTGTTTAAAGTGGTTTGTTGACTTTATCCAGGTATTCTCAGTGGTTGGTTGTTACCTTTGTAAGGGAGTTGAAAGATTGTATTACCCTGAGAACTGATGCCATAGTATCTGGGGTGTGATGCACTGAGCTTCAGTGACAGCAGCAAGACTTGGTTCTAATCACCGTGATTAATCCACATGTTTTCTCTGTATTAAAAAGCCCTGAGTGTGTCCTGCTTGGACCTTGGCCACTTTGGAGAACAAGAGTCATTTTTATCTACAGTTGTGTTGTGGGAAAGAAAAAAGTCAAGATATTATTATCAAAAACAGTGTTTTTAAAACGTCTTGCTATTTTAAGTGCTGAATTTTAAGCTTCTGTATTTTATACACATTCTACTTGAAGTAAAACTAATGTGATGTGGTATAGAATTCCAGGATGTAGGAGTCAATATAGGTGGCTCTACCATGTACTAATGAGGGGAGGTCAGTTTTTAAAGAAATGAAGATAAAGGAAAATGCAAGGAAGAGATTACCATTTTTAGAAAATAGACATACTTTCCCTCATCTTCCTACTAAGTACAATTTAAAATTCTGGACTTTTTATATAAAACAAGCATAAGATGCTGAAAGTAGATAGAAAAAGGTAGACCAGCCAGGCACCTCAGGACCTGAGGAAGAATGCAGTGGTGATATGGACTGAACCGTGTTGCCTTAAAATTTATGTTGAAGTCTTAACCCACAGGACCTCAGAATGTAACTATAGAGATGAGGCCTCTGAAGGTGATTATGTTAAAATAAGTTCTTTAGGGTGAGCCCTAATTCAGTCTGACTGATGTCCTTGTAAGAAGAGAAAATTTAGACACCAGAGATATGCATGCACAGAGAGAAGGCCATGTGAGAACACAACAAGAAAGCAGCCATCTCAGCCCACGAGAGAGGCCTTCGGAGAAACCAAACCTGTCGACACCTATTGATTTTAGACTTCTAGCTTCCAGAACTGTGAGAAAAAGGAATTTCTGTTGCTTAAGCCACCCAGTCTCTGGTATTTTGTCACGGCACTCCTAGCAAACTAATACAAGTAGTGAGTTCCCTGGGTTTTCTTTTTGCCTTCTATATTGCCAGCCTTGGAGCTGGATAAGTTATTAACCAAAGAGTGCCAACAGACACAGTCAAAAACCCCAACAGAAACCTATTCACTGTTGCCAGCATACCGAGGAAAGGGCAACCTAGTAAAAAGGAAAACTTTTAAACAGAAATGGCTCTACTGTAGCCAAACACCACATGAAAAACACTACAGCCCTACCCCATCCCTTCCAGCAAAGACCACGTGGGGCCTGGAGCTCCACCCTCACCTAACTTTTAACAAGATGCCTCAACCTGCCCCCACCCCCACTCTTTGCTCTGGTGCTGTCAGCAAAGGCCTGTAGAGGCTTGGGACTAGAAGGCCTGAGCTGAGATTTGCATCTCCACTGGGTAGTAATGACCCCAACCCCATGGCATCAGCTGCCTAGTGGAGAGTCAGGGTCTTCAGCACTTTCAATAATCAGCAATAATAAGGCAAGCTCAGTAAAGGCCACATGGGGAACAGTAACAAGCTCCCCACCCCCTGACAGCCTGAATGTTACCAGTGGAGGCCTGGAGGGAAACCTGGGCTTCCACCTGCTACCTGACAGTAAAAAGGCAGATTCCCCGTTTCACTCCCTGGAGCAGTCAGAGTAGGCCTGCTAAAATTCAAGATTTAAATCAGACCCAGAGTCTTACAGCACTCAGAACTGATGAGGTTTAAATCAAAAATTATTCACCACACCAGAAACCAAGAAGATCTCAAGGTAAATGAGAAAAGATAATCAACAGATGCCAGCACCAAGATCACATACACATTAGAATTATCAAATTAAGTTTTAAAGCAGCCATTGTAAAAATACTTCAATCAGCAATTATAAATATGGTTGAAACATGAATAGAAAATTTCAGCAAAGACAAGATATGAAGAACTAAATGGAAATTTTAGAACTGAAAAAATAACAGATAAAAAGCCCTGTGGATGAGTTCAACAGCAGAGTGGAGAGAATAGAAGACAGATCAATCAAAATTACCCAGTCTAAATAACAAATAGAAAACAGACTGACAAAATGAACAGAGCCTTGGAGATACGTGGAACAAAGCATCTGTTGTGTCACTGGGATCCTAGAAAGAAGAAAGAGGATGGAGTTGAAGAAAATTTAAGGAAGAAGAGCTGACAGTTTCCCAAATTTGACAAAAAAGAAAAAAAAAAAAAAAAAAATCAAAATGCCGAGTAACCACCAAAGAAGATAAACCCAAAGAAATACATGCCAAGATATATCATGGCTAAACTGAAAATTAAAGGCAAAGACATGGTCCCTAAGGCTGCCAGAGCAGAATGACACTTTACCCCCAGGGGCAAAACAATTAGAGTGGTAGCAGGTTTTTCAGTGGAAACCACTGAAGCCAGAAATAAGTGACACAAGTGGCATCAAGCAAGAAGAAAGAACATAGAATGAAAATATCAATAAATGCAACAGGCTTTCCTTTTCCTTGTAAGTTTTCTAAATTATGTTTGACGTTTGAAGCAAAAATTGTAACATTCTCGTGTGGCTGTCTATGTAAAGGAAATAGTCAACTATATTATTACATATCAGAAGGTAAAGGGAGGTAGCATTTCTACACTTCACCCAAATAGGCAAAAGTTGACACTAGTAGATTTCTGGTAAGTTATATGTAATGTAATACCTAGAGCAACCAGCAAAAAAAGCTATACAAAGAAATGTACTCAAATGCACAAATAGAATGCTATTAAAAAAAAAAGTACTACAACCTTCAGGAAGGCAAGGAAGAGAAAATGAAAACTATAAAACAAAGTAAAATGGCAGATTTAAACTAACACAACAGTAATTGCATTATGTGTAAATGGTCTCAGCACCAATTCAGAGATTGGCAGAGTGTATTTTTAAATGGCCCAACTATATGCTATGAGAAACTTCAGTTAAAACAGTATATGTAGGTTGAAAGTAAAAGGATAGAAAAAAATATACTATGCAAAAATCAAAGGAAAGCAGGAGTGACTACATTAATATTAAATAAGATAAATTTCTGAAGAAAAAGAAAAATTGCAAAGATCAGAGAGGAGCATGACATTATAATAAAAGGATCAGTCCACGCAAAAGATCCAGCAGTCATAAAGGTGTGTGCAGCAAGTAACACAGCTGCAAAATATGTGAGGCAAAAACTGGTAGACCTCAGAAGAGAAATAGATAACCCAAAATTATAGTTGGATACTTAAGCACCATTCTCAACAATTTGTAGGGTAACTAGACAGGAAATCAGCAAGGATGTTGAACATCCACCAACAGGATCTAATTTGCATTTGTAGGACACTTCACAGAACAGTAGCAGAATACACATTTTCAAGTGCCCACTGAACATATACCAAGGTAGAACATGTCCTGGTCATAAAACAACTTCAACACATTTAAAAGAACTGGAATAAAACTGAGGGACCACAATGGGGTCAAACTAGCAATCAGTGACAGAAAGATAACAGGAAAATATCCTAACGCTTGGAAACAGTGCAGCATACTTCTGAATAAGCCATGAGCCAAAGAGGGAGTCTCAGTAATAGTAATTGTTGAAAATATATTGAACTGAATAAAAATGTCAATATTTGTGAGATGCAGCTAAAGTTGTGCTGAAAAGCAAATTTGTAGCACTAAAATTCTAGTATCAGTAGAGGAAAAAACATCTCAATAGTTTGAGCTTCTACTTCAAGAAATTTAAATGACGAGCCAAGTAAGCCCAAAGCAAGCAGAAAGAAGGAAATAAGTGCAGAAATCAGTATTGAAAACAAAAAGCAACAGAGAATATCAATGAAACAAATTACTGCTCCTTAAATAACAAAAGCCACAAACCTCTAATAAGACTGACAAAACAGAAGACACCATTAACGGGAATGAGACAAGGGATGTCACTTAATAGACATTGAAAAGGTAACTAGGGAATACTAGCTACAACTCTGTGTACATAAATTTGAAAACTCAGATGAAATGGGCAAATTCCTAGGAAACGTATCCTAGGAAATTCCCAATATGAAATTTGTAATTTGAATAGCTAATGATTTAATTCATAGTTTAAAATCTGAAGGAAAAAAAAAATCTCCAGGCCCTGAAAGATTGGAGAATTCTGCCAAACATTTAAAGAATTCACACCAATTCTATACAATCTCTCCCAGAAACTAGAAGAGAAAGGAACATTACCCAACTCTTTTTATAAAACCAATAATATACCCTGATACTAAAATCAAAGAGTACAAGAGAATACAGACCAGTATTCTAAATTCATTCAGATGCAAACAGTTTTAGTAAAATGTTAGCAAATTGATTACAGGAGTATATAAAAGGAATTATTACCAAGTGGGGACTATTCATGGGATGCAAGTGCTAGCTCAATATTTGAAAATATAAAAAATCTCATGATCATAGCACATAATGCTGAATCACATTAAATTTTTCACCTGTATCATTTATGCCTGCTGTCTATCTGACAAAGCTTGAATTTGAAAGATTATGTTTAAATAAAGGGAGGAAAACTTAAAAGGCATTGAAAAGGACTAAGGAATCAGTAATAATCACTAAAAATGGAATTTTGTTCATTCAGTGTTAAAAGCTTGTCATTGAAAATATATATGGGTGAAGGTGATAACACCTGATTTTCCCCCTTTGAAAGGTGATAGGTTGCAGTGATGTAATATGCAAATGTGAGGCAGAAACTGTGATACAGTGTTTCTTCACTGCTTCCCGGAACAACTGTGCCTGAGCATGCTGGGCAGCTGGAGAGATCACTGGGCAGTTAACCATGCTCTTTGTTCCCAACTTCATGATCAAATGGCAGGAGGCAAAAATCCATGTTAGTGCGGGAAGGACCCACTCAATGGGGTTCCTCTCTGCATTTGGGCTTCTTCAGTAATAGATGCTTACCATGTCCCAGTTTATTTTCACAACATTTGTTTCTCAGCAAGAAGAGAAAGGGATCTCGAAATCAAAAAAGAGTAAGATGAGAGATCTCAATTTAAAAACAGAAGCAGCAGCAAAGCACGAAATCACATCAAAGGCACAACACATCATTTGCAGTGGAGTCTGACTCACTTGCTTCATAGATGCTACAATTGCTGCTTGTGTGGGCTTCTCCTGGGTGCCATTTTAACCCTGTGGAGGTGCAGTGACATAGTAACGTGCTTTTCTCTCTCCAGGTCATCTTGTGTTTGGTATGTTGGGGAAAACAAGGTACCTCATTGGAAAGACACAACTTTTTATAAATCCCAATTCCTGACTGTACTTACCTGTTTCCCTGTTTGCTGCAGTAACCTGACAGGAGAAGCAGGGTAGATCAAGAAACTGCTAGAAAAGCATCGGCCTGGTTTATAGGCAAGTCAGCTGCCTTCCCAGAGCCTTAGCCTGAGTGGGGCGGTGGATTTCCTGTATCTAGCCTTGCTACCACTCCTTATGTTTGTACACTACTAGTTTTATTTTAGTGGAAGTTTCAGAGGAATCAGGGACTAGATCTCTTCCTAAAGGCTCAGCAGGGATAGAGCAGTGAGTTGCTGTTGTACTTGAAAATCACCATTGGGTATCCCATCGGCTTCAGACTTTAAGAAACTTTCATCTTCAAACGCAGGGATTTCTATAAACAGTTTTTACAACTGTTCACTTGCCCTGCTGGAAGCACTTAGCTTTGTGAAGCGCCCATTCCATTATCAGAATTCTGCGCAAAAATTGGCTTCACTGAGCAGCCACTCATGGGGCCTGGTTGTGCCCTTGGGGCTCTCCAAGAACAAGACAAAGACTTTCCTCTTGACAGCCCTTCAGATGTTTGAAGATCAGCAGTCAGGCCAGTCCTTGGACTCTGCTCTTCTAGGCTTGACGTCCCCAGCATGGGTTCTCTGGGACTCAGTCTTCTCTTTAAAAAGATGGGGGTAGGGATAGCAATGCCTGTTCACACACCATCTTTCTGTCTTTAATCTAGCTGTTGGTCTGTGTATTACAGTAGAGGTTCTTGTCCTGTGTTGAAGAATCAGCTTTACATAAAATGTCTGGTTAACAAAATCCTGGCGAGTAATTCTGATCCATGGAAGAAGACAGTGCTGCTTGTTAAAAACGGGCACTTAGGGGAGCAGGGGATATGATTTGAAAAGCTCATGGCCAAGGGTCTCTGGCCAACTTAAACAAACTGCTGGGCACTGTGGCTCACACCTGTGATCCCAGTACTTTGGAGGTTGAGGCACAAGGATTGCTTGAGACCATGAGTTCAAGACCAGCCTGGTCAACATAGCGAGATCCTGTCCGTACAAAAAAATAAATTATCTGGGCATGGTGGCACACCCCTGTAGTCTCAGCTACTCAGGAGACTGAGGTGAAAGGATGGCTTGAGCCAGGAGTTCGAGCCTGCAGTGAACCATGATCACACCACTGCACTTTAGCCTGTGTGACAGAGTGAGACCCTGTCTCAAAAATAAAATAAAATAAATAATAATAATAAAACAAGCTTCACACCTGACAGGATTGAAATCTCACCTGTAGTCACAGTGCACTGCTGTTCGCAAGTGGCTAGCTGCAAGGGCAGTGGTTGAGTGGGAGAAAATGTTAGTTTGCTGTTGCCAAGCCAGGTGTAAGTTCAAGAAACTCCAGGCCCAAGAGGCATACTTGGGAGGGAGGAGGTGAGACCCTGCTGTGGTAGGGCATAAATAAGATAATGGGTGGTGGGGACAAGGGAGAGGAATAATGTGGTGTGGGAAAGACCTCCACATCTGAGTCATAATCCTTCCTCTGTTCCTAACTCACCTTGTATCCCAGGAGCTGTCCGTCATTCAACCTCTCTGGCCATCATCTTCATATGTAAAAATGAGACTAGATCCATTTTTCCCTTCCTTGGTGTAGTCAGGATCCATTCGACACGTATTAAAGCTCACTTACTCTGATGGGCTCTGTACTAGGCTCTGAGGGTTTTATAGTGAACAAAAACAGGTGTGAGCTTTTCCTGGGGTTCAGAGTCTAACAGGGTTGCAGAGCAAGGGGGATTGAAAACAGGACTATTAGGAGGTAGGGAGGGGGCCAGGTCTCATAGAACATATCAGGGGATTTCGTCTCTATCCTAAGAAAAACTGGAAACTTTCTCTCTGGATATATTACAGGAACTGGAATGGATATCCCTTTAAATAAGGGATCTCATGAACTTGAATGGGAAAAAAAAAATGAACCTGTTTGTTTCTACTAACTGCTAACTCAAATTTAGCCTTTTCTTCAATTACAAATGTAGGCAATAAACTGTGATGGAAGTAGTTCTTAGCTGGGATTCTGCCACGTATAGAAATCAGATATATCATCACATTATAGTTGTTACAATTGTCTCAAAATGTCATTTGCTTTCACTACTTTGAAATTACAATAGCTATACACCTACCAGTAAGTCTTGTTACTTACAGCATGAAGAAACACATTTATTACTATCTCGTAAATTTGTCTTTTAAAAGGTTGGAAACTTTTTCAATATAATTGATTTCCTTTGTAATCCTGTGTACTTGGTTTTATGCATTTACAATTGTTATTCTTAAAGACTTCCAGAGACAAAAAAGGTAAAGAATGTTTGGTTTGAAATAAATGACCAAATAGGAGTTCTGTCTCCAGCAGTATGACAGATTAATGTAAATAAACCCCTGAATGGGAGCAAATGAAATGCTGGATATTATTTTATATACACTTTCCTTGGATGATAAATAAAGAATCTGCAGAGTCCCAAAAGGAAGGGAAAACCAGCTTTTGCTTGAAAATATCTGCAGAATCATGTAGAGCTTGAGAATCTTTGAAAGCTTCCAAGGGCTCAGGACAGGAGATAAAGTTTAGGCCAGATTACCCTGCATCAAACTGAGCTCCCAAAAGGCTCTACCTTGGTGCACCGGCCAATGAGAAATAAATCCATCACACAGAAGTGGGTAGTGAGGATGCTTTCTTTCAAATTTCAGTTTGGTGGGAGTGGATTGAGAACAGTAAGTACAAGTTGTCCCTGTTTGGTCTGTGAATCCACAGGCACAGAATTTAAGGTGGTCCCAGTTTGGTAGACTGCATTGCACCCCAAGCCACTAGCAAAAGAAAATGCCAGTGCTGTCTGGAGAAATTCAACTTAACTCAGCTTTCAAGTGTTTCTTAAAAACAACATTCCAAAAAGAATGAGCAGATCATGGTTAGAAATTACAGAAAATTGCTGGGCGCGGTGGCTCACGCCTGTAATCCCAGCACTTTGGGAGGCCGAGGAGGGCGGATCACGAGGTCGGGAGATCGAGACCATCCTGGCTAACACGGTGAAACCCTGTCTCTACTAAAAATGCAAAAATTAGCCGGGCGTGGTGGCGGGCGCCTATAGTCCCAGCTACACGGGAGGCTGAGGCAGGAGAATGGCGTGAACCCGGGAGGCGGAGCTTGCAGTGAGTGGAGATGGTGCCACTGCACTCCAGCCTGGGCGACAGAGCGAGACTCCGTATAAAAAAAAAAAAAAAAAAGAAATTACATAAATCAAGGAGACAGTCACTATGAATGAGAAACCATAGATGGTAGGCAAAAAGAGATTCACAACAACCTCTGATACTGGAAATGGCAAAAATATAAGAGTGTTTTATACATTTAAAGAAAGAAAAGAGAAACTTGGAAGTCTGAACAGGGAACAAGAGATATAGCCCAAGCATATTTGAATAAGAAAGGAAAAATATAATTGAAATTTACATATGTGAATACAACATTCCAGAAAGATCTAATAGAATGAGGGAGAGATGCTATTCAAAGAAAAAAATGGAGGAGAATTTTCCAAATTGTTCAAAAGACACCAATCCTCTAAGCCCAACAAGCTTCAAACATTAATATTTATGGACATAGATGTGAATATAGATCACAAGACAAGTCGGTGTCAAAACAATGGAAGAGTACAGTATCACCTACAGAGGAATGGCTATTAGATGAGTAATGAAATTCTTAACATCAGCAGTGGAAACCAGAGACAGTAAAATAAATTCAAAGTATTGATTAAATAACCAAGAATTTTATGCCAAGTAAAACACGGGAAAGTGCCAAGCAAATTTGAGAGTTTACCACCAAATGACCTTCACTAAATGGATTCTGAAGGATATGATTCAAACCGAAGGAAAATGATCTCAGATGCATGGGCTGAGTTTTAAAGGAGAAACAGTGAGCTAAGATAATTATGTGACAATCTAAACAAACCACTGATGATGAAACAAAGATAATTTGCAGGGAACATAAAGCAGACTAGATTTAAAATGCCAAGTTGCAGTCACATGTAAGTTGGAAGGGGGAATGCAAGGCCCATGTATTGTCCAGGAGAACACTATGGCTATTGAGTCCCTTTAACTTATTAATATGTATGAAATAAGGCAAACACCAATAGAAGAGATCAGTGTATACCTTCAGTGGAAGTAGAGAGAGAAGAGTCCATGAGCAAAAGAAAAGAGTCCAAAGGAAGGAAGAGAGGAGAAAGGAGCAAGTAAAATGAAGCAGATCAAATGTTCAAAATGTGATTTATCAATAAAACCAAATCACTAATCACAGTAAGCATAAGTGGACTAAAGTCTCCAGTTAAGGTTTTGTTATATTTTAGAAACAAAACAAAATTCAGCTATGTGCTTATTACAACAGAAACACCTAAAGCACAGAAAGATTAAAAATCAAACAGTGGAAAAGACAGACCAGGAAAATACCCAAAGCAGGCAAGTATAGTCATATAAATATCAAAGGAGAATTCAAGCAACAAGTATTACTCAAAATAAGGAAATTTCCTACATAATGATAATTCCACTTACTGGGGAAAAGGCAGTGATTCTAAATTTATGTATGTGTGTATATGAATTGTATATAGCCTCATGATATACAAGGCCAGACTGACAATTAAAAGGAGAAATTTTAAATCTATCATCATAGTAGAAGATTGTAACACATTTCTCAGTTATTAGTAGATGAAACAGACAAAAAAAATCAGAAAGTGGAAAATGTGAACAGTAAAACTACGGAGCTTGAATTAATGGGCGTTTATGGCATCTGACATTTGGAAAAGACACACTTCTTTCAAGCACAAGTGGAACAGTTGCTGGGACTGACACACCCCAAACATAAGGCTCAACCAATACACTTCAAAGGATTGAAATCCGCCTGACCACTTATCTTACTGCAATGCAATTCAGTTGGAAAACAAAGCATGTAACATAATTAGAAAAGTTCACTCACTTGGAAATTTAATAACAACAATATATGGGTCAAAGGAGAAATCATAATTGAAATTAAAAATTTCACCATCTAGTTTTTTACATCAAATACATGGGATACAATACTTGGAAGGAAACGTAAAGCATTAAGTGCTTGCCTTAAAAACAAAAATGAGAAGACTCAAAATGGAGCTAAGATCGAATTGAATCAAAGACCCACAGAAGTAGAAGGAAGGAAATTAAAAGGACAGAAATTAATGAAATAGAGAAACACACAAAAGAGATCAACAAAATAAAACACAAAAAACTATGTATTGGAAAAAGCATAGTTCATTTTTTTGAAAACACACAAATGGAAAGAAAAAAACATAACTGCAGATGCTACAGAGAAATACAAGAGAGAATAAGAACTGCTGTCAACACACTTTAGAACTTTAATATAGTGGATGACTTCCTAGAAAGACAGAACTTAGCAAAATCAACTCAAAGAGAAACACAAAATCAGAATCATCCTTCACCTGTAAAATACAACCAACAGTCAAAATTTTTCCCATAAAGAAACCAAGTCAAAATGGCTCAATCTGAATGCTACTAAATATTCAAGAAACAACTATTTCATTCTCACCATTCTTACACAGAGAAAACAAAACACTCTCAATTTATTTTATGAGGCCATATAACTTTGATACCCAAACTGCAAGAACACAACCAGAAAGAGAACTGCAGGCCAATTCAATCTCACTTTATGAACATGCATGCAAAAATTCTGAACAGATATTACCAAACCAGATCCAGCAATGAATAATAAAAGATGATACATCATGATCAAGTTGGGTTAATGCCAGCAACTTGACTACAATTAGAATTGTTATTAATAAAATTCACCTTAGTAACAGATTTAAAAGTAACTTAATAAAGAAAAAAACAGAATTAAACATCCATATAATGTATGACATTAAAAAAGTCTTAGCATATTTTTAGAAGGAAATTTTTTTTAACTTGAAAAAGGACATCTACAAAAAAAAAAGTCTACCAAGTATAGTTAAGGAGGAACATAGAAAGCAGTTCCTTTAAGATAAGGAATGAAGCAAAGATGTCCTCCATCACCTCCTTTACTCCTCTTTAAGATTGCATTGGGATTTGAGCCAACTCAGCAGCTCAGTATAGTTAAGAAAAAGAAACAAAATGTTGAGAGTGGGAATGTAAAATGCTCCGCTGCTGTAGAAAACAGCATGGAGGGTTCCTCAAATTTTTTTTTTTTTTTTTTTTTTTTTTCAGATGGAGTCTCGCTCTGTTGCACAGGCTGGAGTGCAATGGCGCCATCTCCGCTCACTGCAACCTCTGCCTCCTGGGTTCAAACGATTCCCCTGCCTCAGCCTCCCTAGTAGCTGGTGATTTGTTTTTCTAAGACCACCAGAGCAGGCACAAAAGAACCAGCAAGTAGGCAAGGCTAAAAGCAAAACTGCAAATTTATTCTTTGGTCATCTAGCTCCAGGGAAAAAGGTGTGTACTGGCAGAGGCGGAGAGAGTACCCCCCTCCCCCGTGGAGCTCTCCTGCGGAGTTTCTAATAGACTCCCAACAAGAGTCGGGGGCTGAGAAAGCCCGCCCCCGGCGCGCTCGCTGGGAGCGGCTTTTCTAGGAGTGGAAGGGCAATAGGCGGGGCACAGGCGTGGGGGGCGGGGGGGGGCCTTCCGTAGGTGCAACCAGGTGAATCTTGGTCTCTTCAGATTAACATCACCTGGCTTATGCCTGGTTGGTCTGCATCTTCCCGGGTGCCGGCTGCACGGGAAAAGCTAGTGATGAACCCAGAAGTGCGCCATCTTGCCTCCGTTCATCCAAACAGTCCAACCTTTTATTGATAATAGTGATAAAGGGGCGCCCTGGTCTGTCTGGCTACTTCCTGCTGTTAAAGGACGTCGCCAAGATCGGGGCCTATGGTTGGTGTTTGGACGCACGGATGAAGAAGCACTTGGTTGAAGGTGACACGAGTGATTTCTTGAATCTTGGCATGGAGAAATTTGATCAAAATGAGGGCAAAACATAAAATAAGGCACAGTATTAGTATAGGAATGAGGAATGGAAGCATTTGTTGGAATATGGGCAAAACCCAGAAGGATGGTCCTGGCAAGGTTGGGGAGTATGAGATAGTTAAGAAAATTTAGTAAGTTTGAGGCGAGTGGGAGAAAGTTGAACTGATTTCCACTGATTACTTTCAGTGGGGGCCCTTTTTAGATGGAAATGAGGAAGGAGTGCGCAAAGTAGTTGCTGGCCATGCAGCAATTAAGGAGTGGAGTTTTTCCTGGAGTGGATGACTTTCCGTCCACTCCTACTACAGAGATATTGGATGGAAGGCTAGGTCCAGAGAAGGACGGCAAAACAGAATAGGCAGCCCCGCTGTCGATTAAAAAATTGTCTTACCCGCTACCAAGAGAGTTACCCGCGGCTCCGCGAGGGTGATAGGGGTCCCCGCGTCTGGGCACCTTCAGTTGTTGTCGTCCAAATGTAGGAGCTGGAAGGAGCTCCCAGGATCCTGGGAAAGGGGGTCACATTGAGACGCGGCACCTGTTCCCAGGGTGGGGCAATCAGACTTCCAGTGTCCTTCCTGTTGGCAAGCAGGACAGAGGGTTGCTGGTGGAGGAGGGTTAGGACATTCACTGGCCCAATGTCCTGACGCCTTGCACTTATAGCAAGGCTGCGTTGGGGCTCGGGGACCTTGTGGACACCTGTTGGCATAGTGTCCTGCCTTGCCGCACTTATAGCAGGCTCCTTTTGTAGCCTTGGAGTCTGTGGGGTGTGTGCTCTCTCGTCTGGGGTTACCACTGGGCTGCAAAGCCGCTGTTAGGAGCGGGCTACCAGTCGATAAGGAGCAAGGAGGAGGAGTCTGGGCAGGAAGGGAGGGGGTGGGGAGGGCAGGGAGAGAAGGAGGAGTATAGAGAGGAAAGCGTAAGGCCCAAAAGCCTTGTATGTAATTAATTTCGAACCACTTGCCTAGCCGCTGGCAGAAATTGCTGAGGTGGATCAGAACATTGCGGTCTAAGGTGCCCTGTGGTGGCCACTGAGACTGATTGTCTAGTTAGTTTGTATTGGGGCCACGCCACAGTGAAAAGGAAAATTAACCGCTGTAAGGTTTTTAAATTGGCTAGGAGGCACCCTAAGGGGGTGCTCTTTAAAAATTTGGACTGGGGGTTTCCCATTTGTTTCCTCTTTACTTACACAATGGACACAATTGAAATGAAAATGGATCTCTGCCTGGCTTCAAAGCGTCCTTTGGAACCACCAGAGACAGAGACTGGAGGCTCTTGGAGCCAAGGTGGAGATTACCTTCAGGCAACGGATGTCTCCGTCCTGAACCGGTCTCCCAAGCCACTTGGTGGCTCAAAAGTGGGCCTCGGACCTGGGCAGGATTTTTTGGCGGAGGGAGGTACTTACCCCAGAGGGCACTTACTCCAGAAAGGCCGTGAGAGTGAGGGAAGCAGGTCTCAGGTCCTGGTCCATCTGCTGCGTGGGAGCAGGAGGAGGTTCCTCAACCCTTAAAGGCCTGAGGAGGGGTCTCCTCCCGGGTTGGGCACCAACTGATTTGTTTTTCTAAGACCACCAGAGCAGGCACAAAAGAACCAGCGAGTAGGCAAGGCTAAAAGCAAAACTGCAAATTTATTCTTTGGTCATCTAGCTCCAGGGAAAAAGGTGTGTAAGGTGAGGTCTGTTGGCCTCCGGCAGAGGCCGAGAGAACTCCTCGGTGGAGCTCTCCCGCGGAGTTTCTAATAGAGTCCCAACAAGAGTGGGGGACTGAGAAAGCCCGCCCATGGCGCGCTCCCTGGGAGCGGCTTTTCTAGGAGTGGAAGGGCACTAGGCGGGGCACAGGTGTGTGGGTGGGTGGGGGGGGGGGCGTTCCGTAGGTGCGACCAGGTGAATCTTGGTCTCTTCAGATAAACATCACCTGGCGTATGCCTGGTTGGTCTGCATCTTCCCGGGCGCCAGCTGCACGGGAAAAGCTAGTGATGAAGAACCCAGAAGTGCGCCATCTTGCCTCCGTTCATCCAAACAGCTGGGACTACAGGTGCCCGCCACCATACCCAGCTAATTTTTGTATTTTAGTCCACTTCGGGCTCCCAAATTGCTGGGATTACAGGCGTGAGCCACTGTGCCTGGCCTGGTTCCTCAAAAAAGTGAACAGAATGAATATGTGATCCAGCAATTCCAAAGAGAATTGAAAGCAGGGACACAAAAAGATACTTGCACACCCGCGTTCACAGCAGCAGCATTCACAACAGCTGAGAGACAGAAGCAGCCCAAGTATCCATTGATGGTTGAATGGATAAGCAAAAGTGGTCCATCCATACAATGGAATATTATTCTGCCTTAAAAAGGAAGGAAATTCTGATACATGCTGCAACATGGATGAAACTTGAGGTCATTACGCTAAGTGAAATAAGTCAGACACAAAAAGACAAATACTGTATTACACTACTTATATGAAGTCCCTAGAGTGGACATTCAGAGACAGAAAGTAGAATGGGGGTTGCCAGGGGGTTGGGGGTAGGAATGGGGAGTTAGTGTTTAAAGGATACAGTATCAGTTTGGGAAGATGAAAAAGTTCCAGAGATGAATGAATGGTGATGATGGTTGCACATCAATGTGAATACACTTAACCACTGAATTGTACACCGGAAAATGCTTAAAAGCGTAACTTTTATGTATATTTTACTACAGTTTTAATTTGTATGGCTCCCCAAGGAAGAAAAGAATGGCCTTTGTTTATGATTGTCCGTAAACGCCGCTGCTCTGAATCCAGTGCTTCCTAGTGGGCCCAGGATTATTGATTACATGGGGTTTCTGAATGGGGGTGTGTTTCAGAGGCTATCTGCAAAATTGCATGTGATTTTTCTGAGGAAAAGAACAAAAAGCTTTCATCAGACTGTCAGAGGAGTCTGTGACACACAAAAGTCTAAGACTCATCTTAGTTGCCCCCCCCCTTCCTGTTATTCCCCCCCCCCCCCCCCCCCACCCACTGCAGTTCTGCATAGTCTGGAACCAGACCCCCTCCTATCAGCAAAGGCTCAGATTCTGCACTCACTTCCCCGTCTTCTTATCCTCCCTCTCCTCACGCAAATACTACCTTTTCTTTCATTCACTCAGGTTGTTTACAATGCAAAGAATATTCTTAAATATGTCTTAAATTCATGGAACAAAGTTTTATTTTTTAGATAACTGTGGCTCTGAAATCAACCAATTTTCAGGATTTTTTTCATTGCCCTTCATTTCCTGGATGGTAATATTAAACAGGTCCAGCTCTAGCTCCAAACCAGAAAGATTCTCTGTCAAATGATTGGAATCCTCCACGTTCTGTAACCACAGATCATTTTCAACTAGCTTTTCTTGCTAATCGTATGTCTTGCATTTCATGTAGACTGTGTTTTAACAAACTGAAGACCTCTTGCTCAGTCCCGTGGTCTGCCTGGGTGGCGGTGAGGAATCTCAGGGTGATAACGGAGAGGTGCTTCTCATATGCAACTTCAAAATATCAAGGGAACGAGAAATGTCACCAGCTTAATTTGCACCCAAATGACTTCTGAGACTTTTCTTTTTAACAAAATGCTTTATTTCTATTTTTAAGTGAGATGCATTGTTAGGCATTCCCATGAAATATCAAAAGGCATTTACATGTGTTGTTTTAACTCTTCTTTTTTGATCACACAAAGTAGGTAGAAAAGATCTGCTGAAATAGAACAAATCAGAAACCAAGTAGTGTAAGGCATTAGGAGATACGTGAAGAGAACTGCTATTTGCTTCTTGTACAGCATGTAGCAAGTCATGGTTAGTAGTCGTCGTAGTTGACGCTGGCTCCGTGCCTAAAGCTGTAGGGGCTCCGGGGACCAATTGCAGAGTCTTCATCATAGTGACGTTGGTAGTAATCGCCATAGTACTCATGTCCATTTCGATCTCTGTTAAGCCAATAGGTGATATCATCTTCAAATTTCTGGAGGAAAAGAGAGAGAATGATAGAGAATGGATTTAAGGGCACACAGTCCCTTAAGACCTAATCTTACCTATGGCTTTTCTCCATGGTGGTTTTTCTTCAATGATTAACAACCCTTAGTAATTCCCTGTTACCATATTCTTGTGCTCAGAGGCCAACACAGTCAGGAGTATTCACTCTGATAAAAGCTATCTTTTCCCAAAGGAGTGCAGGCCCATACCTTTGCAAATTTTGTAAAATATTTGCTAAATGTACTCCAGACTTAAACGTTTTTCTGTCTCTGTAAATCAAATGGACAGTTGCCCAAATGCAGTAACAACTTGGCCTGACCCTTAGGCCACATCTTATTGCGGCAAACACTGTCTTACCCTCCTAACCCATTCCTGTGCCTGGCCCTTTATATTGCATATAGTAGATGCTTAATAAATGTTGCTTGAGTTAGATCAACCACTGCACTGGCCTATTATAGTGCTAGGGCAGAGAACTGGGGGTATATTTTATGGTGACTCTTACACCTATGTTGTTGGTTGAGTGTACACAGATGCACTTACTTATTCTGCAAATGCTTTGAGATGGGCACTGTGTGTCATGGCCTGTGCTGGACACTGGAAGGCTGCCACAAACAGAGTCTCTGCCTTCAAGAAGCCTACTGTTCCTGAGTGACAGATATGAGAAAAGACAGTTACAGATAATAAAAGGGATAGAGAAGCTAAAGCTAAGTAAGAAGTGTAGAATGATGCTCAGGTTTTTGGTTTGGGCAACTGATCTTGGCTATTAATACATTTTTTTTTTAAAGAAGAGACTAATTTTTCTTTGGTGGTGGTGAAGGTGCAAGATTAATTTAGACTAGGACTCATGTGTGTTGATGCTCAGGATGTGGCAAGAGATTCAGTGTGAGAGCAAAAAGGCAGGGAGATGACAGATGGGCGGGTGAACGGGTCATGCTATTGGGGTGCAGGGCCAGGTTTTCTCCAAGCATGGCCCATGCACCCCTGCATCCAAATCACAAATGCAGGTTCTCAGGCACCAGCTACTCCATGCCTCCTGCATGGAACTTTCCGATGTTTGGGTCTCAGCAACTTGTTTTTATTTTAACAAGACTGCCAATGAACATTAATTCTTTGAGAACTTTGTGATTTTTATTAATTAATTTTTGAGAACTTTAATTAATATTTGAGAACTTTGTGAGGCTGGAATCCCCAACCTAGCCCATGACTGTGGTCTCTGGGTCTCAGTGGTCATTCAGTCTCGGTGGGTACTGGGCCAGCTAGTGTTGGGTTAAAGAGCATGATTCCAGTTTCTCACTGCCATTCTGTATACCTGGGGTCTGAATCATCTGAGCCCACCTCAGCCTCTGCCTTGGGAAGGAGGACACCAACTTCTTTGGCTCTATCTCTAGTTTTGCTTCTCCCATAATACAACATTCTTGGCCACGGTGAAACAATCTTGCTTCTTGGGTTTTCTCATTTTATTTTATTTATGTATTTATTTTTTTAAAGAGGGAGTTTCACTCTTTCACCCAGGCTGGAGTGAAGTGGCGCGATCTCGGCTCACTGCAACCTCCGCCCGCTGCCATGTGTGAATGTGAAGTAAGTTCATACCTCCCTGTGTGAGATGTAGGGGGAGGACTCGTGGCCTGTGCAGCCCCACCAGGGAGCAGATGGTCTTTTCATGGGCAGGACCTCCAACTGGGCAGTTGGAAGTGTTTTTCACTGTGCACACGTGATTCATTTAGACGGTGTATACACAATACTGCAGTAGGTGAAGAAAAAACTAAACCCCTTAGATCATTTTTAGTGGCTACATAAAATGAAATCATGTGGCTATACCATAACGTCCTTCACATTTCCAACCATTGGACATATTACTTGTTGCCTAAGTGTCCTTTTGCCTTTTTTTCTTTTTCTGTGCAAATAGCTGAACACGTAGAGCTGAACTCTGAGCCGAGCATGATTCTAAGTACTTAGAGGTATGAACTTACTTCACATTCACAGCAACCCAAAGGCAGGTGCTGTTATTTACATCTCTGTGCAGTTTGCCCTTTACTTAGACCACATTCTTCCCAGTGAGGTTCCTGGGGCAAGGGCGGAATCGCGTTTAAGTATCTCTGAGTGTTGTCAAATCGCGCATTCCTGTGAGTCACATGTAAGAGCAACAGTTTTCTGGAATCTTCAGCAGCATCTGGTGTTCTCATTGAAAACTAAAATTATACGTTGACTTGTTTGATGGACAAAAATGCTATATCCTCTTTCAGTAATTTGCATTTCTTTGATGACCATCATTAAAATGGGCATTGGGAGTTTAACATGCAGGTACGGGCGCGGTGGCTCACGTCTATAATCCCAGCACTTTGGGAAACCGAGATGGGTGGATCACCTGAGGTCAGTCACCATGGACGGACATCCATGTGGCCACCTCTGTGACTTCCATGGGCTGCCGTCTCACCTGCACATGCACTCCAGCTGGGAGCCTAAGATGATAAACTGTTTGTCTTTCATTCAATGAATGCGTCCACCAGTGACATCTAGGCGCATGAACTGTAAAACATCTTTTCCTTTAAGTGCATTGACAAATTTTCCCCCAAACCTCTACAAAGACCCATCCTCTCTTTACAGGTCCTTTTTCATCTCTTGTCATTATCATCATAGATCCTGGCATCCCTGTTGTTTCTGACAGTCTTCAAGGTAAAAGTGAAAAGATTTTGGGGGATTGTGAGTTATTTTAAGGATACCCTGGCAAAACCGTTCAGCCAAGTTAAAAGCGTTGCCAAGAAAGTCAGATTCTCGATGAGAAAGACACTGCTGCTGCTAACGTCTTTCCGTCACAGTCTCAATTGCTGAAA
>NC_045448.1:98584454-98588110 GCF_002776525.5 Piliocolobus tephrosceles
TGCGGGATGCACACCTAGGAGTTGTGACTGCCTCAGCAACTTGCTCACCTATAACAAGCTGCTTCTGTGAGGGCGTTGTTCATCCCTGGGCATCGGTGAGGTGAGGCTCTCACCACCACACAGCACAGGGAGGGGACACTCTGAGCCGCCTCAGAGATTGGGAGTGGACCAGGGATTCACGGGTGGCTGGAAACCCAGGGAAAGATGCTGGGAACACCCCCAAGGAAATCCTTGCCTGCAAGAGTGGCCTCCCATTCTCCAGCCACCTGTGGGAGGGTCCCTGAGCAGCAACTAGGGGATGTGGGAAGAACGACTGAAGACCCCACTTCAGGGAGGAAGTTCAGCCTGCTAGAATCCCCCATAAACTAGGAGGGAAAGAATACGTGACTAAATGGTCACATCAGAAGTGTGGTCACACTTTCTCATTTCTAAGAGATTCTTAATTTTACAGATAGAGATGAAAGTTGGGAGAGGGGAAATGACATTCACAAGACCCCACAATTGATTCCCCTGATCTGATTACAGCAGGACCAGAACCTGCGTGTTGGGACCCCCAGACTGTTCAATTTCTATGACATTTTGCCACTGTCACATTTATCTTAGATGCATTTTTCAAAACAGAGGCTCATAACAAGAAAGGCTTTCCTGTTTGAAACCCTTTCCCACGAGCTCATTGGAGACACGGACTACGGCAACAATGGTGTTCCACGCCTGCCCCACCAGCTGAGGATTATGTGCTCCAAAGACAGTCTCTAAAGTGCTTCATGATCCTAAAATAAATAGCATGCAATTAACTGTACCACTGTTTCTTTTATTTTTGAGTCCACACTGACAGGTTTCAGAAAAATAACCTTCAGACATTTACTGGCAGTGTTTATCTAATAAAATACCATAGCACATACCCACAGAATAAGCCCTTCATATATGCTAACCTTTTAAGGAGTAAACACTTTTGATTTTCCAAATACAAGACTCCAGTGAGCACATTTCATATTGCCACTTCATTTCCATCCAGTTAAGAATGCATCCCTTATCCATTTGGGATATATTTACCTTCTCGTTTTTGAAGCATCAGCTTGAGTTTATTTCCACTTATGCCACCTAAAGGAATGAAAATTGAAATCCATATCAGAGTTACACTGCTCCCTTCAATTTATCAAAGGCAGAAATCAGAGTGGGAAAAAAGAACTGCTGGCCCCTGGCTTGATTTGGCAACTTGGTAACATCACAGTATTTAATGCTTGTTGTATTCCCTGTCCTGCAGGACAAACAATTCAGGCTGCCCATGGCTAATACTGGTGATAATGACCACAGCAGACCAAGGGCATTACGATTTGTGCTAGTCAGAGTGACGCAGTTCTTTTAGCCCTGTGTCTTACTATGAGGGGCAGCCATTTGTCATGCTTATCTTCCTGCAAACTTTCGCTTCATGGTGTAATACGTTGAATAGTGTCCTCCTGAAACTCCGATCCACCAGAAACCCCTGAATGTGAGCTTATTTGGAAATGGGGTCTTTTCAGATATAATCCATTAAAGATCTCAAGATTTTTCATTTAAAATTTTTTTTTTTTTTTTTTTCTTTTTTTTTTTTCTCAGCCTGACCCATCACTGAGAGGGTCTCAAGATGTTATCGTATGGGGTTTAGAGGGATGGAGATCCAGTGACTGGTGTTTTTATAAGAAGAAGAGAGGATCCAGAGAGGTCACCCGTGTGAAGACAGAGGCAGGCAGAAATGGGAGTCAGGCTCCCACACGCTGGGGAACTTGCCTTCGCTCTAAAAGTGCAGCCGAGTTTTGTATCTTGCCCAGATAATCCTAAAATCAAGCATGATTTGTACCACTTGCTGTCATTTGTATTCACTTTTAAAAGTGTTTCTGATCAGCTCAATAATTTTTAATAGAAAATACCTTGTCTGGCTTGATAGAACACACATTTCCACCCAGCGCACTGGCTTGCAGACCTATAGAAGCCTCTGACCCTTAACTGTTGCATGCAGACGTGCTGACATCGTAAGTAGTGAGTAGCACATCTTTGGGTGTAAGGAACTGGAGTCAGGCCCCAGGATGGAGGTAATGGTGACCACTTTCTCAGCAGGGTTCTTAGCCTCTCCTTCCATGGACAGGCTCCAGGGGGTCTAGAAAGGCATGTCAAGTTGTGTTTGCATCTGCAAAGGCAAATTTTCTGGGAATAGGAACCATAGCTTTTGCCAGACTCTCAAAAATGTCTGTGACCCAAACCAAATTAAGAAGCCCTGCTTTGTTTGTGAATTATACATCAATAAAGCTGGGGGAAAAAATAAATGTTTTAAAAGAGAACCTCTGCATAAAGAATTTACTATGGAGTTGGGGAGAAAAATATATCCATAGTCAAGAGTGACAAGCTGGCTGCCCTACCCGAGGATGCATTTTATTAGCGTACCCAGTGTTGACAAATTTTGAATTCGAATGCCTTTCAGCCCAAGTCACTTAGCACACCCATGGTCCCTAAGCAGCCACCTAACCTACTAACCTCCTTCAGCTTTTGGATTAAAGTGCTACCTAGCTGCCTTCAGAGTCATTGGGCCATCCAGGGAGCCTGCTGGCCTGCCCTCTGGGATGGGACAGGGAACCTGCTAGAACTTATTAAGTCTATTTCCTGCTAAGTGCCTCCCTGGTAATTCACGGGTAGGGTGGCCACACTTTCTGGCTGTCCAGGGACAGTCCTGCTATATACCCCTTGTCCTTGTAAACTAATGATAGTGCCTCCTTTTGCTCTCAAAAGTGTTTCAGCTTGGATGATAAATTACACGGCCACCCAATTTTTCCAGGTTTAATGGCATGGAAATGGCTTCATAAGATCTCTAGGGACCACACTGAAGGGCCAGGGAAGAGAGGTTGTGATTTCCGTCGTACCTTCCCTGTGAGAGCTGGGAGTCTGCTGGGCGACGAGCTAAGATATCAGCGTAGTGCATAGCAGCCTGTGGGAGAGCTGCAGTGGTTTTTGCTGTCTGTGCTCAGGTCGGTCTACAGTGATGTGGTTGTTTAAAAAGCCATTGCAATCTTAGGCTGTCCAATAAAGGATACTAAAAAAAGAAAGTAACTGTCCTGTCTCTGTTCCATCACAGCTCTGAGCAGACCTCCCCTCTACTATTTAGTTCAGTTCACATCATCTCACTTGAAGAAGGTCATAGAAAAACTGGAGTTGTGGTCAAAGGAGAGTGTCCAGAGAGGACTCGGGCCCAAGCACATGTTACATGAGAAGAAATTAAAGGAGTTTAGGTGTTTAACCTAGAGAAATAAAACTTGTGGGGTTGAGTGTGGTGGCTCACACCTGTAACCTCAGCATTTTGGGAGGCCATGGCAGGCACATCACCTGAGGTCAGGAGTTCGAGACCAGCCTGGTCAACTTGGTGAAACCCCGTCTCTACTAAAAATACAAAAAATTAGCCGAGTGTGGTGGTGCATGCCTGTAGTCCCAGCTACTCGGGAGGCTGAGGCAGGAGAATCGCTTGAACCTGGGAGACGGAAGTTGCAATGAACCAAGCATCACTGCGGTCCATCCTGGGTGACAGAATAAGACTCCATCTCAGAGAAAAGAAAGAAAAAGAAAGAAAAGAAAAGAAAAGAAAGAAAGAAAGAAAGAAAGAAAGAAAGAAAGAAAGAAAGAAAGAAAGAAGG
>NC_045448.1:98588210-98719850 GCF_002776525.5 Piliocolobus tephrosceles
AGAAAGAAAGAAAGAAAGAAAGAAAGAAAGAAAGAGGAAGGAAGGAAGGAAGGAAGGAAGGAAGGAAGGAAGGAAGGAAGGAGAAAGAAAGGAAGGAAGAAAGGAAAGGAAGGAAGAAAGGAAAGGAAGGAAGGGAGGGAGGGAGGGAAAACAGAGAGAAAGAAAGAAAGAGAAAGAAAGAGAGAAAGAGAAAGAGAGAGAAAGAAAGAGAGAAAGAAAGGAGGGAGGCAGGGAGGCAGGGAGGGAGGGAAGGGAGAGAACGAGGGAGGGAGGGAGGAAGGAAGGAAGGAGGGAAGGAAGGAAATTTGTGGGAGTAGAGCAATGGTTTTGAGGGGCCACTGGGCCATAGGTTAGGGCATGAAGTAAGGTTTCTAACACCCTGACAGCCACCCACCCAAGATGGGACAAATGGCCCTGGGGGGTTTGAGATGAAGAGTTGCTGGAGGCATCTGAACATAAATAAACAAAGATGGGCACTTGACCAGGCTACTGTAGAGGGGATTTTCTAATTAGATGGGGCTGGGACTACTGCTAAACATTCTACTTCTCTTCCAAGCTTAAATTCAATGAAGAAATCTATGAAAATATTTGCCAAGGGAGACAGATATGATCCTTGGCACTAATAATAGCATTCATTAATGTCTTAACATTTGTCAGTCTCTAACAGCTCACAGGGTAGTGCATACAGAATTAAGTATGGCCCCTCCATCTGTTTGCCTTCTGTAAAAGTGCTTAACAATTAATGAATGAAATGTGGTCTGATGTTGAAATAGACATTGGGTTTAGGCATTTGCGACGAGGCTGCAATTTCTTGCAGCAAATGTATGTCACTATTACTCCAGAAACGAGAGCCTCGCCAAACCTTAGCTATAGACTGAAAAGCACAAATAAGTCCCAAATTATGAATTATGAATGTTGCTACTGTGCCAGGTACTACACACCGAACTCCATATCAGTACATATAATTGGACACTACACTAAAGTTGTTTGAGGAAAAGAATAAGGAACAATAGAACAGCTGTGATTTTTTTCTGTATTATGGATTTTTCACCCAATATCATCAGTTGTTCATTCTAGGCTGCAATAATAAGCACTCCTGAATTTATCCAATCCAGTTGGCTAGTATTAGCTCTCCCAGCAAATTCAGAGCTGCAAAATGCTCCTTTGAAGGTGCTTAGTATTAATACATTGATCAAGAAAGGGCCACTGTCATTTTCTTTATTAAATGTTTGTGAGTGAGGAAGGGCGTGGTGGTTCAAGCCTATAATCCTAGCACTTTGGGAAGCCGAGGCAGAAGCATCACTTGAGCCCAGGAGTTTGAGACCAACTTGGGCTACATAGTGAGACTCATCTCTACTAAAAATTAAAAGCAAAAAAAAAAAAAAAAAAAAAAAGTCCAGGCATGGTGTCACACACCTGTAATCCCAGCTACTTGGGAGGCTGAGGTGGGAAGGTTGCTTGAGCCCAGGAGATCAAGGCTGCAGTGAGCTATGATCACACCACTGCATTCCTGCCTGGGCAACAAAGTGAGACCTTGTCTGGAAAAAAAAAAAAAAAGTTTGGAGGTGGCATAAAGAGTCACCTTTGGGATTATATAAAGATTTTCATTGTAGGCTGGGCATGGTGGTTCATGTTTGTAATCCCAGCACTTTGGGAGGCCAAGGTTGGCGGATCACCTGAGGTCAGGAGTTCGAGACCAGCCTGACCAACATGGAGAAAACTCTTCTCTACTAAAAATACAAACAAAAAACCAAACAACAACAACAACAACAAAAATTACCTGGGTGTGGTGGCGCATGCCTGTAATTCCAGCTACTCGGGAGGCTGAGGTAGGAGAATCGCTTGAACCCAGGAGGCAGAGGTTGTGGCTACCCGAGATCATGCCATTGCACTCCAGCCTGGGCAACAAGAGCAAAACTCCATCTCAAAAAAAAAAAAAAAGAAAAAAGAAAAAAATTCATTATAGAAGAACTTTCACATCCCATCCCAGCGCAGTAATATTTTAACTGACTTCCATCACTGAGTTACATATAAACTAAATAAAATACAAGTCCTGAAAATAAACGGCTTGTAGCCAATGCTCACTCGACTTATTCTGATGTGCTTTTTTCTTCTTCTTTTACTTATTTATTTTTTTATTTTGAGACGGAGTTTTGCTCTTGTTACCCAGGCTGGAGTGCAATGGCGCGATCCTCAGCTCACTGCAATCTCCACCTCCCGGGTTCAAGCGATTCTCCTGCCTCAGCCTCCCGAGTAGCTGGGATTACAGGTATGTGCCACCACATCCAGCTAATTTTGTATTTTTAGTAGATATGGGGTTTCCCCATTTGTTCAGGCTGGTTTCGAACTCCCGACCTCAGGTGATCTGCCCCCTTCAGCCTCCCAAAGTGCTGGGATTACAGGTATGAGCCACCAAGGCCGGCCCAGATGTGCTTCTTAAAATAGCAAGAACAGAGAGTGGAAGGCAGGTAACCCATACAACTGGAAATGACTGACTAGCTTCGCCTGTGATTCTAATGTGGAACAGTAATTCCCCCCACCTGGACAGACCCCCCTACCTCTCCTGCTGTTCTAGCAACCCCAGGGCTCCTACTGAATGTCCCCTGCCTCTTCTAATCTGGAGTTTAGTTTTCATACCTGTTTTGAAAGAGCAAAATACAGAAACTGAGCAATCGAGTGAGCCTACCTTTTACATTAGGCAGTGCCCAGCCGCTTTGCAATGGGACAGAGCCAGTCTCAGGCTCTTAGGCAAGTCACTTCACACACCAGTAACTCTGAGGTCACAATGCCTGCCTCCCCAAGATGTAAGCTTCAAAGGCAGTCATGTGTACATGAAGCCACTTGTGAACCGTAAAGGCTCCTCCTACCCACTGAAGGTGGTAACTCAGGACAAACCACAGTTTCAGATTATGGTTCCTAAAGTGGGGCCTGTGGAGCCCAGCGGTCAGATGTCGGAACACACATCATTTGGGTATGCCTGTGAATGCACGTTTTACAGAGAGCGAGCGCGGACTTTTCAGAGTTTTCAACCGATTCGCTGGGAGCTCCACGAAGCAGAAAAGATTAAGCATTACTCCTTTAAGAGCCTTTCCCCTCTCTGGGGTGTGAGGCCTGTGGCCAGCTTTGCAAATTGCAACTTGACCCAGCGGGGAAGTGCAAGTCAACTCTGTTGCCAAGCGACTGCCTGGAAGGGAATCGCGGTGATGGTGCCATTTGCCTCCTCTGGGTTACCAGCTGCGTAAAACCCCCACAACCCCTTTGCCCCTTATGTTAAGCCTCGAAACACAACCTGCCCACCCTTCGGATGCCTGGCCCTCCTTTCCCAAGGTTGCCCGGGAGATCTGAGACCCTTCCCTTGACCCAGGTACTCTCTCCACCCGCACAAGCGCACAACTTCGCACTCGTGCGAGTGCAAAACCCTGGACCCGGTCCCCTACCACCCCCTTGGCCCTGCCTAGGCTAAGGATGGGTCTCTACGCCGCCACCCCATCACCGATCGCTCTCCCCGGGCACCCTGGAAGCCCCACGCGGGGCTGACCCCTGGTGCCGCTATCAATCAGCCTGGCATTGCCCCGCTCACCTGGGCCCCAGCACAGGAGCAGGAGCAGCGCCAGCCCTGTCAGGGCCAGGACAGCCGGCCGCGCGGGGGAGGCGGCCATGGCAGCGGGGCGCGAGCAGGAGGGCGAGGGGCGCACTTCGAGCCGCTGCGCGGGAGGACTGGGCGCGGGAGAGGGGTGCGAGCTCGCAGGCGCGGCCGCGGGTTATCCCTGCGTCGCTGCCGGGGCGGGACCTAGCGGGTGGGCGCCTTGCCAAAGGGCTGAGGGCCAAGCAGCTGCGCCCAGCGCCCGGGCGAGCACCGCTGAGGTCCTCTCTCCCGCCCCGACCCCAAGGGGAACGCAGCGCCTGGGCTCCACGGCCAGGGATGCTCGGCCACGGAGAACCGCCGGCGGCTGGGCGCTGCGTGGCCAGCGCTGCCCGCAGCGAAAGCGGTGAGGACAAGCTGGGTTCCGGAGACCCAGGGAAGGACAGAAGGCATCGGGAGAAGGGACGAGGCCCCCTGGCCACTCAGAGGGAGGACTTGCCGGATCCCAGCACTGGGGTCTATCCTTGGCTCCCCCACTTTTTCCGTCCACCCCAGCTGCGCCACTGTTCCCCTTACTCCTCGGCCCTTCCTTCCCCATCTCCCTCCCTCCCTGCTGGGGGGCCTTGCTTCTGCCTGGTTTGCAAAGTGAGCCTTGGAATTTCCTTAGTTCAGAGCTGCTCTTAAGGATGCCTTAGGCGGGACTGTTTTTTGCTATATTTTGAAAGACTCCACAGTCTGGGTTCAGAGCTGCAGTCCAGGAAATCGTCTTACTCAAACTTTTCCAATAGAAAAGCCTTTGAGAAACCAGGAACCTGGTGCCCTGCAGCTGTGAGCAAAACCACTGCTTCCCGTTGCCTGCTCTGTAATCCCCGCACACTTCAGCGATGTTAAGGTGAGGCCCAAGGGAAAGGCAAAACTGCATCCCAGTAACGGGCCTGTTCAAATGTAGAGGACACGTAAAAGGCAGGGTAGTGAACAAAAACTAGAACAACTTTATCCCAACGGGCTCTGAACGGGTCACCTAATTATTCTTTCCAGGCCTGGGCTACAAAAGGATGGTGATGTGAGATTACCTTTCCTGTCTTCCCAGATCTGCCCTGAACTGAGCTGATTACCTCTTTCCTTCAGCAAGCTTCTCATTTTCCTCCCCCTCAAGATGGAGTTTCACTCTTGTTGCCCAGGCTGGAGTGCAGTGACGTGATCTCACTCAGTACAACCTCCACCTCCTGGGTTCAAGCGATTCTCCTGCCTCAGCCTCCTGAGTAGCTGGGATTACAGGCATGCACGAGGGGACCCGGCTAATTTTGTATTTTTAGTAGAAAAGAGATTTCACCATGTTGGCCAGGCTGGTCTTGAACTCCTGACCTCAGGTGATTCACCCCCCTCGGCCTCCCAAAGTGTTGGGATTACAGGTATGAGCCACCACACCCAGTCGGTTTTTTTTTTTTTTTTGAGGCGGAGTCTTGCTCTGTGGCGGGGACTGGAGTGCAGTGGCCGGATCTCAGCTCACTGCAAGCTCCGCCTCCCGAGTTTACGCCATTCTCCTGCCTCAGCCTCCCGAGTAGCTGAGACTACAGGCGCCCGCCACCTCGCCCAGCTAGTTTTTGTATTTTTAGTAGAGACGGGGTTTCACCGTGTTAGCCAGGATGGTCTCGATCTCCTGACCTCGTGATCCGCCCGTCTCGGCCTCCCAAAGTGCTGGGATTACAGGCTTGAGCCACCGCGCCCGGCCGGTTTTTTTTTTAAATATACCTTCCAGTAGTAAGTGCTTACTGTCTCTCCACGTAATTAGCTCTCCATGCAATGCAGTTGAATTTCTCCAGCAGGAAGCAGAAAGAAGTCTTCTAACATTGAGCTAGTAAAGGCAGATGGTGGCCGACCACAGAAAAAAGTGCTAAGTGGGTCTGAGAGTTAAATAGTGATACAGCCCAGGGTGTCAGAGAGAATCAGAAGGATAATGTTACACATCAAGTTATCTTGGAGAAGTGCTTCTAAGCCCTTGAGGAAACTGTAGAATAGGGGATAGGAGTTTTAAAAGTAACTCAGCACGTATTTACTTTTGCCTGAGGACAAGAAATTTATCATTACAAAGAAAAATCAAAGCACATAAAAAGCCAATGTTCTGTTTGGATTGGTTTAGAACATACCTTAAACATAATGGCTATAATCTCTTATTTATCTTGTGGAGATCATCCCCCCCCTTACCCCAAATTGCTACCAATATCTGCTTCTAATATGACATTCAAATTCTCTTCACTTAAGGGGGGTCATGGTGGTTCACGCCTGTAATTCCAGAACTTTGGGAGGCTGAGGAGGGCAGATCACTTGAGGTCAGGAGTTCGAGACCAGCCTGGCCAACATGGTGAAACCCCCTCTCTACAAAAATACAAAAATTAGCGAGGCATGGTGGCGCATGCCTGTGGTCCCAGCTACTTGGGAGGCTGAAGCAGGAGAATCACTTGAACCCAGGAGGCGGAGGTTGCAGTGAGCCGAGAATGCGCCACTGCACTCCAGCCTGGATGACAAAATGAGACACCATCTCAAAAAAAAAAAAATTATCTTCACTTAATCGGGATATGATCAGAGAGGGTTCTGTAGCAGGGAGCCTCTCACTCTGCCTTCAGAGGGGCCGCTGAATTCATGTGTTCAGCCTGGAGACACTATGTCAGTTCTTATGCTGATATCTAAGTTCCTTTTTATCTATTTGTTCAACGATATTTACTTATTATCTTAGTCCATTTGGGCCGCTAAACAAAATGCCATAAACTGGGTAGCTTATAAACAACAGAAATGGATTTCACACAGTTCTGGAGGCTGGAAATCCAAGACTTAGGCCCCAGCAGATTTGGTGTCTGGTCAGGTCCTACTTCCTGCTTCCTAGATGGCACCTTCTTGCTGTGTCCTCATATGGTAGAAGGGATGAGGGAGCTCTCTGAGGCTCTTTTATGAGGTCACTAATCCCACTCATGAGGAATCCATCCTCTTTACCTGATCATCTCCCAAAGGCCCTACCTCCCAACACCTCACTTTAGGAATTAGGATTTAATGTATGAATTTAGGGGAGACACAAAAATTCGGTTTGTAGCACTTACAAAATGCTAACTACATTCGAGACACTATCAAAGGTCCTTTTCTTACTAGTCACTTAAATTTGTCATCCCTTTCATGTACAAGACCCTCCTTTCTCCCTCTGCTAAGTCTGGTCCGATTTTTCATTCCAGTGTTTCTCAAACTTGGTCTGAAAATCCCAAGGGGCTTGTTAGTGCGGATTGCTGGATCACATCCCTGGAATTTTGTAGGTCTTGGGTGGGGCCCAGATGTCTCCATTTTGTTTTTATTGGCTCCTAGAGGATGCTGATATCAGTAGTCCTCAGACTGCACTTTGAATCACTCAGCTCATTCAGCTCTCCACCAAAACTCACCAGCTTCCCAAAGTCTCTCCCTGGCCTCACTCAGTTTAATAATACACAATTTCTCTCCCTTGATATACCATATACCAAATGAACCCCAAGGCCTTCGTTTATGCCATGTGGCAGTAGCTAAGGACACCGGCTTTGGGTTCCAGTTCTTTCTGCATTATGCACAAACTGTGTAATTAGATCACCTGTCCTCTCTAGGCCAGAGGTAATATGGGGGCAATATTATCTGTCACACTGGGGTAAGGGATCACACGCACAGAGCCTGGTGTACAGTAAGCACTCAACAAATGTTAGAAATTATTTTCAGTACCAAACTCCCTCTGGCCTCTGAGCTCCCCACCCAGTGCTCTTATACCTCTCTGCTCCTCCCTTCCTTTTGCCAGGAGCTGTCATTGTTCACGATCCCAATCCATTCCATGTATCGTTGTCACACATTGTCAGACTGACCTTCTCAAACACAGTCCAGACACAGCATCCCCTTCCTCCACGTGCCTCAGGGGCCTCAGTGGTCCTCCCTCTGTGGCTTCCAGTTCAAAGATACCTGGCCATAGCGGATAGAGGACTGTGCCACCACCCTGTGAGTGTGCCATGAGCTAAATGCACACTGGGGAAAGTGGGGAACATCTAAGACAGAGCTGCCTTTGATTATGAGAGGCATCAGAGGGACCAACCACAGCAGGGTCGTGTCCAGCTTGACTCTGCTTCCAAGGAGCCAGCAGTAAGAGAGATTCGACGGCCGAGTGGGCTTCATTTTAACATTGCTAAATGTTTTAGGTGTGAAAACGGTATTGTATTTACAATTTTAAAGCCCTGTCTGTTAGAACTATATGCTGAAGTATTTATGGGTAAAATGATACAATGTATGGGATTTCACTTAAAATAGTTCAGGAGAAAGATTGGCAAACAGAGATCATTCTTTTGCCAGGAAACCACTTACACAGTCCTTGACTCCCAATTATTATATGTTCGGGAGCTATGGTCTGAATATTTCTGTTCTCCCAAAATTTATCTGTTGAAACCCGTGCCCCCAAGGTAATGGTATTAGAGGTGGGGTCTTTAGGAGGTGATAGGGTCGTGAGGGCAGAGCCTTCATGAATGGGATTAGTACCCTTTAAAAAGGGTCCCCTAGTGAGCTCCCTCTTTCCTTCCAACACATGAGAACACAGTGAGAAGGCGCCATCTATGAACCAGGAAGTGAGCCCCCACCAGACACCAGATCTGCGGGTGCCTCCATCTTGGACTTCCAGTCTCCCCAATTGTGGCAAATCCATTTCTGTTGTTTATAAGGCACCTGGTCATGATATTTTGTTATAGCAGCCCAAACAGACTGAGACAACAGGGGATTATTATGCTGTTCTCTGTTTGTACATCTTTATACATTTTTTTTTTTTTTTTTGAGACGGAGTCCTGTTCTGTCACCCAGGCTGGAGTGCAGTGGCCGGATCTCAGCTCACTGCAAGCTCTGCCTCCCAGGTTCACACCATTCTCCTGCCTCAGCCTCCCGAGTAGCTGGGATTACAGGTGCCCGCCACCTCGCCTGGCTAATTTTTTTTTTTTTTTTTTTTTAGTAGAGATGGGGTTTCACCATGTTAGCCAGGATGGTCTTGATCTCCTGACCTCGTGATCCACCCGTCTCGGCCTCCCAAAGTGCTGGGATTACAGGCTTGAGCCACCGTGCCTGGCTATCTTTATACATTTTTATAATAAAAACTTAAAATATAGACTCTTAGTGGCACTTCATTAACTATACATATGTAAGAATACATAACATATACAGAGACCTTCAGACTCTCTATTTAGCCCTTAAACATATACAACAGTGATTTTTTTTCTTATGCTTCCTACAGTTTTCCTAATCTCCCCAAAACTCAAAATACGTGTATCTATTATCTGCATCTTCACAGGTTCATAGCTTTACCTACAACATTCCCAGTCTCTGGGATGCCTTTGGGGCCTTATCTCTGTTACTCAAAACCCTACTGTTCCAGTTACCAATCACTGCTTTGAAACTGACCCCAGATTTAGAGGCTTAGAGAACAAACACCATTTTATTATGCTCACAATCCTGGATATTAGGAATTTAAGAAGTGCTCAAGTCAGCGGTTCTTCTGCTCCATGTGGTATTGACAGAGATCATCAATCATACTCAGCTGGCAGATGGGCTGGACTTGAGAGTCCCAGATAGCTCCACTCACCTGTGTGGCACCTTGGGCAGGATGACTGGAAGGCTTGACTCAGCTGAGGTTGTCAACTAAAGTGCCTATATGTGGCCTCTCCAGCATGATGGCTTAGGATTCCAGAGAGAGTATTCCAAGATCAGATATTCCAAAAGACAGGAAGAGGAAGCTGCCAGTATTTTTTAGGTCTTGGCCTGGTGATTGACACAAATCAATGCCATTGTAGTCTATTGGTCAAAGCAGTTCACAAAACCTACACGCATTCAGGAGGAGGGGAATAGATTCTATTTCTTAAGAGGAGGATGTCAAAGGATTTGTGCACATCCTTCATCTGCCACATTTACCCACCTTTCAAGGCCAAGCTCTGATTCTACCTCCTTCAGGGGCTTTCCCTGCTTCTCCATTTTGGCCAGGACCACATATTCTTTCTTTCTTTTTCAAAAGAAAGTGTGGTCCTGGCCCGAAAACCTTCTGCTCCCTTGAATGTTTTCCTATTCTACCTTAGATTTGGGTGTCTTATTTCTCTTTTCTCCCTTGGATTTTAATGTTTCGGCTTCCAATTTGTTTGTTCTCTTTTTGAATTACCTTATAGAACCAAACACCCTGTATTTAGCTGATGAGGGAATAAATGTCACCTAAAAGTGGATCTATGATTACACAGATCATATATAAATGAGGTTGTTTCATATGACCCTGCTTTTGTTTTCTTAAGTTTGATATTAAGAAAGTATGTGGTACACGTAACAATAGCTCACAGCAGCAGCCAGGAACAGTGACAAGGAAGAGGCCAGCCCGAAAACTGCCTAAACAACGGGCCAGCAACCACAGGGATAGCATTCATGCTCAGTGGTGGGTCCTCAACACTCCTTTCCTGTTTATTAAGCAACTTTCCATGTTGGAATTTTAATAACTTGTGCCATTTGCCATTTGAAATAACTAACTGAAGCCAAAGTCAGGGAAAGGGGGAAAGTTTCCTTTCAGCCTAAAAAAAAATATTGAGAAGCACAAAGTTCTTATTATGTAAGGCTGTAGTTCACAGAAGGGTTCTGTGAGAAGGGTTGGCAAAGAGGTGCCCAGGACCCCACGGGTAGACATGGCCCCTGAGTGACTGTGCCCAGGACCTCATGGGGAGGGGTGGCCCATGAGTGAGTATGAACATAAATTACCAGCCAGGGTACCCGGACACAGCCAAAGAAATTGTGAGATAAATGGCCACTGCATCTGTAAGGGTCCTCTGGTCAAATGAGATGACACTATTCAAACAGATTAACACATTGAATGAGGCCAGTTTCTAATCTCTTTCAAACTTTAAGTTTCAGCATTTTAACTGAAAAGGTACTGAAAATCTGAGGAGACTAGGAAGACATTATCCAGCCTGCCATGATTGAAGAGTGGCACAGATTGCCTCATTAAGACACTCCCCACATACATTTCCTGATTTCCTTTGCCTTGTGGGGTAGAGGGCCACAGTGGACTGCTTCATCTAAAACTCAGAGCAGCACTCAACCAACTGGACACAAATCATAGGTTCACGACAGGAGCTTATAGCTCCATGGGTGGTGGGCATCAGCTTTTGGACACCCAAGACCAAAAGCCAGATGCCTGCTGTCAAAGATGGGTCCCATGATTCACCAGCCTGCAGTCTGATTAGCCAGGAACTGGGTAAGATCAGCCTGCAACCTGGCACCAGGGGAGCAGGCAAAGAAAAAAAGACCCCACAGGGGTCAGCTAAGTAATTTCTTGGCTGTCGAATGACCAAACCAGTCTCTTCAGCTTTGACAGGTATCTTCAATCCCCCAAGTACCACTACTTTCCCTTTCCCACAAAGGGTTCTCGTAGACGCACTGCTCCTGACGGTCTTGGAGAATCATTGCTGGGGCCCTTCTCAGCTCTGTGCAGGACCAAGTCATTAGAGCCAGTTCTCCAACTAAGTGTAGACTACACCCACAACAAGCCACAGAGCCACCCCCAGACAGCTTTTGTTTTTCATTCTTTTAAAAAATGTTCTCTTTTTGTGTGTTGTTTTGTAACATATTTAGCTTTATGTTGCTTATTTACATATTTATGTCTATTGTGCACAGGATTTTAAGTCTGCCAATGTAAATGCAACTTTATATGCAAGCGTGAATGTGTAGTGATCCTGTGGTTCCGGTGAACACGCAGTTTAAACCAGCTCCCAGCAAGTGCACATCAGCATTAGAGATTTGGTCCTTCTGTGAAGGCATTATATCACCAAGACACTTTGTTTAAATGAAAGTTTGATAAGGTAGTGACTGTAACACAGCCACCAGTCATTGCGGAAAGGAGAAAGCAGCAAAGGCAACCTTATCTATATTAAGCATTTTATCCAACAATTGTCTAGGCACCCATGAGGTACTATGGCTGCCCCTGCTCAGGTAAAGCCTCTGGTATAAATGGTACTTTATGATTTCCAGATTGACCTCCCTGGGTCTTGCAGAGTGGGCAGGAATAGAGCCTCCACTTACAGATAAGGAACCCAAGGGCCAGGGGATGCTATCGCCAGTCAGCAGCCTGCACCAGCGCCTAGATTTTCTGACTTTCAGTCCCGGGCTCTTACCCTCTGCTGCAGCCATCTTTGCCTCTTCCAGAGGACAAGCTGTGCTGGGTGCTGTGCTTGGGAGGGTAGGAGGGTGAATCTGAGCCCTCAGGAGGCTGTCTGTCTAGTTGGGCAACAGCACACAAACTCTAATGTGACACGCAGTGGTGACTATAGTTCAGTTTTGCAAGCTGTTTGAAAGCTGTCTCAGAACTGGTTTTTTTTTTTTTCTTATTGTACTTTAAGCTCCGGGACACATGTGCAGAACGTGCAGGTTTGCTGCCTAGCTATACATGGGCCACGGTGGTTTGCTACCCCATCAACCCAGCATCTACATTAGGTATTTCTCCTAATGCTATCCTATCCCTCGTCCCCTACCCGCTGACAGGCCCCAGTGTGTGATGTTCCCCTCCCTGTGTCCATGTGTTCTCATTGCAGAACTGGTATTTTAAGGACCAAAATCAATCAAGGTTAGTATTATTAGAAACAAGAATGATAAAGATTCATGAAAGTGACTGGCAGGTTACAAAATACCTTACACAGAGAGTTCATTATCTCAAACTCATGGTTCTGGGCTGAGGTCATTCCTCTACCAAAACATGCCTCTTCGGCTTGAGATTCTGCTCCAGGATTTCTTTGCCATTTGGTGGTCAGAATGCCATTTGTATCATATTAGCATAATAGTTTGAAATAATTGAGGCATTTCCTTTGTGAGATTTAGTCTTTGCTCTGTTTCCCCCTGAGTGTATTGCAGGGCAGGTATTTTTAAGTCATTTTTCATACCACATTAGTTAGAGCCTCTGGCTTTGGGTATACAGTCCTGAGTCATTGTTTACCACCTGACTGGTGTGTTTCATCCTCGGAGAGTTGCCTGGTGGTACAGGAAGGGGTGGAGTAGCCCTGGTTGCTGGAGAGGCGCCAGGTGCAGTGGTTGAGGGGTTTGTCACAGGGGTGTCTCTCACAGAGTCCTTCCATTAGTCTTGTCTCACTTTAAGGGTCTGAGGAGTGGGGAAGCTCCTGCCTTGAGACAGGAATGACAGGTGCCAAGGCACAGCCACAGGTCATCCCCCTGCAGCCATTGCGGGTGGGTGCCATCATCCTTCCTTTCACGTGATGGACCCTGGGCAACAGTCACCGGAAACACAGTCCAGGGACCCCAGCCCTAAGGAGAGAATTGATCAGGGCCCCACTCCCCAACATGCAGTCTGCTGAGCTACTGAAACATGAGTTTTCCCAACTTTCTCAAGCTTGAAAACTGAGTCTAATCACATCCACATTTCCTAGTGACTTTATTGAGGTATAATTGAAGTACAATACATCGTTCATATTTCAATTCTTTCATTCAACAAGTTTTGACAAATGTCTGCAGTTGCATAACTACCACACAAGCACGGCACTCCATCACCCCAAAATGTTCCTCCCTTCCCTTTGTAATGATTCCCTTCTCCATCCCCTCAGGCTCTGGCAACTGCTGTCTTACTTTCTCTACCAACTATAGTTTTGCCTTTTCCAGACTTTCATATGAATGGAATCATAAGAATGAAGGCTTTCGTATCTGGCTCTTTCACTTAGAACCATGTTTTCAAATATGCGTTGCTGTATCAGGAGGGTTTCCTTTATTGAGGAGTTTTATTGATGAATCCATTGTATTGATACAGTAGGGCTGGGCTCCCGGCTAAACTCCACCCTTAAGCTTGGAACCGCGGCCCTAAGTGAAAACAGTGCCCAAATGTTGCCTTTTTGGCCTGCCCCACCCCTATCCTTCACCCACGAAAGACTTCAGCTGGCAGAGCAACACAAGCGGCTGAGTGTCCAGGATTGAGCGGCTGAGCCGCAAGCAGAGAAGCAAGTTAGGGTCCACACTACGGATAGACATGGCTAACTTCAGATGATGCGGCTTCCCAGAGGAGCCCAATCGGTCATCAGGGAAAGACCTTCCCCTCCCCTTTCCAGCCTCCCTTTCCACTGACAGCCACCCACGGGTCAATAAAGTCTTCCGCATTTATCATCTTTCAAAGAGGTCGTGCGACTTGATTCTTCCTGGATGCCAGACAAGAACCTGGGTGCCAAGAGGGCAGGGGCTGCCACACTAACCCTCTACTGAGCTGGTTGGCACTTGGCTGTACCCTGATGGGAGAGCTGAAAGAGCATTGGTTGTCACATGCTTGGACCCTGCTGCGGAGCCGGCAGAGAGCCTGCTTCCACTGGAGAGGAGCGACTGGCCCGGCCTGTTGCAGAGTTCATTTGCTTGGGTTCCTGCACTCAGCAGGCTGAGTGAAATGAGACACTCCAGTTCCCGCCGCGAAGGCAGTCAAGGGAACTATCCTGTCCCATCATAGGCCATTTATTGATGTATCTACTCACCAATTTATGTACATGTGTACCATGTCCATTTAAGGGGGCCATTACAAATAAAGCTGCTATAAACATTTGTATCCGTGTCTTTGCGTGGGCACGTTGTCTTGTCTCTTTAGTAGGTCCGTGGGAGGATGATGCCTGAGCAACGTGGTAGTTTGTGTTTATCTACATTGTTTAACCTCCATCGAGATAATGAGGATGTGCAAGGCCACCAATTCGTTGCCCAAGTGTGTATTGAGCAACTTGTACTAGGCAAGGCATGAGGAACTCGAAGCCAATTCAAGGGGCTGACAGTTGGCGGGGAGGCCATTTCACAGAAAAGAGTGCCAACTCCTGAAGGGACGGAGAGTGAGTGGAATGGGTTCTTAGAACCCATGTCATTCAGGCTTCTCAGAGCAGCAGCCATCCCTCCCCAGCGTGTGCGCTCCTGACGTCAGGGACTCACCACGCCACAGGAAGCCATCCCCACTGTGGCACTGCTCTGTGACTGTAGGGAAGCTCTTTTCCGGGGTGGGCTGATGTCACTCTCAGCTGACAGTGCTGTCTGGGGTAAGCCTAACCCTCTCCGCCCAGCCTGTGATCCTCAGAGCCCCTTCTTAGCTTTGACTGAATCCAGGAGTGACCAGCTGCACAGTCCTGCAGCTAAACTGCCCAACTCACAGAAATTGTGAGAAATAATGAGTTGTTGTCAAGCCACTGGTTTGGGTGGTTCGTTATGCAGCTGTGAGTAGCCCAACAGCAGTCTTTTCTAATCAGAGCGCCACCACAGGGCTAGGCAGTGCCTGGGCTCAGGGGCTACCTCAGGGAGTGCATCTGTGAGGCAGAGTCCTGAGAAGCAGACACACACAGGACAAGAGGGAGGAGAGGCGGGAGTGAGTCTGAGAAGACCCTAGAGAGAAAGGAGGGTACTAAGCATGGGGGGAAGAAAACAGCAGGAGGGAAAAGTTTTTGCTGAATGAATTAAGGCCTCAAGCCTGTGTGGGCCATATAGATGGGAATGCACCAAGAACAGGGTGGCCACACTGGTGGAAGCCTCAGTTTCGACTTGCAGCAGAGTGCAGAAATCCGTGCTTCAGTACTGATGGTGGTATTTTTAAAATACGTGAAACTGGACAACACAGGTTAAGAGGCACTTTTAGCTTTCAGGATAGAGAAAATTTTGCCATGAGGGTAACATCTTACCTTTACAGTAATCTCAGCGTATTTTAAAACTTTTTTTGTGATGATGTTAGTTTAATGTAATGTCATGGGGACTTCAAACCAAAGAAACTCAATAAAACTCCAGGAGCCACACAGCAAGTCAAACCTCAAACACATTCCGGCCTCCTACAGGATGCCCAGTCCTCTGGGCACGCTAGCGGCTGCAGACTCCTGGGAAAGTCACAATGGTCAGCCCCTAAAAGAGATGCCATCAGGATCCTGCCTGCCTGAGGCACGCTGGTCCCTCTGCATGGTGAACTCCATGCTGTTACATTATGGTGGTGCTTTGTTGAGTCCGGCTTTATTCCAGCATTGAACTGCTTCTTTCTCTTTCTACTAAGAATACTGCATCTGTAGCCATTGCTTTTGATTTCCTGCCTCAATATTGCTGGAGCATTTTTCCCCCCAAATTTAATTTAGTATGCGTTTATAGCGTGTTTGTATGTTCGAAGCACTGTTAGGGAATCCAAGATGAACAAGACGTGCCCACTGCCCTCAACGAATGCATAGTCTATTTTAATTATGCATTTTGCTATGTCTTTGCTTTAGACTATGACGTACAACCATATAACCAAACCCACCAAATTCTGTCTCTCTTTTCATGGTTGTATAATGGAAAGCTACAGGTAGGTTAGGACATTGCTTACTGTTTTTTGGTTTTAAACCATTAAATGACAACCATGTCAGAATGATATTGGTTAAAAGACCATAGAAAACCTGTGGTCAACCACAATTGGATTATCGGCCCGGAGTGAGTTAAGTGCCTATCTTGCCCTGTACATTGCAGGGTTTTTTCTGCCTTGCACATGCCCACTGGTGCCCCCCTTCCTATCTGCTTCCACCAGGGACTCCCTTCTCTTCCAATCTGTGCTTCCTCTCCTGGGTGACCTGCTCTTCAGCCTCCGTGGAGCCAGCCAGGACTGCATAGCTGATCCAAGTCCCTTCCTGGGGACACTCAGACCCATGCTAGTGACAGCATTGCTCAATGTAGCTGAAGCTGTGCAAGGAAAGTCCAGGGCCTGTTGGTGGAATCTTGTGGAGAATACAGTCTGCAGGAAGAGAGAAGGATGACGTCACGGAGGAAGTGGAGAGTTGAGAATGGGCATCCTAGGGACCTGGTTGGGCCCTGCTCGTGACTTTCTTGATCCTGTGTGAAATATGCCATAATCTTCCCAACGAATTGAATTAGTTGCTTGCTTAAATCAGTTGCTCAAATTAGTTCAATTTTATTCCTTAAATTAGGACTTTGTCACTTAAGACACAAAGTGGCCTGATGCTCCAAAATTTCCACAGAGCCGGGCTACTCATCATTCAACACCTAGCTCGAAACAGTATAAACATAATAGGGGTCATCCCACAGAGCTTTCTCTGTTACAGTTCATATCTTTGTACTTGGGCCAAACCCACTTTGAATTTCCTGTCTTACACCCACAGAGGCTGGCATCTGGGAGGGTTCAGATGCTTCGAATAGCATATGGACAGCAATGCTGGAACCTGACTGGGAGAAGTAAGAGCACTCATTTCCATTAATAAGAAGCAACAAGCCTCCTCATTAAATGGCCGGGGCCACTGGATAATCTCAACATTAAGGCATTTTGTCCGCATCAAGGGGCTCTCCTTCCACCAACTGTCCTCCCACCCCTCACCACACCCAGACCTGCATTGTCCTACTCAAGATCAGACTTGGTTGCAAAGAGAAGTAAGTCCTGTCTCCTTTAAGAGTTTACATCGAAGCAGCTCCTGTTGATTATACCAAGCATTTTGATTCCTTATATTGTTGCTTTTTATATGGAGTAAGTTATATTTTACATAGCATGAAAAAGAGCAATAAGCATTTAGATACTCTGTGAGAATAGAAGAAAATTCCAGAGGATAAATGCTTCTTTACAAGCCCAAGTACCAGTCACTCCTGCCCCAGTATTGAGAGAAACTTAAAATAAGTATCTTTGGGAGAATTTTAGAGAGGAAGACATTGGCTAGAATTTGCTCAGTTTAAAAGAATCGGCTTCAGTTTCATGAAAGCCTAACGTCTAAATCAATTGAATGTTTAGTTGGCCCAAGATTAATTGTCAAACATCTCGATGAAAAGGACTGATTAAATACCACTGACTATGAATTTGAGTGAAATCAATCATTTATATAAAGCTTTGGCACAAATTGTTTTTCCAGATCAGCTTTTGTTTTTCATCAAAATTCCTGATGATGGCAAAAATGCAGAGCCCAGAGTAGACTTTAGTCATTCATATCGTGTGGCTGCATATCCAGTGATTATCACTGCCAACAAAACAAGGCCTTTCAATTTCCCCACAGACATCAGACATGCAAATAGTTGAGAGATTATTTAAACATCAATTATTAAAGTTATCCAGGCTACGCTGTACAGACAAGTCCCTCACTCCAGCTCCGTGTCTCTAGAAAAGGGTGAATTTAAAGCTTATTCATCGATATAATCAACTTCCATATCAAACAAGAATGGCAAAATCTATAGAGTTTCCAGGACTATGATTTTGAGCCTTCAGATGTACTATTAGAGTTGCCACTTTCATTCATAGAGACTGTCTTTTGGTAAACTCAGTGGGCTCAGTGGTTCTCTGAATTTGGTACTATGCTGAAAGGGGCAGAGATGGAGATGGGAACAGAGAAGCTTCCATGAAGGGCAGTCCCCAGAATGACTCCCTTAGCTTCTTCATTTCTGTGCCTGAAATGCCAACAGGAAGCCCTTTCATTGGGTTTCTCCTCCCCTGAGGAACTACGTGTGCTGGGGGCCACTATCAGTCATTATCCTTAAGATCAGTCCGGTTTTCTGAGGGTGAGGCTGCAGCTGGGAATAACTGGCACAGAGAATGGCTCAACTTTGCTGAGGAGGAGATGAGAAAGGTTGGAAAGAAAGGACATTGCCAGGCTCAGTTATAAGCTGTGTTGGGGAGTCTGACCCTCTGTGTGGAACTGGAGAGCTGGATTCTGGTAACAGGGAAGTGGAGAACAAAGAAGATTGTCAGAAGAAAAAAGCTGCGATGAGTGTGGGGCAGGGTGCCACCTGCTCTTCTCTTCTCTCCGGGACCAGCCCTGGTGAGATGCAGCTGAAGCACAAGAAGATGCGGATGAAGATCAATGAATAAACACCAGGACAGGTGCGGTGCCTCATGCCTGCAATCCCAGCACCTTAGGAGGCCGAGGCAGGAGAATCACTTGAGGCCAGGACATGGAGACCAGCCTGAGCAATATAGCAAGACTCAGTCTCTACAAAAAAAATTTTTTTAATTAGCTGGACACAGTTGTGCATGCCTGTAGCTCCATCTACCCAAGAGGCTGAGGCTACACTGAGCTATGATTACACCACTGCCCTCCAGCCTGAGCAACAGAGTGAGACTCTCCCACTAAAATAAACTAATTAATTAGTTTTGAAAAACAAGTAAGAAAATACAGCCAACCCCAACCCTCATCAGCTTTAAACTAGAGAAATTGGAATGGAACAAGGTTGTACTGGGAGCCTAAAGGCAAAACCAAAAAATCCAACCAGCCAAACAAGCCCCAAAACAAAAAAACCCAAACAAAAAACCAAAGCAGAAACCCAATGGAAGGAAAATGTGGGACAGAAATTTAAACAGTAAATAAGCATGAGGTGACAAGAGGCAGGTCATCCAAGCCTCAGTTATGAAATGAACCAGAACTGGATGGCAAACACGCTGACATCCCCTCCATGAGAACAGGTCCCAGCATGGTGAAGGCGAGGTGACCAACTTCAGCCAGAATCTTGTTATTGTGTGGATTTATTCCTTTTCTTTTCTTTTCTTTTTTCTTTTCTTTCCTTTTCTTTTCTTTTCCTCCCTCCCTCTCTCTCTCTTCCTTCCTTCCTTCCTTTCTTTTTCTTTCTTTCTCCTTCCTTCTTTCCTTCCTTCCTTCCTTTCTTCTCTCTCTTTCTCTCTTTCTCCTTCCTTCCTTCCTTCCTTCCTTCCTTCCTTCCTTCCTTCCTTCCTTCCTTCCTTCCTATCTTTTTTTCTTTCTTTCTTTCTTGACATACTCTGGCTCTTTCACCCAGGCTGTAGTGCAATGGTGTGCTGCAACCTCTGCCTCCTGGGTTCAGGCAATTTTCCTGCCTCAGCCTCCTGAGTAGCTGAGACTACAGGCGTGCGCTGCCACACCTAGCTAATTTTTGTATTTTTAGTAGAGACGGGGTTTCACCATGTTGGCCAGGCTGGTCTCAAACTCCTGACCTCAAGTGATCTGCCTGCCTCTGCCTCTCAAAGTGCTGGTATTACAGGCATGAGCCACCGCACCCAACCCATTATTGTGCAGATTTTGGGTAGAAAGTGTACTGCACTGGTATACAATCAAAATTTCATTATAAGCACGTGCACACACGCACACACACACAGACACACAAACACACAGAACAACAGCAACAAAACCTTAATGAGAAAACCTTATGTGATGGAAATTAAAACTACAGTGTTGGGAAGTAGCTCTAACTATAATGTAGAGATGCTCATCCCATAGTGTGTTAACAATTTTAACAAAATTCTAACAAAGACATTTATGTGTTTATACATCACAACTCATTAACAATATTTCACGCCCCGTGGAGACTGGCATTGTGCTTTGCATGGGGTAGGATGTCAACCATTCTTCTGTCCTTAGGAATCAGACCATGGAGCTGTAGACACTGCTCAAGCTATGGCACTTATGTGCGATATAGATAGATAGATAGATAGATAGATAGATAGATAGTTATTCAGATGGAAAAACAATCAGCACATACGTTTTCTCAAATTGGATAAGAGTCTTAAATTAAAAAGAAAAAAATTAAGTTTTTTTAGAAAAAACAGTAGGAGAAAATCTTCAGGACTTTTGGGCAGGGAAAAGATTTCTTAGGTGACAAAAAGCATTAACCATAAGAGAAAAAATAATGACATACTGAATTCCATTAAAAAAAAACTGTCTATTCCTTAGAAGATATTAAGATATCAAAAAAGGCTCCAAGATTAGGAGCAAAGGATATTGGATTAATGGCAGCATTGACTGCCACAGAAAAATACAAACATAGAAGGTGGAAGCCACACCAATGGTCTAGACGGGTAGAAGCCAGGAGGAGGCCCCAGGAGAGTCTTTGGGGTTCCGCAGTGAGAACTGCCAAGGTGGTCCACTCCAGCATCACACACCCTGACATGAGCTAGGTTTTGGCAAAGAGTGTTTGTTACCACATTCAGCAGTGCCTGGGTCGAGAGATGGAGCCACACCCAGAGTCTGACAGAGACTGCAAGGAATGGGTCACCCTAGCCCAGTGACCTGGCCTGGCTTTCTTCTGCTCTTCCTGAAAACAGTGTGTACCATAAACCCCAGCAGATACCTCTGCCTCCCCTCCCTACTGGGCACAGAGGGGGTGACCAATCTAGCAGGGACTTCCAAGGGTAAAGTTGAGCCTACAACCAAGAATCATAAGCAACTTGAAAGGGACCATCACCATGAGAGACAACAAACTTAACAGAAAATCTTACACCTAGGGAAACTGAGTTAATAGAACAAATAGAACAGTGCTTTAAAATAAATACAATTTATATCCTCAGAGTAATAAAGGAAGGTGTCAGACAAGAACTAATTAGATATATTGGAAATAAACTGCTGAGTAGTAAATTCATGTGTTAGAGGGTCAGGCTAAGGAATATTCCAAAAATGCAGTACAAAGGGGTAAAGAGATAAAAGGTATGGGGGGAGGGGATCACTATGGTTATTATCATTATTACTACTATTATTATTATTATTTGAGACAGGGTCTCACTCTGTCCCTGAGGCTGGAGTGCAGTGGTGCAATCACAGCTCGCTACAGCCATGATATCCTGGGCTCAAGCAATCCTCCCACCTCAGCCCCCAGTAACTGGGACTAGAGGTGTGCACCACTACACCTGGTTAATTTTTGTACTTTTTGTAGAGACTGGGTTTTACCATTTCGTTCAGACTGGTCTCGAACTCTGAAGCTCAAGTCCACCAGCGTCAGCCTGCCAAAATGCTGAGATTATAGGAGTGAGCCACCATGCCCGGCTCCTGCTATGTTTTTAATTGTCTGGACAGGAAGCAATGAGATTAACTGGGAGTCACTGTAATATTCCAGGTGAGAGATGACAAAAGTTTGACTAGGGTAGTGGTGGCAGGGATGGAGAGATGTGAACAGAGCTCAAAAGACACTTAGGAGGTAGAATGGACAAGACTTGGTGACTGGTTGTAGAAAATAAGACAGAGGGCAGAGTGAGATGGTCTCTAGGTTTCCGGTTTAGCATCTGGGTGGATGGTGCCACATTCATACAGCAGGAGGTGACAGGAGTGGAGTTAGACGTGATGGCTCATTGAATTTGCAGCGCTAGTGACACCCAAGAGGAGCTGCCAATGGGCAGTTGGATATCTACTGGAGGGCCTGGAGCCCAGGAGAAAGAGTTGGCCAGAGGTGATCTGAGGAGATCTCTGACTCCAGATGTGGAGATGTTCACCCCGGGAGATGGTATGAGGATGTTCACCCTGGGAGCAGGTGGCAAGTCTTGTGTCTAGAAGAGAACTTAGAAAAACACTGACATTTACAGAAACCTAGAAATGGGATGAAGATGAAGAGGGCTTGGTTCTAGTTCCGGTAAGGATGAATCATTAACTTACTAACTCTTCAATATGAAAGTGTCTATCCCTCTTTCTTTTCCTGAGAGGAAAAAGCATGAACACCTTAATGACTAAAATGGAGAGATCCATGAAGGAGTAGAGTAAGGAGGACCCCAGAGACAGATTCCAAGCACACTGTCCTCCGGCCAGAACCAGCAATTGTAATTCAACACTGTGCCAAGAAGACACTGCATTGCCAAATGGGCTGACTCCCAGGTAAGCCACACTCCTCATTTATTGGCATATTTGGCATTCATGCCCACTAAGTCACATTGACAAGATGAGCTGGCAAGATTAGGGATGGCTTCATTAGGCATATCTGAGTTCCTAAGAAGGGGAGTGATGTGCGATGACACTAAGCTTTAGCTTGTTTAGTGTAGGTGAAATACCCAATCGTAGATCATGTGTTTGAAGGCATATCCTAAAGGACATGGCAGGATATAAACATTAGTTATTGCTATTATGACACTTTATGTAAAGCAGAGACACCAACCATTTGTTTGATTAAATGAAGGGTCATCTTAATCTGGCTGCATAATTCACTGGATCATCAGTGAGACAGAGGGAGGGAGAAGGCATGAGAGAGGGGGAACGAAAAGAACTGACGGTCTTCTAAGTGCCCACCCTGTCCCAGGCATGCAAAACCATATTCTCTAGTTTACTTTCTACAGCCATTATGTGAAGCAGGCTCCATTATTTCTGTCTGACCCAAGGAGGGCCTGAGGCCCAGAGCCCCACAGTAGGAGACACATAAAAATGACCACCAGGCCTTCCAACACCAAGCCTGCGTTTTTCCACTGTTGCATAAGGAATTTTGCTTTCAAATAGTTCCGTTTGAACTTTAAAATACTTTTGAACCTACTCTGAATTACATTAAACCTTTTTAATACCTTCCTGAAGCCTAGAAGGCAATTGTACCAGGGAAGTACAGTGGAGATGGCAGGAGACTAATAAGTTATTATGAGGCAAACATCACTGTCCCCAACAATAATCAATCTACTGCAATTTCTGTGAAGTCCCAGGAGACTTCCCTCCCTCAGGCAAATGCAGCCTCCCAAAAGGTCACATTGCAATCGCTGGTGAGGAAAATGTCAGGTTGCTGCTAACACTGCGCTAAATCATTTTTGCAGTTTTTGTACGGAGAATGCCCAAGACTGCCGGAGAGCCAACGTGTGCCTCTCAAATAGTCATACACCTATCTTTGGTAGATTGTACAGAACACTGGCTGGAGCTGCATTTGTTCTTGAAGACTCATTTGACAGCAAATGACATGTGAGTCTACCCAGGGTTTCTAGGAGATCAGTTAAAACCAAGATGGAGCACACATTGCAAAAAGTCATTAAATGGGTGCCCTTGGAATCTCCTCAGATGATAAATGGGAATAAGAGATTTCACAGTATAGGCTGGATTCTCTTTATATTCTCCCTTCCTATTTATTTGTGATTATTGTTACCACAATCGACTTTCATCTCCTCGTTTCCGCCTCGCTTGATGTTTGTACCATAGGGTTTGTCCTGACTGCCCTCTCTTTTCACTCTTCCTTTTCAATCTTGCGTGACAACCTGTGATTTTGCATATTCACGCCTTTTAAAGTGCCTGATATCCATGAATCTGCCCTCTATCTCTGTATCCAAGGGCCGGGCTGTTTTCAGGTCAGTATCTTGGATCAAGCTTAGATGGCTTGGCCTTAGCATAGGAGATTCAGCGGCTGCTACAATCTCAGCAATCATAAAAGTTAAAAAACAACAACAAAAAAAGAATGCATGAAGTCACCCTTGCAGCACATCAGGGATGGAAGTTTTAGAAGGTAGAAAGGCAGTCTCTCAGCGTAAAGAAGGCAGGACTGAATTTCAAATAACAGAGCGCTTCTATTCCAGCTGCTTCCAGATGGCTGTCTCTGTGTGGACATGTGTCACAGGCCTTGTTCTCAATGGGCAGGGACAGCCTTTGTCCTCCGCCTCCCCAGCTCCCTCTCCCCCACTTCTAGGACAGTTTATGTTTCTCCTCTTACCAAATGTATCTTCTTTTTAAAGTGCTCTCATTTCCATATGAGAATAATTCCCTAACATCTGTCCCAAGGAGTCCATCAGTGGTCAAGGCTAATGTCAGAGGATGTGTCTTTGTGAGTTTATGATCATTTAAAGTTTGCTAATTCAAAGATTAGATTAGTTTTTTTTTTTTTTTTTTTTTTTTGAGACAAAGTCTCACACTGTTGCCTGGGCTGGTGTGCAGTGGCACAATCTCCACCCACCGCAAGCTCCACCTCCCGGGTTCAAATGATTCTCCTGCCTCAGCCTCCCAAGTAGCTGGGACTACAGGTGTGTGCCACCATGCCCTGCTAATTTTTGTATTTTTAGTAGAGACGGGGTTTCACTATATTGGCCAGGCTGGTCTTGAACTCCTGACCTCGTGATCCGCCTGCCTCAGGCTCCCAAAATGCTGGGATTACAGGCATGAGCCACCGCACCCGGCCAGATTAGATTAGTTTTTTAAGCCTATAATTAAGAAAAAAAAAAATCAGAATTTCAGAGAAACCAGTAACATCCCTTTCCTTGTCTGGGTACGAGATGACACGGGAGATAGACACAGGAGACAGACATATGGAGATCAAAATATCATCCTCGTTACAGATAAATGCAAAGTCAGAGAAGAGGGTTGGGGAAAACCAGTGGGCTGCTAATCCTGAAACCTGGGTGGGGTTCGCCCACCTGTTATGGGCTTCCCTGGCAAAGTACAGGCCTGCCTCATGTGGGTCTGAAGAAGTCTTGCCCTTCCCAGGAGTGGCGAGGGTAAAGACAAGAGATCAGGGAGGGCAAAGGAGGAGGCCACAAGTGTATCATTGCAGTAAACGGAGAGGGTGCTCACAAAAGCACATGGAGGTATACCAAGAACTAACAAAACACAGAACCACATAGCTGAATCTGGTTAACATTACTGCAGGGGCTCTCAACTCTTCTCAGGCCAGGTTTATAAAAACATCAGCTATCTGAAAAATACCCTTAACCTTGGAAGAAATAAAAAAAGAAGGCGCTTGAAACAGTGAAAACCTGGAATGAGTACAAATATGGGCAAGTGGATGATGAAGGATTCACTAAGCGAGTTAGAGGAGAGAGGCTGAAGGAGCTGGGCAGCTTTCTCTAAGAAAGGGGAGGCCAGATGGCGGCCTTCCAATAGGTGAAGATGCCTGGAAGACATCGTCATGCCCAATTTCTGTGGCTAGAAGTGGGACTACTAGGGGATGGTTACAAGGACACAGACTTCAGGTAAATGTATAAAATGGGATCACTGGAAAAAGAACAAACTTCCTATTCCAGAAAAAGATTGTGCTGAGACTAAGTGACCACTCTCAGGAATGCTGCAGAAGGTTCTACTGAGCCATGGAGGTGATTGGACTAGAGCAGTCATTCTCAAACTTATTGGTTTTGGAACCTCTTTACACTCTTAATTACTCTGAGAAGCCCAGAGAGCCCCTTACTTATCTGTACTGACCATATTCAAAAATAAAACTGATTTTTTTTTTTTTTTTTTTTTTTTGAGGCAGAGACTTACTCTGTCACCCAGGCTGGAGTGCAGTGGCGTGATCTCGGCTCATTGCAACCTCTGCCTCCCGGGTGCAAGCGATTCTCATGCCTCAGTCTCCTGAGTAGCTGGGATTACAGCCATGCACCATCACGCCCGGCTAATTTTTGTATTTTTAGTAGAGACAGAGTTTCACCATGTTGGCCAGGCTGGTCTTAAACTCCTGGCCTTATGTGATCCGCCCGCCTTGGCCTCCCAAAGTGCTGGCATTACAGGTGTGAGCCACCACGCCTGGCCCAAAACTGAGATATTTAATTAAAGTATTTGTGAATTCATTTAAAGCAATAAAATATCTTGAATATCTGGTTCAACAGAAGCCAAGTAGATTCTCATCTCTCCTTCCACATTCCATCTGTTGTTTTAGCTGAAGTGCATGAAAAAATCCATCCGTACTAGCTATGTAGTTGGTATAGGGAAGAGTATTTTAGATACTCCTTCCCAGATAATTGCGAATATTCTTTGATACTACACCAAAGCTTAAAAGTGCTAAATTCTTAAATGTTACTTGGAATGAGACATTTCAAACTGTATCAATAACTTTTCATGTGTCACATGAAATCCATAAACCCACCTCACACTTTGAATCGATCTTTTACCCATTCATGATTTGGTAACAGCATGCTTAGTATTATCATAAGAATAGCTCAGTTTTGCAGATCCCTAAGTGTCTGTGCATCTCTGTGGGGGGCTGCAGATCTTTCTTTGAGGGTCACTGTCAAAGAGCCCTCATGGGGTTCCAGGAGTTCACTCTGCAGGAGAGGCAGAGCTAATGTCAGGTTTATTGCAAGGAAGAGAGACGCACTCAAACTCAAACTAGCTCAAGAGAAATGGAAGTCAGCTGAGGTTTACTCCAGAGAAGCTCTTAGAATTCAGGGACATGAAAAATAGGCCACCCTAGGCTGGAACTGAACTCAGGATTGAAGCTACTCACTCACCTTGAATGAAATCACGTGGCCTGTCTTCTCTGCCCACATCTGTTTCATTCTTCTGCCTCTCTCCTGGCAAAGTGGTGGCTTCTCTACTCCACCATAGCTCTGGTGTAAAGGTGGCTTTGATTTACCCAATTCTAGGAGACCTCGGGTCAAGCAATCATCTTCTCTCAGTATCTCATATTCTTGATTCCAAACTCCTGAGAGAGAGAATCTGATTAGCTCAACCTGATTCGTGACTGAGTCATGGGTCAACCCCTAGTCCCACTACACTGGGTTACCAGGTACAAACATGGCCCCCAACAGACAACTCAAGATGTGTCTCCCCTATGAGGCCTTTGAATTGTGTGTAAAATAAAGTAAAAGCTTAAAATATAGGAAGACAGAGAAAGCAATAAAAAGTGACATGTTATAGCAGAAACACAAGAGAGGAAAAACCCAGTAGTGTTCAGCATGGCTATCTTGTGTTAATTAACATTTAGTGGTAGCAATAATAATAGATGGTGTTTATTGAGAGCCTATTCTGTGGCAGGCATTAAACTTGGAACACATTTTCCTCATTAAAAGTGAAAAATAACCCAAATGGTAGGCTCTATTTTTATCCCTAATTTAGCATAACAGTTAAGAGTCTGGGTTTTGGAGCCAAACCACTGGAGTTTGTGTAGTTGGATGACTTTGGGTGAGTTCTTCAACTTTTCTTTGGCTCATTTCTTTCACTCTTTTTCTCAGGGTGAAATACCCTCTGATGAAAATAAAGTGGAGTGTAAGTGATGGGGCCGAGGGCCGACAGTCTAGATTTCCTACCTGATTCTCAAATGCAGACAGTAAAGATCAGAGAAGAGCGAGAGGGAAGCCTGTGCTTGTTATGGACATGGTACGTTAGGGTAGATCGGAGCTCCAGCCAAGGCTATTGGGTTCAAATTCCAGCCGTGCCATTTTCTAGCAGCTGACCTTGGGCAAGTTTCTTAAAAACTGTTGGCCGGGTGCCGTGGCTCACGCCTGTAATCCCAACATTTTGGGAGGCCAAGGCAGGCAGATTGCCTGAGCTCAGGAGTTCGTGACCAGACTAGGCAACATGGTGAAACCCTGTCTCTACTAAAAAAAATACAAAAAAATTAGCCAGGCATGGCAGCGTGCGCCTGTAGTCCTAGCTACGTGGGAGGCTGAGGCAGAAGACTTGCTTGAACCCGGGAGGTGGAGGTTGCAGTGAGCTGAGATCGCACCACTGCACTCCAGCCTGGGTGACAGAGTGAGACTCTGTCTCAAACAAACAAACAAACAAACAAACGAACAAAAAAAACTGTTTCCTCATCCATAAAATGAGGGAAATTGGCCTTCCTCATGGAGTTTCTGGGAGATCACATGAAGTGACAGAATTGACATCAATTTCACATCTATGTCTGCTGCTAGTGAGGGTGACCTGTGATCAGAGCTTTCTGTGATCAAAGCAAGGCTGGTGCACACGCCACAGCTGTGCTCATCCAGTCTCAAAGTGCACTGGAATATGACGGACATCCTTCTCTCTCACACTTTTCTTCCCCAGGTACAGGAGCCTTGACATTCTAAGATCTGTTTCAAATGTCAATTGAAGAGCATAAAGCCTATAAAATACTAAATGTTATTAAACAGAAATGCTGCCTAAATATGAACTTCAACTGCAAGAACTTTTCTATTTCCCTTTTAACAGACAATTTCTAATGCTATTCCCCTTGGTGCTCCTCAGAAAGAAGCCAGAGCTGGACGCAGGGCCACCCACAAGCAGACATTCTCCAAGATACGCCATGGAGCAGTCTTGCCCTTGCTCCCACCCCAAGAAGCTGTTTTTTTTGTTTTTTGATGGAGTCTTGCTCTGTTGCCCAGGCTGGAGTGCAGTGGCATGATCTCGGTTCACTGCAAACACTCGGAACCTGCCTCACAGGTTCAAGCAATTCTCCTGCCTCAGCCTCCTGAGCAGCTGGGAATACAGGTGTGTGCCACTACACACAGTTAATTTTTGTATTTTTAGTAGAGATGGGGTTTCACCATATTGGCCAGGCTGGTCTCAAACTCCCGACCTCATGATCCACCTGCCTCAGCCTCCCAAAGTGCTGGGATTATAGGCGTGACCCACTGCACCTGGCCCTTTCTTGCTCTTAAGATAGTTCTCTGATCACCTAGATCTTATTAGACTCTTAACAGGCCAAGTTCCCACAATCAGGTAAAAAGCACCCCATCTGCAAGGTGGGTTAGTCCAGGTGACTCAACCAACACCTCTAACAGTCTGTTGTGGCAAATGGATTTTGTCCTCTGCTTTGCAGAATGTGGCCAAATCTGTCAGTGTTTGAGACACACGTCCCCCTAGGAAGCCCATATGTTACCATTTTACCTTTGAGATCAGTTTGCTTGCTGGCTTCCGTCCCAGTGACTGGACTGCAAAGAAGACCACATCTGACCAATGACAAGCTGCTCTCTATCCAACTCCTTGGATAGATTCAAGTCTCTTTGAATCAGGACAAGCAGTGACTGGCGGGTGGGGAGACATGTTTGAAACCCTTAGGCTCAACAGGCTTGAATGGCGAAGTCTTCTGAAAAGCAGTCTTCATCTAGCATTATGCTTCTGTGCCAACTCCTTTTCTAAATGTTTCCAAAAGCGTTCGAGAGCCCTGGCTAAGGAGAGAGGTGGAGGTGACTGCAATGTCAGAGAGCCTGGTTCCCTGGGGACAGTGATGGTAAGCAGATGTCCTGGCAATTTCTGAGCAGCAGTGATTCAATTCCTGCAAACTGACGGAGTGATGAACAACAGGTTAGCGAGGGAGGCACTGGAGTAATTCCTTGCAGGGGTCCAGCAGAGAGTGAGTCGTTATTCTCAGCAAAGGAAACGGACTCTGGGGATGTGCTGAGAGAGCAGAGCGGCAGAGCTTGAGAAAACAGGAGACAGGGCCTCGGATTCCGGGTTTGAGTCCCAAATCGCCTACCCACTAGCAACGGACGGTGGCAAAGACTGATTCCTCATCTGTAAAATGGGTACACCACCGCTACTACTACTACTACTTCCTTATTTCACAGGATTGTGGAGAGAAAGTGGGTTATAGGAAAATACGTTGGACAAATTCATATATGATTTCTGATTTCTCCCATGGCCTCTTGCTCCTTTTGCTGTGTGTAAGAGTGTGTGTGTGTGTGTGTGTGAGAGAGAGAGAGACAGAGTTTCCTGTGGCTGCTAACAAATTACCACAAACTTGGTAGCATAAAACATCTCTTTACCCAGTTCTGGAGATCAGGAGTCCGAAGTCAGTTTTCCAAGCAGAAATTGAGGTGTGGGCACAGCTGTGCTCCCCCAGGAGGCTGTCTGGGAGCGCCTGCTCCGTGGCCTCTTGGCCCATGGCTCAGCCTCTCTCCTCTAACCCAGCAGAGGAGCATCCTGCATCAGTGCTGATATCATCGCCTTCTGAGTCAGACCTCCCTCCACCTCCCTGTTATAAGGACCCTAGTAATTGCATTTAGGGGCCCCCAAATAATCCCAGCTCCTCTCCCCATCTCAAGATCCTGAATCATGGCTGCAGTCTCTTTTGCCATATAATGGCACAATCACAGGATCCAGGGATTAGAACACACACCCCTGGGAACCATTATTTAGCCGACCCCGCTATGCAGGCGGTGAGAGGAGGAGCCAACGTGGAGATTGGAAGGGGACAGGCTCCTGTGTTCATGAGGAAGTGCACGGAGGCCCTTCCAGCTTTTTCATATTTCCAAGCAAATCCAACTGCTGCTCATTCAAAGTCCCTGTATGTATATGTGGGGGCAGGCCGGATGGCAGTGGGGTTGACAGGCAGACACTCAGGTCTGAACCTTACATCAGTGCTTCTCAAAGCGGAGTCACTGGACCGGCAGCCTCGGCCTCACCTGGGAACTTGTTAGAAATGCAAAATTTTGGATTCCACCCTAGACCTCCTGAATCAGATACTCTGAGGTGGTTTTAAAAGGCCTCCAGGAGATTCTGATGCTGGCCCTTCATAGCTCAAGTTTGAGCAAGGGACCTTAGAGGAAAAGATAAGGCCTGGGATTGGATCCTGGAGCAGGGGTTCTCAGCACTGGCTGCAGATTCTAACCACTTGCCGGTGGGGAGGGCTTTGAAAAGTAGGGCATAAATCAGAGCCTCTGGGGATGGGGCCCAGGCAAGGAAAGCATTTTTTTTTTAAGTTCCCAGGTGATTCTTACCTGCAATCAGCTTTTAGAACCACTCAGTGCACAACCCTCACCCCACGCTTTGGCCTTGTGGGGAAGAATTGGGACTCACTAAATCAGTGTTTCTTAAACTTAGGACAACATCAGAATCACCTGGAGAGTCTAAGACACAGATTCGAGGCCCACCCCCAAGTCACTCATGTAGTTGGTCTGGGGCAGGGCTTGAGACTTGGCATTTCTAACACATTTCAGGGTGACATTGATGCTTTCGGTCCAGGAGCCACACTTGGAGGAATGTTGTATTCATGCATGGTTTTTATTATTATTATTATTATGCTTTAAGTTCTGGGATACATGGTGCAGAAGGTGCAGGTTTGTTACATAAGTATACACACCTGCCATGGTGGTTGGCTGCATCCATCAACCCGTTATCTACATTAGGTATTTCTCCTAATGTTATCCTTCCTGTAGCCCCTCACCCCCCCAACAGGCCCAGGTGTGTGATGTTCCCCTCCTTGTGTCCATGTGTTCTCATTGTTCAATTCCCACTTATGAGTGAGAATATCATGCATGATTTTAATACCAACAGCCTACTCAGAATACGTTTCCCAGACTAAGTTAAAACCACAGAGCCTAAAAGCCTTAGAAATTACTTGATTTGCTTCTTTCCCCTGATTTTGTTTTTAGGGCAAATGCCATTGGAACTTAGCAGTTGATATTATCGTGTTCATGACTTAACAATGCAAGAAACCTTGTAGAGATGGAGTTCGAGAGGGTAGTGAAGGGAGAAGGTCATTGAAAATAGGTGGGCCGGGGAAAGAAAACCAGAAATGACCCTAGACGGCCTCACAACTTTGCCAGTGTCTGGCCATAGTTTCAGAGGGAGGGGGAAGAGGGAGAGAAGCAGTAGCAGTGATTCAGCATGACGCTCTTGATTTAGTGACTAACCCTCCAATGTTCTGAGATAGCACTCAACTTTTTGCTATTAAGGTAATTTTCAGTTTGAGTCAACAATTTAAATCAGCATCTCTCCAGACGTCACCTGGTGGTCCTCTCTGCCCCTTGACAGGTAGATCCCATTGCCTTGAAATCCTCCATCCCAGGACTAGGGTTGAGTTGCCCTACTGAGGATTCCTGTTAATTCCCAAAAAACTTCAATCCCTGTAGGTCTTTATTAAATAAAATGGCTTAAAAGCTTTGACATCTTACATTCCTCTTTCTTTACCCCAATGCAAAACTCAGCCTCTTCATCAGTTTTCTATTAAATTTCTAAAATTTCACACCCACCCAGAGTTTGAATGATTAAGGAGGCTTTGCTCAAGAGGGAAGCTTTCTCACACCCCTTCACAATTTTCCTACCACTCTCTGGTTGACTTCCTGGGCCTTCCCTCTCCCACTTCTTATTTGCATTCCTCTCATGAGCAAAACTTATCCTTGTACAAAACATATCCCTCTTTTTATCTCATATCTAGAGGATGAGGATTCACCTTTTGCAGTAGGGAGCGTGGAGGCTCAGCCTGGATTCCAGAAGCACTCATCAAAGCACATCTTCCAAATTCATTGTTAGATTTTTGATATAATTCAGAGAATTTCTGGTGAACAAGATTTTTCTTTACCTTGGCATAAATGTTAGCTGTATGTATCCATTCCACTTTAAATAAACTTTATATTTTAAAATAGTTTTAGATGTACAGGAAGTTGCAAAGCAAACAGAGTTTTTATAGCCCCACACCCAGTTCCCCTATTGTTAATATCTTACATTCCTATGGCACATTTGTCACAATTAATGAACTAACACTGATGCATACTTATTATTAATCAAGTCCAGGCTTTACTCAGATTCCCTTCATTTTTGTTTTGTTTCATTTTGTTTTTTACATGGAGTCTCGCTCTGTTGCCCAGGCTGGAGTGCAATGGTGCGATCTCGGCTCACTACAACCTTCGCCTCCTGGGTTCAGGCGGTTTTCCTGCCTCAGCCTCCTGAGTAGCTGGGATTACCGATGCCTGCCATCATGCCCAGTTAATTTTTGTATTTTTAGTAGAGATGGGGTTTCACCATGTTGGCCAGGCTAGTCTCGAACTCCTGACCTCAAGTGATCTGCCCGCCTCAGTCTCCCAAAGTGCTGGGGTTATAGGCGTGAGCCACTGTGCCCAGCACCCCCCCCCCTTCATTTTCATGTAATGTCTGTCTTCTGTCCCAGGATCCCATCCAGGATATATTATATTAAGTCATCGTGTCTCCTCTGGCTCCTCTTGGCTCTGACAGTTTCTTAGACTCTGCTTGTCTTTGGTGACCTCTCCAGTTTTAAGGAGAGGTCAGGTATTTTGCAGAAAGCCCTTCAATTTACTTTTGTCTGACATGTTTCTTATGATTAGACTGGGGTTAGGATTTTGGGAGGAAGATCTCAGAAGTAACATGCCATTCTCACTGCATCACATCAAGGGTCCACACATCAGCACGGCTTGTCACTGTTGATGTTGGCGTTCATGACCGGGCTGAGGCAGTCTCCATTCCAACCCTGATATTTTCCACACCCTACTCATCGGAAGGAAGTCACTAGGCACAGCCTACACTTACTTGTGGGAAGTTATGTCCCACCTCTTTGAGAAGCAAATATGCACATAGATTATTTGAAATTCTGAATATGAGGTTTGTCTATTCTACCCTGTGTATTTAGCTATTCAATCACTTATTTATCTAACTACAGACACACAGTTATTATTTTATACTTTGGGTTATAATCCAAATTACATTATTTACTTTGTTGCTCAAATGGTTCTGGATTTGGCCATTGGGAGCCCTTTCTGTCGGCTCCTGTGTTCTTTTGTTGTAACCCCATGCTTTTGTGATTTTTAATTTGTTTTGTTTGTTTGTTTTGAGATGGAGTCTTGCTCTGTCACCCAGGCTGGAGTGCAATGGCGTGATCTAAGCTCACTGCAACCTCTGCCTCCCGAGCTCAAGCAATTCTCCCACCTCAGTCTCCCAAGTAGCTGTGATTACAGGCATTTGCCATCATACCTGGCTAATTTTTTGTATTTTTAATAGAGAAAGGGTTTCACCATGTTGGTCAGGCTGATCTTGAACTCCGGACCTCAAGTGATCCACCTGCATTGGCCTCCCAAGTGCTGGGATTACAGGCCTGAGCCACCGCGCCTGGCCACATGCTTTTGTTTTCTGAGATCCTTCTTATCTTTTGTGATTATAAGAGGTTCCAGGTTCATCTCCAGGTGCACTTCCCATCACAGTCTTAAACTCAGTCATTTCTCCAAGGAGCTCTGGTTCCTTTAATGGCGTTAGAAACCAAAATCAGGGTGATGAGTGTGCTTGTTATTACCAGAGTTCATTGAGTCTAGGCCCTCTCAGCAGACAGAGTTTGGAAATATATGAGGGTGTGTCTACCTGCATGTGTACACATATCCAGAATTATTTCCATAATTATCCATCTGTATTGACATTAAGCTAAACATGAGTCTAGACTAATGTCTCATACTGTCTCTCACAGAGCACCACATGGTTCATTCTAGGCATTTCCTTGGCTTTCTGTAACCATTTACTCCAATAGAGAGAAACCTGCCTCCCACCATCCATCATCTTTTACTAATATTCTTAATCCAGGTATACATGTAGAGAAGTATCAAAATTGTTAACCCAAAGCACGTAAGAACAACTTTATCAGCTGGAGTATAGTACTTCTGTATTGTTTCTTTTGTCTTTAGTCCTGCAGGCTCCACTCATTTCCAAAGTTACTTAGGTCTGCACCTTTTCTCCTGCCACCTTCAGTGAGGTTATGCCACATTGTAATACAGTTAGATTCTTTTGCCACAGGCTGGATTCCATCCTGGGATTACCAATCTCCTAATTGATAAATCCATAGTGTCATGTCTCCACAACTAGAGTGTCTTATGAAATAATTTCATGGCCATACAACAATTCTGGGTGCTTTCCCAATCCCCTGATGAACATGAATGTGTTTTCTATCTTTATAATTCTTCCCTTACCAGAATATCATAAAATGAAATCATACAGTATGCAGTCTTTTCACGCTGTCTCCTTTCACTTAGCAATATGCCTTCAAGATTCATCCACATTGTTTTTTGGACTGAGTGTCCATTCCTTTTTAATTGTTAAATAGTATTCCACTGTATGGATATACCGTAGATTGTTTATTCATCCACCTGTGAAAGGACATCTCAGTTGCTTCCATGTTTTGGCAATCATGGATAAAGCTGCTGTAAACATTTGAGTGCCAATTGTTGTGCAGACGTAAGTTTTCAAATCAGTTGGGTAAATACTTTGGAGTGCAATTGCTGCATTATATCGTGAGAGTATGCTTAGCTTTGTAGAAACTGTCAGACTGTCTTCCAAAGTGGCTGAACCATTTTGCTTTCCCACCAGCAGTGAATAAGACTTCTGTTGCTCCATATCCTCACCAGAAATTGCTAGCGCCAGCTACTGGGATTTTCGCCATTCTAATAGGTGTATATTTGTGTCCTATTATTGTTCATTCCACTTTTAAAAATCCACTTTGGAGCATAGCCAATTTGGAAACAATTTTTCACTGGCCCTGGATTTGACATGATTTTTTTGTTTTGTTTCATTTTGTTTTTTCTTTGAGATGGAGTCACCCAGGCTGGAGTGCAGTGGCACATGTTCTCGGCTTATCGTAACCTCCGCCTCCTGCCTCCCTGGCTCTAGCAATTCTCCTGCCTCAGCCTCCTTAGGAGCTGGGATTACAGGCACCTGCCTCAATGCCTGGCTAATTTTTTGTATTTTTAGTAGAGACGGGGGTTTCACCATGTTGGCCAGGCTGGCCTCGAACTCCTGACATCAGGTGATCCACCTGCCTCTGCCTCCCAAAGTGCTGGGATTATAGGTGTGAGCCACCGCGCCCGGCTGACATTGTTTTTTTAAAGATAAGATTTTACGTGTCCTTTGCAGTGACATGGATATAGCTGGAGGCCATTATTCTAAGAGAATTAATGCAGGAACAGAAAATCAAACACCACATGTTCTCACTTATAAGTGGGAGCTAAACCTTGGGTACTCATGGACAAAACGATGGCAGCAATAGAAACTGGGGGAGAAAGTGAGGGTTGCATTAAACAACAAGACTCTGTCTCAAAAAAAAAAAAGTCTAAATTTTATTTTAAAGATTTTTTTCAAGGCCAAAATTCCTAATGGATACAACAGCAACTGAATCCTCAGTGTACCTGAGTCCGTGGGCTTTGTTAGTATGTAAACAGAAGTGTCCGGTTGCTTAATGCCTATAAGGAAATACTAAAGTGAACAGAGAATGGGGCAGAATACAAGATCAGCTTTGGTCAGAGCAAAAAATATTTTTTTAATACTTCATTAAAATAATTAGGCCAAACATTGTGACTCACGCCTGTAATCCCAGCACTTTGGGAGACTGAGGCGGGTGGATTACTCGAGCCCAGGAGTTTCAGAGCACCCTGGACAACATGGTGAAATCCTGTCTCTACAAAAAATACAAAAATTAGCGGGGCATGCTGGCACATACCTGTCATCCCAGCTACTTGGAGGTTCAGTCAGGAGTATTGCTTGAGCCCAGGAGGCAGAGGTTACAGTGAGCTGAGATCATGCCATTGCACTGTAGTCTGGGTGACAGAGTGAGACCCTATCTCAAAAAAATAATAATCACAGTTAAGAGAAATGCAGGTAAAGAGGCAAAAACTTGTTAATGATGGGATGCATTGGGAGATGGTATGGAATTCCCACTCGGTACAGCACCATTTGTTTACGAACAAAGATTCAAAGGTAAAAGTCCACCCTCCATCTCTCATGAACTATTTCACGATTACAAAGTTCCCTGCAGTGTGATGCAAGTTTTCAATGCCCTGATGCTGAGAGCAGCTGGTTGGGGGTGGAGTGGGAGGGGAAGACCAGTGGGGACTGGAAGGGACGGTCCCCACCAATCCCACACTCATCTCTCTCAGTAAAGACGAGCCCCTAAGCCACGGGGGCCTCCGCTTGGCTAGTTGCTCGGCCAGCCCATTAATACTTGACTGTTTAGTACAGGGGCCAGGACAGGGACAGTGCCACCCCAGGCCTGGACAGCACAGTGCCAGGTAGTGCTTCTGCTGCACTGTGCCTGATTCACAGGCCTGATGGCTTCTCCAGGAGCCCCATCCTGAAGGCACGAGCTAGTCTATTTCAGGCAAGTTCTTCCTGTTTTCCAGCAGTCCCTGACTTACTTGGCTCCCCTCCCTCCTTCCTTACATTCCAGGCACAGATCTGTTTACACAACTGTACTTGATCTGAGAGAACAGTAGATGCCAGAAAAGGAAGCGTGAACTCCCGCAGCTCCCCAGCGCCCCTGCCTTCTTCCTCGCCCAGCCTCTCCTTCCCACTCTTTCCGTCTCCCCTTCCTCCTCCCCTTACTCACCGTTCATAAAATCTTTGGATCAGCCACACAGTCACATTCTGCAGCTTGAATCAAGATCTCCGGTCTCAGAGGAGACACCGCTGCACCCTCTGCTGACCTAGAAAATCTCCCCATCCTTCCTGTACATGGCATGTCTATTTTTAAAAGCCAGGAAGAATTTTCTATTCCAGAATTTTCAATTGCAGGTTTGAAAATCTACCTAAAATGACATGGATGGATCTCAAAGTATCATGTTTTATATGAAAGAAACCAGATGTTCAAAAGTACACTGTATGATTCTATTTTATATGAAGTTCAAGAACAGGCAAAAAGAAGCCATGGTGATAGAGGTCGGAATGGTGGTTAAACCTGGAGTGTGGGGTATTGGCTGGAAGAAACGCAATGGCACATTCTGGATGTAGGAAATGTTTCATATCTTGATCAGGGTTGTGGTTACATGAGGGGTGTGTGTGTGTGTGTGTGCGCCCAAAAAGTCATCAAGCTGTATACTAACTACGTTGTGCACTTTATATCAATTATATCTCAAAGAAGAGAAGTACAGGAGAAAGTTTCCCTGAAGTGAATGGACCAAACTGTGAACACTGAGTGCAAAACAATAGGTAGAAATCCCCTAGAGCCCTTCATTGAACAGAAGCCCAGAGAGGCTAAATGACTTGCCTGAAAACACACAGCCAGTTAGGGCCAGACTCTGATAAGAGGCAACAGAATATGCTGCCTAGTTCCCTATGGCTGGGATAATTTCCTCTATCTAGGTAGTTTTCTTATTTTCAAAGGGAGGTTTTAAGGTATTTTCTTATTGGAAGGGGTTGATCAGATTGCAGCACCTGGACCCATCTAATTCCATGAGATGTAGGTCAGAGTATGCTAAACACCTCATTCTACAATCTGTGAATGTCCACACCCTGCCCAAGATTTTTGCTAGGAAAATTGGACTGGTGGGGTGTGTCCGGATCTACTCCTTCTCCTGTTCCTATACTATAAGATCCCAAATCTCTGTTCTTCCCAGACAAAAAAATACGTATATATATTTAAAACTTCTTCCTTGATTTCCACATGGAGTCACAGAGCGGATATTCATCATGCATTTTAATCCAGGCTTCCTAGATTTGAGACCTCGAACACCTGGGAGTCTCTGTGGAGCTGGTTTGCTGTGCCAGCCTCTCTTGCCTCCAGAGCTCAGGCAAATCTCCCAGGGACAAAGAGATGAACTCACCAGAGATCCTGAAACAGAGCTAGTGACATTGGTGAAGGTGGTGGCAGCCACACACAGGTTTCAGAGAGAGCAGTGGCAGGGCCTTAGGCTAGGTGGCCTATTTCCTGCCATAAAGTTTATCTCATCAACTGGCTCTGGACGTCTTGGAGAAGTCACTCGGCTGGTTAACCCTAACGGGAGGTGAGGTATGGAGGGCATGAGTGTTGATGGGAGAGCAGGCAGCCACAGAGGTGGCCTTGGAGGCCCGCCTCCAAGGAGATGACGGTGCATACTGCGGCATCTATGCTAGAAATGACCAGTGTGAGCTCCACCGGGCCCATTCTGTGGTGATCTGGGCATGACCCTTTACCATAAAGTCTCCAGCCCAGTTCTCTGGTCCCCAGGAGTTCTTCAATCCAGCTAATATCCTTTACCAAATGCCTTTGCTCCTCAGCTAGCCAGAACAGGTTTCTGTTGCTTACAGCTTGGAACCTGGCAGGATGATGGAAATTCTGAATGTAATAAACCCTGCCGAAAATTTGGAGGAAACAGGATTGCTTATATCACATCAATGCAGACAAGCAAGTTTCCATCGAACCTGAGATGTCCATGTCTTCAAACCCCTTTGGAAGCTCCACCAGGCACTTCTCCCCCATCATGCACCCTCACCCTGCCCTGAAAAGACCCCAGTCTCACCAGATCAGGCCAGCTCCTTTCACTGTTTCCTGCCTTTCAGAAGCAAAGCAAAATTTCTCTCATTTTCTCCAACCAGAGTGCCTGGGCCACCTCTGGGGCTGCCTGGTCTCCCACCAACACCCATGCCCTCTGTACCTCACCTTCCCTTAACAGTTAACCAGGAGAGTTGGTTCTTCAAGAAGGCTGGAGCCAGTTAGTGAGACAATAACTTTTATGACAGGAAATAGGTCACAGAGGTGTGAGCAGAGGTGCGGCCATGCAGTGGTGTGCCTTCTGTCCTCTTGTGTGGCAAGCCTAGAGGCCAAGTGACGATGGAGGCACAAAAGATGGTAGGAGCCAAGGTCCAAGTCACACCTGTAAGGAGAGCCATGACTCCTCTTTTGACCAGGACAGACAAAGAAAAAATCTTTCACTGTGTTGTTGGAGAGATTCAGACGTTGAAGGTGGCCATGTTTAGCCTTCCTGGGTAGTACACTAAATAAAGAAATGCTGGTCACATCCAGTGACCCATGGGGCATATACCTTGGTTGCTGAAACACTGAAAACGTATTTTCTTTTTTAAAAAAGGGTTTATTTATTTATTTTTATTTTAATAAGATTCAGGAGTACAAGTGCAGTTTTGTTACAGGAATATATTACGTGATGCTGAGGTTTGAACTTCTAGTGTACTCATCACCCAAACAGTGAATACTTTACTCGTTAGGTAATTTTTAAACTCTCAACCCCCGACCCTCCCCACTTTTGGAGCCTCCAGTGCCTATTATTCCACTCTGTGTATCCATGTGTACCATTGTTTAGTTCCCACTTATAAGTGAGAGCACGCAGTATTTGATTTTGTGACTCTGAGTTATTTCACTTAGGGTAATGGCCTTCAGCTCCATCCATGTTGCTGCAAAAGACATGATTTCATTATTTTTATGGTTACATAGTATATTGCATGGTGTATATATACCACATACCACATTTTCTCTTTCTTTTCTTTTCTTTTTTTTTTTTTTGAGATGGAATCTCTCTCTGTTGCCCAGGCTAGAGTGCAATGGTGAGGTCTCAGCTCATTGCAACCTCTGTCTCCTGCGTTCAAGTGATCCTCTTGTCTCAACCTCCTGAGTAGCTGGGACTACAGGCCTGTGCCCCCACACCTGGCTAATTTTTGTATTTTTAGTAGAGACGGGGTTTCACTATGTTGGCCAGTCTGATCTTGAACTCCTGACCTCAGGTGATCCGCCCACCTTGGCCTCCCAAGTGCTGGGATTACAGGTGTGAGCCACCGTGCATGGCCTATACCACATTTTCTTTATGCGGTCATCCACTGTGGGACAATTAGGTTGGTACCATGGTTTGCTGTTGTGAATAGTACTGTGTGATAAGTGTACGATTGCAGGTGTCTTTTTCATACAATGATTTATGTTCCTTTGGGCAAATACTGAGTAGTTGTATTGCTGGATTGAATGGTAGTACTATTTTTAGTTCTTTGGGGAATCTCCATAGTGTGAAAAACATATTTTCTCATATAAAAACAGGTCCCCATGGCCAGGTATGAGAAGTATGCTGGTGACGTGGGAGATCAGAGTGAGGCAGTGCTGAAGGATGCTCCTTCGATGCCCAGCAGCCACGTGTCTCTTCCATTTCCCATGGCCTCTGCTCTTTGGCAGGTCTCTGTGTCAGTCACTTCCAACTTGGTGTAACTTTTAAAAATGTGTTGTGAGTCCTTAGGTCTTGCATTTCATCCTTATCTCTCTTCAGGGAATTAAAGTACTTGACTTTGGGGATTATGGGTTTCAGAAAGGAATTGAGGGGAGGTCCTTTGAGGAATATAACATCTTTTCTGCCTTGACAACACTCAGATGACCCATGTATGGTAAGTTGACTGTGGCTGTGAACCCATCACAATGTACACAGTAATGAGACTGATTCCTAAACCAACGATTTTTGTGCAACTTGGGAGTTCATTTCGCCCAGCTTCTCTTCCTTCCAGGACAGGATTCCCCTCCCAGTGTGCTGGTAGTCACAATTTGAGGCCGAGTTAGGTCATCTTGCAATGCTGAGGACCTTTCCACACCCAAGGTGACCTCTCCCACGGCTGGACAATGGTAATTTGGAAATTTCTCCTAGTTTATCCCCAAGCCCAACCTTCTTTAACTCATTGACTTAGTTCTACTATCATAAAACATTAGAGCCCCACCTGTCGCCCACTTAACCACATCCTTCTGTGTCCTAATCGCCTTTGTATTTCATGTCTTTTTCCAACCTTTCTTTTCTCTTTACTCTGATTTTACCATCTAGATGCTGGGATTTCATTTGGTCTTGTTGGGTCATATGTATCTTTGTAAGTTGCTGTGGGTCCTTTTTGAAATAAAACAGGTTAAAGGAAAAGAAAAAGAAAGGAAATGCTCCCACGAGAGACACAGAATAAGTCAAAGCTTTTTTTCACATCAACCTGTCAAATATTTGAAGGCAGCTGGCCAATATCCCATTGGGCCTCCTCTCCTAAAGACACACATTGTGAATGTGTTCAGTCCTTCCACACATTAGAAGGTTTCCAGATTCTTCTCCATTGCAGGTTGGCCTCCTCCAGGGATTCTCTGGTTAGCTAACGAGCTCCATTAAAATTCCTGGTGGGACTGAGGCCTGCTGAGACCTCATGTGAGGGGACGTGGGCAGTCCTGGTATTTCCTGCATGCCTGACCTTGTGCATCTGATACCAGGCTTCAGAGTGGGGACAGCTTTACCACCACCTGCTGCTGCAATGTACTTGAGTCCTTGCAGAAACTCGTGTCCACAGCTCTTTTTCTGACTACACAGGAATATTTCCTTTATTATCTTAAAGCAGTTTCTCAAACATTTGAAACCAATAGTCCCCTTTTCACATATCTAAAATTCTTATGCCTCCTTTTAATGTTATTTTAAGTTTCCAAGAGGTGTTTTTTTCAATATAAAGTTATAATATTGTACATCCTCCTATGCATCCTCCCTCCATCTGCAGGGTGTAGCCTCCTCTGAGAAGCACTAGAGTCATATCTTCATCTTTCTGACCAAATGTGCCATCATCCTGCCGGATCACCCACCTTCACTAGGGCTCTAAAGAGCTTTTGGTTGGTTCCAAAAATAAAAACATTCCCAAGGATGAATATTTGTTAATACTGGGAATTACCCCCCAAAATACCAGGCAGAGTCTAAACTCAATGTCCCGAAAGCGGTGGACTGGAATAAATGCTCAGGCTCTCAGAGCACCTATCTGAAGGGGATCACACTCATTTATCAGGAAGAAAATGAAGTCGACCACATTATTACTTTCTAGTCACATTTTTTTATTCAGGCCCACACATGAGATCTTCTCCAGGGCAGAATTCTGCAAGGGAAAAGAGGTGACACCTCTGTGAACAAGAAAATGCTTTTCCCTAGTGCCTAGGGGGACATATGCTCAGTATTTCTAATTTCTGAAATCCAAAGCAGTGAATAGTGCTTTATCACAAAGTTAAAGGCAGGATTTAAAATCTGGTTTGGATCTCATTTGGAGCCAGAGGAGGTTGAGAAAGAAAGAAAACAAGAAAAGAGGAGAGAGGGAAGCAGAGAGAGAGAAAGACAGAGAAAGAGGCAGAGAGGGACAGCAAATGGGGAGAGAAAGACAGAGAAAGAGAATGAAGAAAGAGAATGAAGAGAAAGAGATGAGGACATAGAAGGGGGGAGAGAGAAGGAGAAAGACAGAGACAGAGGAAAGAGAGACAGACAGACACAGACAGAGAGGAAGAGAGACAGAGAACATAATTGAAAAAGTAAGAAAGATCTCTCCCAGCACAGTGTCTGTACTAACACCCCAAACTCAGCCCACATCCCAGAAAAAGAGAATAAGGAAACGGAAGGATGCATTTAGAAATAGAACATCAGGTCAGAAGAGCTTAGTGAAGGACCCTTATGAGCTAAATTAGGGTTCCATGAGCCAACCTTCACCATAGGTCCCTGTTGACTTCACACCCTCAGTCAAGCCACCTGCTAGATGCTCCCAGGGCCCCTGATTTCACAGGCCCCAAGGCCCTGCCTGAGGGACAGAACAGCCCAGGGTGGGGAATGAGGCAATCAAAACCAGGGAACTCCTTGAGCAGCTGGTGTAGGCGGAGAGCAGGAGGGAGAACACATCTCCTCACACACTTCTTACGTCTACATTTTACCTTGCAGGAAAATGTCAAACGTCTTATTTATTCTAGCTAGGAATGCAAGGCAGGTTTCAAATTTTGGAAAGGAAAGAGCAACCTCATATTCATTTAAAATCACAGTTCAAATCATAATTCTCCCCTCCCTCTTCTACTCCCCAACTTTGGGCTAGCTGAAGCTGGTTTTATAAATGCATTCCATTCCAAATTTGCATTCACAGATTTGCAACTTGAGTGAAATGAGCTGGGTAAAACAATAACCCAGTTTTGGATGAGGACACCCGTGGGTGCTGCCTTGTCCTCATTCCTCAAGGGGAAGAGTGTGCAACAAGGGTGCTTGTGACCGCTCAGACGCTGGCTCAGGCACCAAGTCTTCCAGCCCTGACGATGATGCCATTTTTCTTCCAAGACCAATTGCTAAGTCCTGCAGGATTTCAGGCTTCATCAGAGATATTAAGAGTGAGCAAAACCCTTCCTGATACCAGTTTCCAGGTCTAGGGAAAACACTCACAGTTCCTCTGGGAGGTTTCCTGGCTCCTCTGATGCGGTTAAAAGAAACAAACCGATAGTAGTTAACCAATGTGATAGCAGAAATCCACGGGAGGCAGAATAATGGCCCCAAAGATGTCCACATCCTAATCTCTAGAACTTGTGAATATATTAGGCTACATGTCAAAGGGCTATCAAGGTTGTAGATGGAATTAAGACAACTAATCAACTGACTGTCTTGGATATGCAGGTGGGCCCAATGTAGTTGCAAGGGTCTTTATAAGGGAAAAGGGAGGCAGAAGAGAGAGAACCGGGGAAATGCAGCATGAAGCGGACTCAGCCTGACCTTGCTGGCTCTGAAGGTGGAGGAAGGGGCCACAGCCAAGGAATGCAGGTGCCCTCTAGAAGCTGGAAGAGGCGAGGGAAAGGATCATCACCTGGAAGGAAGACAGCACTGCCAACACCGCGATTCTAACCTAGTGATTAAATCATAAACCAGTAAAATTTGGGGGGTGAGATAGGCTCAGAGTGTAAGGGATAAAGGACAGGAATGACTATCACTTTTTATGTAGTTTTGACTTTTGTTTTTTCTTTTGAGACAAGCTCTTGCTCTGTCGCCCAGGTGGAGTGCAGTGGTACACTCACAGATCACTGCAGCCTCAGTCTCCTGGGCTCAAGCAATCCATTCCTCACACCTCAGCCTCCCGAGTAGCTGGGACTATAGGTGTGCACCACCACGCCAGGCTAATTTTTGTATTTTTTGTAGAGATGTAATTGTGCCATGTTGCCAGGGCTGGTCTCAAACCCCTGAGCTCAAGCAATCTTCCTGCCATGCCTCCTGAAATGCTGGGATCACAGGCGTGAGCCACTGTACCTGGCCAGTTTCGACTTTTGAATTATGTGTTTTACATATTCAAAAATAAAATTAATCAAAAAGTTTTTTAGAAGGACTCTAAACTTGGATAAACACAACAGAATGATCATACAATCTACCAAACCGGTAACATACGTACATAGAAAAAAAAGAATTAAGTAGCTTAAAAGCAGAGCTCCAAGAATACACATTTAGTGGGACTTATTCTAAGGGTAAAAAGAGCTGCAAAGAAATCTTGATCTTAAGAGTTTTGTTGTCAGTACCGGTATTGATATTGTGGTTCTGGGATATTTTGAGTTATGTCCTAGAATAAAGCAATGAGTAAGGAAGAAGAGAGATACAAATATGGTGTGGAGGATATTGAGGAAGAACTCGGCAGTGTATCTGTTTTGAATTGTCTTTGAATTGAAGGTATCAGTATAAATCCAGGATTCCAAAAATATATTCCTTAGCTCTCTCCACTGAAAGGGAGACACATTGAGGCCCTCGTAGCAATGAGCACATATAGGCCCCAGATTTTGGTTTCTTTCACCCGGATCTAAGTATCACTCTCTATCAAAAGGAACCAGGATTCCTTGGTAAATAGCTAATTTGGGTGTTGAGCAGGAAAAATATAAGGTGAACCTGGAAGTACTCAAAGACCATGGTGACTGCTAAAAAGCCGCCCAGCTAGGAACCAAACCCAGGTCTTCAAATGTCAAACCCAGCAATTGTTTCTACTTCACTGCCCTGTATTTCCCACCATGAAATCTGCTCCCTACTGTACAGAATCTATGTTTTGGTATCACTTTTAAATATTAGAAATTTGTTACAGTCATGAAAGTGGTATCTTTCTCATATTAAAGGAGAAGAAATCTTCAGTTTTAATAGAAATAAAGCTTTTGAAAAGCCGATCACCAGCCTACCTGACCCTATCCAGGATTAGGGTCTGAACGTTTTTATGTTCTTGAGCAGCGTTCCCCATCCTTTTCGGCATCAGGGACCAGTTTCACGGAAGACAATTTTTCCATGGACAGGGATTAGGGGGAGTATAAATGTGGGAAGGGTGGTTCTGGGATGAAACTGTTCCACCTCAGATCATCAGGCATTAGATTCTCATAAGGAGTGTGCAACCTAGATCTCTCACATATGCAGCTCACAATAGTGTTCGTGCTCCTTCGAGAACTAATGCTGGGCTGATCTGACAGGAGGCATGGGTCAGGCAGTAATGCTCGCTCACTCACCTGCCACTCACCTCTTGCTGTGCAGCCTGGTTCCTAACAGGCCACAAACTGGTACCAGTCTGCAGCCTGGAGGTTGGGGACCCCTGTTCTTGAGCTCCAAAGCATGCCTGCTAAAACCCTGCTCTGAACATCCAGACCCAGCCTAGGGTAAGGAGATAACTCAGGGAGATGGATCCTTCTGCAGCGTTGCCTCCTGGTTGAGGGTGGTTATTTTTGCTCTGCGTTAGTTACCCTGGTTCTTTTTTTTTTTTTTTTTTTTTTTTTTGAGATGGAGTCTCGCTCTGTCGCCCAGGCTGCAGTGCAGTGGCTGGATCTCAGCTCACTGCAAGCTCCGCCTCCCGGGTTTATGCCATTCTCCTGCCTCAGCCTCCTGAGCAGCTGGGACTACAGGCGCCTGCCACCTCGCCCGGCTAGTTTTTTGTATTTTTTAGTACAGACGGGGTTTCACCGTGTTAGCCAGGATGGTCTCAATCTCCTGACCTCGTGATCCGCCCGTCTCGGCCTCCCAAAGTGCTGGGATTACAGGCTTGAGCCACCGCGCCCGGCCTACCCTGGTTCTTTATCTGCAGAAGGAGCAAATGGAAAAAAAGGGGAAAGAGAATGACACTTTTTTAAATAAATTGAATATTGACCCTGGCTAACAAAGATTTTGGCAGCACAGATTGAAATGCATTCCTGAAACAGTCTGGAAGATCTCCTTAATATGCATCAAGTGCACCAAATTCAAAAGCTATTACCTCCTACATTTTCCTTCCATCCACAGGAGGCCCCGCCCTTCGTAAAACAAACAGTTGTCAGGGGGCCGATTCTCCAGTATGGTCACTGTGCAGTGCTTCAACATTTGTTATCACCACACCATTAATTTCCACACACATCTGCTTGAGGATTTCTTCCTGCCCCCGATGGCATGTTCATCTCCATTTAATTCACATTTTATTGCCCTTGTCTTGCCCCTAGCAAGCGTTATCAAGTGCTATAAGCATTCCAGAGCTGTGCCAGGTGGCCGGGAGGCCCTCAGCCCCGTTCCCCGTGGTTTGAGTCTGCACTTACAGCTTTAATTTCCAGTCAGCTGTAATTCAGGACCACAAATGGCCAAATTGAAACGGCTCACTCACTTCCAAAAAGCATCTCACCAGTAGCTCCTAATTACAGAGCCCGAGTGCAAACAACCCTGCCTCGCTTGGAAGAGAAGTGAGGGCTGTTTCTCTCTGCTTATTTCGGATATCCTGGGTCACTGAAAACTAAATCTACACTGGAGGATGGCTGCTCCCATTTCCCAGGGGACCTGGCAGAGGTCCCAAAAGGCAATTTCCCAGCCATGCCTCGTGTGAAGGCCCTGAGAAACTTTGGCTGAAATTAAGCCCTGCCTGGGCTGCTGCAATATTTTCCAGCCAGTGCCTCTCAAAAGTGAGAAGTGCACAGACCATCTTAAAGGGAAAAAAAAAATGTGCACAAATTAAGAATACAACTCAAAGGATCCTCTGTAAACAGCACCGCAAAATCAAGCAAACAAACAAACAAAAAAAAAAACCCTAAAATCTTATTCCATGCAAATACCCTTTAATTGCATTGGCACTGCAAAAGTTCTGTCTGTATAACTGGTATAATTTAGAATGTGCCTGCAGCCCTGGTGCAGTTTGGGAATGAATCTATGCCTTATTTTTAGAACTGTTCTGCAAGGAGTTATAAAAGGATTCACACTCATACCTTCTTATTGCACCAGGCAGACCTGCCTCCTCTCGATTCTAACAATACCTCACCTAAAACCTGCTGTCCAGCATTTCTTTTGACCCTCACAACCATTCCTGAGGCTGGCAGGACTCCTCTAGAGATTTCAGAAGTGAGAGAAGTCACTGGCCCAGGTTCACAGGAGTCATAGCCACAAGGTTGGACCCTATGCGTTGCTGTTTTGGCAGGGCAAAAAGAATCCAACAGCAGTAACATCTTATGGTTCAGCCTAATGGAAGCTGGCCCAGAGCCTGGGATTTCTGACTCCCCATGGAATGTTTTTCTGTTAAGCTGAGATACTTCTAAAACAAAGTTAGGCTTGTTAAGTAACTCATGGGACGTCTCTGTAATGAATTACTAGGTACCCATTAAAGTCGGGATTTAAAAGGATGTGGGAAATAAGTTTCCTTCATTATATTTTTAGAAAAAAACAAAACTAGGATTATACAGTTTTTACTTCTTTAATTTTTTTATTCACATGCCTTCTATCAAATGGAAGTATAAGGTAGATTGAGAGAAGTCTAGCTTCACCCTTGCTCTCTCCATCTACCCCTCCTTCCTCTTAAAGATAAGGATGCTGTTCATTATATAATTGATCCTTCTGTGTTATTTATATATATATGTATTTATATCCCCTCTTTCTTAGACAAATGGCAGCATATTATATTTACTTTTCTATATTTTCTTTTTTTCCTTTTTTGAGATAGAGTCTCATTCATTCTTTTTTGCCCAGGATAGAGGGGTGTAGTGGTGCAGTCTCAGCTCACTGCACCTTCTGCCCCCAGGCTTAAGCTATTTTCCTGCCTCGGCCTCTGGAGTAGCTGGAATTACAGCCATGTGCCACCACGCTCGGCTAAATTTTGTATTTTTAGTAGAGACGGGGTTTTGCCATGTTGGCCAGGCTGGTCTTGAACACCTGACCTCAAGCGATCCACCTGCCTCGGCCTCCAAAAATGCTGGGATTACAGGCATGAGCCACTGCACCCGGCCTGTATTTACTTTTCTCTACTTGCTTCTTTCAATTAACAATATATCCTGGAGAACCCGGCAAAGTAGGATCTAGAGATCTTCCTACTTTGTTTTGAAAGCTGCACACAACTCCGCCTGTCTCCCACTGGTGGACATTTGGGGCCATCACAAATAATGCTGCTGTGAATACTCCTTTGCATATGTCTTTTGTGGGGTCTTGCCATTTTTTTTTCTTTTTTTTTTGAGAGAGTTTTGCTCTGTCACCCGTGCTGGGGTGCAGTGGTGCAATCTCGGCTTACTGCAAGCTCCGCTTCCCGGATTCACGCCATTCTCCTGCCTCAGCCTCCCGAGTAGCTGGGACTACAGGCACCTGCCACCACGCCGGGCTAATTTTTTGTATTTTTAGTAGAGACGGGGTTTCACTATGTTAGCCATAATGGCCTCAATCTCCTGACCTTGTAATCTGCCTCATCCTCCCAAAGGGCTGGGATTACAGGCTCACGCACCCAGGGTCTTGCCAATTTTTAAATAGGTTCCTGGAAAGAACATTGCAAAAACAAAAGGTGAGTGCATAGAGAATTTTATTAGCCACTGTCAAAGCCTCATTTCACTTTCATAAACTCCTGTTTCTCCAAGCCCACCCTCACTGTGTACTACTCAACTCTGAGATTTGATTAATCTGATAGTGAGACTTGGTAACTCAGGATAGTTTTTATTTGCATTTCTCCTCTCTGGCCCACTTTTCTATAGGATTGTTGGTCTTCTCTATTTTCAGAAGTTTTTTCTTTATTAGAGCTATTGATCCTTTTAGGTGTGAGTTGCTGATATTTACTGCCAGTTTGCCATTTGTCTTTTTTCTTTGCTTGAGGTGTTTCTTGTCATACGGATTTTCTCTTTTAAAAATGGTATATAATCAAATATATAAATGTTTTCCTATATTGCTTCTAGATTTTGAGTCATAGGTCAAAAGATCTCCCCTTTCCCAGGTGATGGAAGATAAGTTAACTTCAAAGGGAGTGAGACAGACAAGAGGAGCGCCACAGCCAGATGATGGGAGGAAGGACGTGGTGACTCCAGGGACACGGGGAGTGGGCTCCACAGGTAGTGGCTAAATAAGAAGATGCCCAGCCTGGAGAGAGACTCATGGGTGAGCCAGGGCAGGTGATCAGGTGTCAGAGGAAGTCCTGTAGGGACCCTGAGGGGGCTGAGATGACACTAAAGACGGCCCCCAGGGAAAACATACACTCATTCACAGGGAGCAGAGACAGCCCCAGGTTACACCAGAGCAGCCTCATGGCTGCTTCCACCTCTCCCCAGAACAGAAAATGGAAGAACAAAGCCCACTCCCCACTCCTTGCCCTGAGTTCTGGAGACGTAGGTCAGACCCGTGATAGGGGAGGGGAGTTTTGAAACAGATATGAGATTGAGGTGCTACCTTGAAGTTAACTAAAATTTGTAACAGGAAATGACCCTCAAATTATAGAATCTGCCCAAGGTGTTATGAATGGAGGCCGTGACCCAGCTGGAGAAAGAGGTTTGATGTCACGTAACTCAGGGCAGTGACTGGAAAGCTCAAAGTCATTTTATGATTGTGTTCTGGTTACACACACTTCATCTTATTTAATCCGTAAAATAAGGTAGATATTATTGTCAAAATTTTATAGTGGAGAAACTGAGGCTCAAAGAGTTAAGTGGTTTTCCCAAGTTCCTCTCCTAGTGAAGGTGTAACTAGAATTAATAACCAGTTGTCTTTGATTCCAAAGCCCATGCTGATGTCACTTCACAGTGTCTTCCCAACATGTGGCCTCAGCTGGCATATTGAACCTGGTCTACAAATTTTACTTCCAATGGTCCTCTGTGGAATAATTATGGTTAAATTCAAGAACATTAAAAATTAGCCAGTGTGGTGATGTGCACCTGTAATCCCAGCAACTCGGGAAGCAGGAGAATTTGCTTGAACCTGAGAGATGGAGGTTGTAGTGAGCCGAGATCACACCATTGCGCTCCAGCCTGGGCAACAAGAGTGAAACTGTGTCTCCAAAAAAAAAGTAAAAAGAACAGTATCATCTCAAATGGATTATTGGAAAAACAGATACTGTATACTCAACAGTAACTCTCCCCAAATATAGAACAGGCTTATGCCAGAGATCTGAAAAATCAAAGTGGGGTATTTCTTCTCTGCTTTTAAAGAATAAAGCAAATGTAAAAATAATTTCCTTGTAGCTCCACAATACAAAACCTAATTTGGAAAGCTCTGCCCCAGAGTTTCTCTATCAGGAAAAATAGGTAGCTAATGCCTGTGGAAAGGATGACATGGGCAGGTACGTATCTTCACATCTGGAAACATAATTAGGTTAGTCTCTTAATGTCTGACCCCCAGATATAGTTCCCAGAGCTAAGACAATTACCCCATAGAATGCATGCCTTAATCCAAAGCACCATATCTTCAACTGAGCCGCAAAGTCATCAGCTCAGAGGAGACGGAAAAACACAGAACATACATGTCTGAGTGTACAGATGTTCCTCACCTGACGATGACGGGTCTACGTCCCGCCCAATAAGCCTATTGTAAGTGGAAAGTATTAAGTTGAAAAAGCACTTTATACACCTATCCTACTGAACATCATAGCTCAGCCTAGCCTACCCTCAACATGCTCAGAACACATACATTAGCCTACAGCTGGGCAAACTCAGCTAACACAAAGCCTGTTTTATAGTAAAGGGCTGAATATCTCATGTAAGAGTATTGTACCACATATCATTAGCCCAGGACAAGATCAAAATTCAAAATCCAAGCAAAGTAAGGTTTCTACTGAATGCATATTGCTCTTGCACCATTGTTGGTGCAGACATTCTGCAAACAGCCCAATATCTCAGTCAGCAAGTACCTTTTGTGTGCCTTTGGGTACTGAGCATGGTGCTAAGTACTGACAGGGACCAAAAGAGACAATGATACAGTAAATTACATTAGGGACTTTAAAGCAAGTTATGATATAATGACAACACAGAAGTTAGGGATGAAACTCTTACATGTGAAATAGAGACAAGCTAGTCAGAGTGAGGGAGCGTATGCTGGAAGTGGAGTGCCTTAAAGTAAGAACACAACCTTTTCTCCTTCCTGCTGGTTCAGATATGTATGTGATGGTGAGAACTGAATTAACTACCTTGGACCCAGAGTGAACTCTATCTTTTTTTGAGACGGAGTCTGGCTCTGTTGCCCAGGCTGGAGTGCAGTGGCCAGATCTCAGCTCACTGCAAGCTCCGCCTCTCGGGTTTACGCCATTCTCCTGCCTCAGCCTCCCAATCCCAAGTAGCTGGGACTACAGGCGCCCGCCACCTCGCCAGGCTAATTTTTTTGTATTTTTTAGTAAAGACGAGGTTTCACCATGTTAGCCAGGATGGTCTCAATCTCCTGACCTCGTGATCCGCCCGTCTTGGCCTCCCTAAGTGCTGGGATTACAGGCTTGAGCCACCGCGCCCGGCCGTGAACTCTATTTTGAGCATGGCAGGGCCACCCAACCAGCCCTGGACCGCCTACTCCTCACAAATATGTGAAAGAGAAATAAACTTCTAGCTTGTTTAACACACTGCATTTTGGGGAGTCCTTATTCCAGCCAGCTGAACTCTCCTAATTAATACAGGTGCTCAATGGGGAGAGGAAGAGGGGTTCATTAGTAACAAAAAAGGCCTTGTTCTGCAAGAGATTAGTGTCCAGTGGAAGTAATAGAATTGTGAGCAAATAAGAAAACAGAATTGTGAGCAAATAAGAAAATTTGAAAGATACTATAATAGAACCATGATGTGTGTGTGGTGACCCATTTAGGCATTTGTTTCTCTGTTTGAGAAGCCCAGATATAAACCAAGGTCCCATATGGCTCGGTCTCATCTGAGCATTAGATTTAAAGAAACACTTTGGGCCTGGCATATATTAAAAGTAATTTCAGCCCTCCCTTGCCTCCTCAAAAAAAAAAATTTTAAATGACCCAACTTATTCTGCACAACAGCAATTTTATAAATTTCCTTTCTTCTCCAGTTTTCCTGCCCTCTGAAGCTGCCCCAGGATTTCTCACTCCCTAAGTCTTTCACTGTAACGTCCTATGAGTGGCACTCTCAGAAACCAGGACTAGTGGGTTCTCTTTCCTCCTCCTTCTGTGTCTCATGGTCCTGACTGTGGTTAGTACTGAGACTTCCTCTTCTCTAATCGAACTGTGTCAGGCAGCTTGGGATGGTAAAAAGTTCTGGAAGAGCCAATAGGATAATTTCTTATAGGCAAGATTCTCTACTTCTTCACGCTAGCTTTTGAGAATCTGTAGATAATTTTCAGAGGAGACTCTTAAGGTATTTATACTCTAAAGAGAAGTCAACAGGTACAGAAGCCTTTTTAAGGTTAACAATTAAAACCTCGTGATCATGTATTGGAAAAGAGAGCACTCATGGAGAACAGGGACCTGTGCTCATGAGGACTGAGTGAGCAGAGCTTACTCCTGGGACTGCAATGGTTGAAGTCACAGCACAGTCACTCTTGGCCTAAGTGGCTCTGTTTACTCTAAGTCTGTCCTACTTGATAGGTGGTCACTGTTGGATATCTCTGCCTTGACCCAATTGCCCAGTATTAGCCAAATGACCCAGTGCATTTAACACTCTGATTGGCCAGAATCAAACCTTGTCTCTTTAGCGACATTGAAAATGGCCTCACTAATCCGTGCTTCCGTGTTCATTGCAGCATTATTCACAATGGTCAAGAATGGAAACTACCTAAGAGTCCATTGACAGGTGTATGAGTAAAGAAATTGTGATTAGATATATAATAATACCACATACATATGCATATGCACTATATATATGTGGGTGTATACACACACACACACACACACACAATGGAATACTAAGGAGATCCTGCCATTTGTTGCAACATAGATGAACCTGAAGGACCTTATGCTAAGTGAAACAAGCCAGGCACAGGAAGAAAAACAGTGCATGATCTCACTTACATGTGGAATCTATAAAAGTTGAAAGCACAGTGGAAGGGTGCTACCAGGAGCCAGGGGGTGAGGGGAAATAGGGAGGTATTGGTCATAGGGTGCAAACTTGCAGTTACGAATGATTCTGGAGACCTAATATATAGCAGGGTGACCATAGTTAACAATCATATATTGAATACCAGGAATATGCTAAGAGAATAGATCTCAAGTAGTCTTGTTGCCAGAAAGGGGTCCACATCTAGACCCCAAGAGAGGGTTCTTGGGCTTCACACTTGAGAGAATTCAGGGCAAGTCCACAAAGTGACAGCAAGTTTATTAAGAAAGTAAAGGAAGAAAAGAATAGCTACTCTGGCTGGGCACAGTGGTCCACACCCAGCACTTTGGAAGGCTGAGGTGGGTGGATCACATAAGGCCAGGAGTTTGAGACCAGTCTGGCCAATATGGCAAAACTCCATCTCTATGAAAAATACAAAAATTAGCCAGGTGTGGTGCAGGTGCCTGTAATCCCAGCTACTCAGGAGGCTGAGGCAGGAGAATCGCTTCAACCTGAGAGGCAGAGGCTGCAGTGAGCTGAGATCACACACTGCACTCCAGCCTGGGTGACAGAGCAATGCTCTGTCTCAAAAAAAAAAAAAAAAAAAAAGAAGAAGAAGAATGGCTACTCCATAAGTAGAGCAGCAGCATGGGCTACTCGCCTGAGTATACTTACAGTTATTTCTTGATTATATACCAAACAAGGGGTGGATTATTCATGAGTTTTCTGGGAAAGAGGTGGGCAAATCCCAGAACTGAGGGTTCCTCCCCTTTTTAGACCATATAGGGTAACTTCTGGACATTGCCATGGCATTTGTAAACTGTCATGGCACTGGTGGGAGTGTCTTTTAATATGCTAATAAATTAGAATTAGAGTATAATGATCAGTGAGGACAAACAGAGGTCACTCTCATCGCCATCTTGGTTTTGGTGGATTTTGGCTGGCTTCTTCACTGCTTGCTGTTCTATCAGCAAGGTCTTTGTGATCTGTATCCTGTGCCAACCTCCTGTCTTATCCTGTGACTAAGAACACCTACCCTTCTGGGAATGCAGCCCAGTAGGTCTCAGCCTTATTTTATCCAGCCCCTATGCAAGGTGGAGTTGCTCTCGTTCAAACACTGCTGACATTCTCACGACACACACAGAAGTAACTATGTGAGATGATGCATATTCATTGTGGTAATCCTTTCACAATGTATACATACATCAATTTTTATGGAGATTATTGACAGTTTTTATTTGTCAGTTACCTCCATAAAGCTGAAAAAAATAATAAAATAATAAACTTTTTTAAAAGAAAAAGAAATGGCCTGCCTAGAGAGTTTCTTATCCTAAGACTACTATTTTCCTTTCTTTAAAATATAATAGTGTAATGCAAGGGTGTTCACAACAAATGGTCAAATGAAAAAGCAGATGACAAAACAGGGTGTACTTTGGGATTTAATTATTATTAGACAAACCACACGCACACACACACACCCCAACACACTGAAGAAAGAAAAGACTAGAACTAGGCCAGGAGAGTTGGCTCACGCCTGTAATCCCAGCACTTTGGGAGGCCAAGGAGGGAGGATCACGAGGTTAGATCAAGACCCCGGTGAAACCCCATCTCTACTAAAAAATACAAAAAATTAGCCAGGCGTGGTGGCGGGTGCCTGTAGTCCCAGCTACTCGGCAGGCTGAGGCAGGAGAATGGTGTGAACCAGGGAGGCGGACCTTGCAGTGAGCCAAGATCACGCCACTGCACTCCAGCCTGGGCAACAGAGCAAGACTCCATCTCAAAAAAAAAAAAAAAAGAAAAAAAGGAAAAGACGAGAACTACAATACTATGGTTTCCTCTGGGTAGTAGGATTATAAACAATTTTTAATTATTTCTTTCTACTTATATACATTCTCCAATTTTTGTGCAATGGATTGTTTTTCCTCCTGATTAATGGTACCATTCCATGATATTATTTCAGTTAGATCAATTTTTGTTCATTTTGCTTTGAAAGGAAAAGCACTGAGGACCAACAGATGGGTCTCCATGGAAGTCAGTATGCCACACTTTGCAGGGGACATTGGAAGAGGGAGAAGCCACCTCAGAAATGTTCAGTAAGGATTTGGGGAACATGTACAAATATTAAACTTAGGGCCTAGAATGAACACTTCTACCATTACCTTGTGGGTTCTTTATCTAGGCTTATAGTCATTTTCTCATATGAAATCTTTTAAAAGAAAAACTACATTAAGATAATCGTAAAGATTTCAAGTCATCATGTGTGTGGGCTGTTTATTTTCTCACCTGAAGTGATAATTGCCTCTTTGTGACATCATAATTGCTTGCTGGAGAACTGATTATCATGTCACCAACAGAAGATTAAGCCTTCAAGTAAGGGGAAGCTGCAGGAGCAGATGAGTCCCCAGGAAACCAGGATTCAATTTTCATGCATATGTCAATGTTAATAAAGGCAAAGGGAGGAAAGGTTGGCCATTTGACTTTCATAGCATGTCTGTTACTGTCACCAAATGGGTTCACAGTATTTTCTATGAGCTGCAAGTGTGCCTTTAATTTTCTCCAACCTAACCCCGACATACTGTCTGCTGATTAAATCCATGATAGAACACACATACATCACACTTCTTTCCTGCTGGGTGGGCCAAGGACAGACTGGTGCTAGATGGGGGTGGGGGACGGGCAAGCAGTGTGAAGCAAGCTTGAGGAAGTCATGAATCTTTGACTCACATTCACTGTTTAAACAGAAAATACAGCCAGTTATATTTAATTGAACTGTTGCCTTTCCTAGATAGAGAGTTTAAAGTGTTTCCCTGCTGAAAGCAATTTTACTAATTGTATTTATTTATTTTTTTCTATTATGAAGTATACCACCTATTTTCTCCCTCCTTGGTGTTTATTTATTGTTAAAATCATTGCATGGTAAAATCTCAAATAATGAAAGACCCAAGGGGTAGGCTATAGATTATAATTAACAAAATATGCTGGTTAATGGAAGATGAAATGGAAGATTAAAATGGAAAGACTCTTGTTTTTATCTTCATCTTGAAAATAAAACCATTCACAAATACAGGTTCTGGATAGATGGGCTGAGTTAACTGACTTTTTTTTTTTGCATCTGTCCTTTAGATTAGGCCTAAGGCATTGTTTTCCACTTAAAAGGTCAGACATTAACAACTGCCGGAAAGGCCTGTGGATTGCGACTATTACCTCACCATGGAAGGAGCAGGATCAAATGATGCTGGCGTATGCTAAGTTTTCATTTTTGAGATTGTAGGTTTCCTGTTAATCATATTTTCTTTCCTCAATCCTTTGAGCTGCTTCAGAAGGTAATTTCACTGTTGCCCTTTCTATAACCCCAACTCAAAATAGGCTAGGTTCATGATGTGGTAACACACAACTCCAAATCTCAATGGCTTAGCACTAAAAGCTTATTTCTTGCTCCCCCAAAGCCCTTTATCCTCCACAGGCAGCTGTTGACTGTGCGAGTCTTCAGGATCCAGACTTTTGTCAAACCTGTAGCTCTGCCATCTTTATATGAGGAGGCCACCACCGTTCACACCAAAGGGAAGGCAAGAGATTGAAGAACTGAACATGGGCTCCCTACTGCCATGGCTGGAAAGTGATCAACTCATTCCTCCTGCTCATGTTGCAAGCCTTTCCTTAGTTCAACTAAAGATAGGGTCCTTGTCACACGACCATGAAAAATTAGGCTCATGGACAATTTGAAGAGTGAGAAAAATGGGATTTATCAGGCAAAAAGGGAAACAGGGACTCTCAGCAGAACGAGAATCCGGCTAACACATGCTTCTTGCCTCACAGATTGAATTCCAGTTTCCACCCAGGAAAAGGAGGGGCCAGGCTCCTCCCGACTGCAAATGGCGGAACTTCTGTGGCTCCACCCCAGTGCATACTACCAGTGTACAGGCTGGTTGGAGTTATTCCCGGAACTCCTTTACACTTGACTGTCTCATTCACATATCTTTGACCAGATGTAGTCATGTGGTCCCAGCCAGCTGCAAGGGACTTGTAAGTGTAGTTGTACATGTTCCCATCAAGGAAGAATATAAAACAGACTTGGTGAACATATAGCACCATCTCTTTTCTATCAGTCTTTTTAAACACTAAATGAAAAGAAGTAAATGCCTTTTTATTGAGAGGTGGGGGAGCTTATGAATGGATGCACTCTATGGAACAAAGGGCAAGGTGTGGTTTTCAGACTACTGTTTAAAGTCATATGTATGCAGCCCAGATCTACACAACCTGTACGTCTGGAGTGGGAGCCCAGGAATCTGCGTCTTACTAACCTTTCCATGTAAGTCTTCTGCATTAAACTTTGAGAAATAAATCAGACGCTCCTGGAAAAAGAGTGGGGGCAGAGTTCCACTGCCACAGAGGTTAAAAACACTCAATTCTATGTTGCCCATTTGGTTATTCACAACATGCTTTGATATGTAAAAGACTCTGACCAAGAGCCTTTAGAGGGTCTTCGAATCATGGCAGTGTGAAGAGGTCAGCAATCTCTGTCTGTAAGAATGCATATAATACTGCACAAGATTGTCTGAAATAACAACCTTTAATATAATACTGACAAGATTGTCTGAAATCACAACCTTAGGGTACTAAAAGTCAAACAAAGATGGACAACGAGTGAAGACTCGTTTTTGAGACAGAGTCTCACTCTGTCACCCAGGCTAGAGGGCAGTAGCACAGCCTCAGCTCACTGCAACCTCTGCCTCCTGGGTTCGAGCAATTCTCCTGCCTCAGCCTCCTGAGTAGTTGGGATTACAGGCACATGCCCATGCCCAGCTAATTTTCTGTATTTTAATAGAAACGGGGTTTCACCCATGTTGGCCAGGCTGGTCTCAAAATCTTGACCTCAGATGATTCACCCACCTCGCCCTCCCAAAATGCTGGGATTGCAGGGATGAGCCATCCCACCAGGCCTGAAGACACATTCTTAATAAAAGCACTAGAGTTTGTGTAAGAGTCTGTGGCCTTATTGCCTGGGGCTGCTTCCCTACCCCCTTGCCCATAGCTTTGTTAGAAAAAGTGGTAATTTGACCATTGTTGTGATGGTTGCAAAAATCAGCAGCTTTATTGCCAGAATAAATATTCCTTTTGGGGGCTGGAGTTGGGGTGAAAACTCCCTATGACTTTGTTGGCAAAGAGTGATGAACTTGATTGAAAAAGAAGGTGACAAAGACTCTCTCCTTCACCAAACTTTAGTCAGCTCCTCTGTGCCTGATTTAACCCTCATTGTTGGGCCTTGTCCTCATGCCTGCACAGCTCAATTTTAGTGAGAAGCCTACTAAGTCATTTTAGCAAGAATTCCCCACCTCAATATCTGATCACTGTCAATATCTGATCAAATTCCTCATCCTGAGGCAGGAGAAGAGGTCTGGAGGCAAGGAACCTAAGGCTGTTTCATGCCAACTTCCTAGAACTAAATTGAAAGGAAAACCCCTAACTTTCCAAATTAAGTAACAAAAGGACCAGAGACTATTCCCTTTGACCTTTTCTGTGAGGCAGATGGGAAATTGACTATCCGCCACAAATCAGACTGATTATGGGTGGAGTTTTGGTTTGCAACTTTGTAACTTCACCCTAGCTTCTGATTGGTTGCTTTATGCAACCAATCAGATGTTTGCAGAGGAGTGTGACCTTTGTAACTTCACTTCAGCCTCTGGTTGGCTGCTTTCTGCAACTGGGCAGACTGATTGCAGGCCACCACTTCACTTACATGTGGTGAGCATGAAGTGGCCAATGGGAAACTTCTAGGGGGTGTTTGGACCCAAGAAGATTCTGTATCCAGGCCCTTGAACCACTGCTCAGGTCTGCTCCCACACTGTGGAGTGTACTTTCATTTTCAATAAATCCCTGCTTTTGTTCTTTTGTTGCTTCATTCTTTCTTTGCTTTGCTGGGTGTTTTGTCCAATTCTTTGTTCAAAATGCCAAGAACCTTGACAAGTTTCAGTCACGACCCTCTGTGACAATCCCGTGTCATCTCTTAAGTAATATCTGATCCCTCTGGCCTGCTGTAGTAGTCTGTTCTCACACTGCCAATAAAGACATACCCAAGACTGGGTAATTTGTAAAGGAAAGAGGTTTAATTGACTCACACTTCCACGTGGCTTGGGCAGTCTCACAATCATGGTGGAAGCAAAAGAGGAGCAAAGATACATCTTTCATGGCAATAGGCAAAAGAGCATGTGCAGGGGAGCTCACCTTTATAAAACCATCAGATCTTGTGAGATTTATTCACTATCATGAGAACAACATGGGAAAGACCTGCCCTCATGATTCAATTACTTCCCACTGAGTCCCTCTCACAACACATGGGAATTATGAGAGCTACAATTCAAGATGAGATTTGGGTGGGGACACAGCCAAACCATATCATTCCACGCCTGCCCACTCCCAAACTTCGTGTCCTCACATTTGAAGACCAGTCATGCCTTCCCAACAGTCCCCCAAAGTCTTAACTGATTTCAGCATTAATTCAAAAGTCCACAATCCAAAGTCTCATCCAAGACAAGCCAAGTCCCTTTCACCTATAAGCCTGAAAAATCAAACAGCAAGTTAGTCACTTCCTAGATATAATGAAGGTACAGACATTGGGTAAATAGACCCATTCCAAATGCGAGAACATGGCCAAAATGAAGGGGCTACAGGACCTATGCAAGTCTGAAATCCAGCAGGACAGCCAAATCTTAAAGCTCTGAAATAATCTCCTTTGACTTTATGTCTCACATCCAGGTCATGCTGATGCAAGAGGTGGGCTCCCTTGGCCTCAGGCAGCTCTGCCTCTGTGGCTTTGCTTGGTACAGCCTCCCTCCAGGCTGCTTTCACTGGTTGCTGTTGAGTGTCTGAGGCTTTTCTAGGTGCATGGTACAAGCTGTTGGTGAATCTACCATTCTGGGGTCTGGAGGATGGTGGCCCTCTTCTTACAGCTCCGCTAGTCAGTGACTCAGTAGGGACTCTGTGTGAGGGCTTCAACCCCACATTTCCCTTCTGCACTGCCCTAGCAAAGGTTCACCCCTGCAGCAAACTTCTGCCTGGACATCCAGGCATGTTGATACATCCTCTGAAATCTAGACAGAAGTTCCAAAACCTTAATTTTTGATTTCCATGCACCCACAGGATTAATACCATGTGTAAACTGCCAAGGCTTGGGGCTTGTACCCAGTGAAGCCATGGCCTGAGCTGTACCTTGTCCCCTTTTAACCATGGCTGGAACAGCTGACACATAGAGGACCAAGTCCCTAGGTGGCACACAGCAGGGGGAACTGGGCCTGACCCATGACACCATTTTTTCCCCCTAGTCCTCTAGACCTGTGATAGGAGGGCTGCTACAAAGGTATCTGACATTCCCTGGAGACATTTTCCCCATTGTCTTGGTGATTAACATTCGTCTCCTTGTTACTTATGGAAATTTCTGTGGCAGGCTTGAATTTCTCCCCAGAAAATGAGATTTTCTTTTCTATTGCATTGTCAGGCTACAAATTTTCCAATTATGTTCTGCTTCCTCTTGAAAACTTTGTTGCTTAGAAATTTTTTTCTGCAAGATACCCTAAATAATCTCTCTCAAGTTCAAAGTTCCACATATCTATAGGGCAGGGGCAAAATGCCTCCAGTCTGTTTGCTAAAGCACAGCAAAAAAGACCTTTACTCCAGTTCCTAACAAGTTCCTCTTCTCTGTCTGAGACCACCTCAGTCTGGACCTTATTGTCCATATTGCTGTTAGCATTTTGGGCAAAACCATTGAACAAGTCTCTAGGAAGTCCCAAATTTTCCCACATCTTCCTGTCTTCTTCTAAGCCCTCCAAACTGTTCCAAGCTCTGTCTGTTATCTGGTCCCAAAATCGCTGCCATGTTTTTGGCTATCTTGACAGCAGCACCCCACTCGACTGGTACCAATTTACTGTATTAATCTGTTCTCATGCTGCTAATAAAGACATACTCACGATTGAGTAATTTTGGAAAAAAGGTTAATGGACTCACAGTTCCACGTGGCTGGGGAGGTCGCACAATCATGGCAGAAACAAAGGAGGAGCAAAGGCACATCTTACCATGGCAACAGGCAAGAGAGTGTGTGCAGGGGAAGGGCCCTTTATAAAGCCATCAGATCTTGTGAGACTTATTCAGCATCATGAGAACAGCACAGGAAAGACCCACTCCCATGATTCAATTTCCTCCCACTATGTCCATCCCACAACAGGTGGGAATTATGGGAGCAGCAATTCAAGATGAGATTTGGGTCGGGACACAGCCAAACCACATCACCTACCTTTAGCAAGAATACTTTTAGGTTAGTTTAGTAAGAATTTTCACTACCCTTGATGTCTCCTATTAGTAATTTTTTCATATGCCATATCCCTACAACCTCCTCCTTGGCTAAAAATTCTCACTTGTCTTTGCTGTATTTGAAATTGAACATACCATATACTGAGGTCTCTTGTCCCGTTTTGCAATGGTTCCTGAATAAAATCTGTTTTACTGCTTTGGTTATGTGCAGTTCTGGTTTCTTTTACAAAGGAAAGTTTGCAGTTTCACTAGCCTGAGACTGGGGACCTGATTAAAGCAAGCAATGAGACAACTAGTGTTTAACAAGAAAGTCTTAGAAATAAGAGAGCCACAGAAAAACTAAGATAAGCCCTTCACATGGTACAGGGCAACTGGAAAACTATACAGCATGGAAGAGAGACTCAAGAGAACTTGACCAAACATGAAAGCCTAGGGACACTTAAAATTATGATGCATTCTTGAAGCTACACACAGATACCTCAGCAGAGGGTGTAAGCCTTACAGACTCGAAGTGTTTGAGCACCATCTAAAACACTGGCTTACTGTAGAGCTCCGCAGACATGGGACGGCCCTTAGGTAAGGCCAAAAAATATAAAGAAGCATAAAACCATTAGTAGATTAATATCTGGCACACCATAGGGGAGACAGACTTCAGAGTTTAACTCCAGGCAATGATAAACAACATCCACCTTAAGAAAAATAAAACAAAATATACAGTTGCTAAAATATATTATACAAAATGTCCAATTTTAGTTTAAAAATTACTGGATTGAAAAAAAAGCCCAAAAATGTGTGACTCATATTCAGGAAGAAAAAATAGTCAAAATGCACTGACTCTGGATGAGCATAGATTTTTGATTTAATAGACAAAGGTTTCAAAGTATCTGTTATAAATATGTTCAAAGAATTAAAGGAAAATATCACGATGACTCAATAGAAAAATCTCAATAGAAATAGAAACTATAAACAAATTAAAAGCTAGTTCTAAAGTTGAAAACAATAACCAAAATGAAAAAAAAGAAGACTTAGATGGACTCAACAGCAAATTGCAGATAACAGAATAATAAATAAATAAATTTAAAGATTGATCCATAGAAACTAACCAATAGAAACTACTCTCTGAAGAACAGAGAGAAAAAATATTGAAGAATAAACAGAGCCTCAGATATCTATAGGAAAACATCAAGTATACTAGCAGAAAAGAGAGAGGAAGAAGCAGAAAAGTATTTGAAAAAATAATTACCCAAAATTCACAATTTGATGATAAACATTATAGATTCAAGATGCTCAACAATCCTTAGATAGAGAAAACATAGACAGAGATCCCCAGATAGGCAGATAGTCATATAGTTGTAAGCAAAAGAAAATGAGAAAATGTTGAAAGCAGCAAAAGAAAAGGACTCCTCGCATATAGTGGACCATTAATAAGATTAACAATTGTTTTCTCATCAGAAACAATGAAGGCCAGAAGGCCATGGAATTGCATATCCAACATGCTAAAACTCAGCTGTCAACCAAGAATTCTACATTCAGTGTGATTCTTCCTCAAACATGGAAGTGAAAGTGAGGTGTTCCCAGATGAACAAAAACTGAAATAACTCTTGCTGGTAGATCTGTTCTTTAAGAAATCTGAAAGGAAGTTCTTCATAATAAAATAAATTAGATCCTTACACGTAGGAATGCATAAAGAACACAAGACATGGTAAATATATGGCCAAATATAAGACTTTATTTTTTGATTTCTTTGATAATTGTAAGATTATTTAAAGCAATAATTCTAACATTTTATTGCTGAGTTTACAACATACATAAATCAATCTTTATGATGATTACAGTACAAAAAATAAACAGAGAAAATTGAGTTATACTGGAGGAAAGTTGGTATATATTATTTAAATTAAATCAGTGTACCCTGAGAAAGACTGTGATACATTGAAGATGCAGTTATAATTCTAAGAACAATGACTGTAAAGCAATATAGAACCAAAAACATAGCTAAAAATAAAATAATTTAAATGGAACACCTACAAATATTTGTTTAACACAAAAGAAGACAATAAAAAGAAACAGATGCTCTGTACTACCTTTGCAACTTTTCTGTAAATTTCAAACTATTCTAACACACATAAAAGTTTACTTTAAAAGAGGAACAGAGAAACAAAACTGACATGAGATATATGGAGAGTAAACAACAAAATCATAGGGGTAAATCCTATCTCATCATTAAAATATTTACTGTGAATAGACTAAGCACTCTTATCAAAAGATAAAGATTGTCAGAATGAATAAACAATGAAGATCCAATGATATGCTATCTTTAAGAGGCACATTTTATATTTAAATACAGGATAGAAAAAGGTATACCATGGAAACAGGCATCATCGGAGAGCTGAAATGGCTATATTAATATCAGACAAAATTGAATTCAAGAAAATGCATATTTTTAGAGGCAAAAAGGAACATTTCATAATAATAAAAGAGTCAATGCATCTAGAAGAAATAACAATGACCAATGTGTATGCACTTGAAAACAGAGTTCAAAATTATATGAAGCAAAATCTCAATAATTGAGAAAAGAATCAATTCGACACTTATAGTTGGAGATTTTAATAATCCTCTCTCAATAATTGATATAACAGTTAAACAGAAAAATAAGTAAGCATATGACAACACCATAAACCAAATTGATCAACTGGCACATTATACTGCTCCACTGAACAGAAGAGTGTACACATTCTTCTCAAATGCACATTGGATTAACCAGGAGTTGGTAGATTTCTTTAGTAATGAGCCAGATAGTAAATATTACAGGCTCTGCAGGCCATGTATGGTCTCTATCACATATTCTTCTATATGTTTTTTGTTTGCTTGTTTTTTACAACTCTTTAAAAATGTAAAAAAAACAAAAACAAAAACATTTTTAACTCCCAGCCTACAATAAAACAAGGCTGCAAGCCAGATTTGGCTCATCGTTCATAGTCAGCTAGCCCCTGAGCTAACCTGAGCAACAAAAAGAAAGAAGACATAAATTGACCAAATCAAGAATGATAGAGGAAACATCACTACAGACCCTAGGGTAACTAAAAGGATTAGAAGAGGTTAGTATGAACCACCTGATGTTAACATATTAGACCATTTTTATGAATGAGAAAAACTCCTAGAAAGACACAAATCTTACAAAATCTTTTTAAATTATGAGATTTCTTCTATGGTTTGAATTCAAAATCTAAAATCTTCTGCATTAAAAGCCCAGGTCCACATGACTTCACTGGTGAATTCTACTAAACCTTTGAGGAAGAAACAATACCAGTCTTACATAAACTCTCTTAGAAAATAGAGAAGGATGGAATGTTTCCTGCCACATTTTAAGATGCCTGTGTTATCTCATACTAAAGCCAGACAAAGATATGACAAGAAAAGACAACTACATATTCTGTTCCTCATGGATATAGATGCAGAATTATTTTTAAAATTTAGTAAACTGAATTCAGCAGCATATTAAAAGGATTATATTCAGCAATTAAGTAGATTTTATCCCAGAAATGCAAGATTGGTTTAACATTTGAAAATTACTTAATGTAATGCACCACATTAATAAAAAAAAAAGTAAAGAAAATGTGTGATCAAAATAGATGCAGAAAAATCCTCTAACAAAATTCAGCACTTATTCATGATAAAAAACTCCCAGCAAACCAGCAGTAGTAGAGACTCTCTTTAACCTAATAAGGAGCATCTTCAAAAGGCCACAGCTGACAACATACTTAATAGTGAAAGACAGACTTAATCTCTAAATTGGGAACAAGGCAAGAATGTCCACCACTACTTCTATTGAACGTTGTACTGAAAATTTAAGCCACAGCAATTAAGCATGAAAAAGAAATAAAGGGTATCCAGATCAGAAAGGAAGAAACTATCACTATTTTCAGATGACTTTATCTTGCATATAGAAATTTTTAAGGAAATTACTAATAAATTACTAGAGCTAATAGGCAACTTCAGCAAGACTGCCAGATATAAGATCAATCTATAAAAATTAATTGTATTTCTATGCGCTAGCAATTAACAATTTCAAAATAAAATTAAGAACAATTTTATTTATAACAACATCAAAAAGAATAAAATACTTAAGAATAAATTTAAAGAAAAAAGGGTAACCCTTGTACACTGAAAACTATGAAACAGTGTTGAAAGAAATTAAGGAAGACCTAAATAAATGGAAGGACACCACATGTTCACGGATTGGAAGATTTACTATTGTTGAGATGGCAATACTCCCCCAAGTTAATCTACAGAATATATGCAATCTCTATCAAAATCTCAGTTGTCAGCCAGGCACAGTGGTTCACTTCTTCTATCCCAGCACTTTGGGAGGCCAAAGCAGGTGGATCACCTGAGGTTAGGAGTTTGAGACCAGCCTGGCCAACATGGTGAAACCCTGTCTTTACCAAAAATACAAAAAGTTAGCCAGACATGGTGGTGGGTGCCTGTAATCCCAGCTACTTGGAAGGCTGAGGCAGGAGAATCACTTGAATCTGGGAGGCAGAGGTTGCAGTGAGCCAAGATCGCACCATCGCATTCCAGCCTGGGCAACAAGAGTGAAACTCCATCTCAAAAAAAAAAAAAAACAAACAAACAAACAAAAAAAAAAAACTCAGTTGTCTTATTTGCAGAAATTGGTAAACTGGTTCTAAAATTCATGTGGAAAGTCAGGGACCCTGTATAACCAACAGAATTTTGAAAAAGAAGAAAAATGTTGGAGGACTCATGACAACTGTAAAACCTATTACAAAACTATCATAATCAATACTATATAGGTACTAGCAGAAACAGAGATCAATGGAATAGAATGTGGAATCTGGAAATAAACCTGCACATTTATGGTTGATTGATTTTCAACAAGTATGCTAAGACAATTCAATAAAGAAAGCATAATATTTTCAACAAATGGTAGAGGGACAACTGGATATCCACATACCAATCAATGAAGTTGGTCCCCTTCTTTATGTCATACACAAAAGTAGACTCACAATGAATTATTAACCTAAATGCAAAAGTTAAAACTACAAAACTCTTAGGAGAAAATAGAAGAGCAAATTTTCATGACCTTGTGCTAGGCAAAGCCTTCTTAGATATGATACCAAAAAGACGAGTGACAAAAGAAAAACTAGATAATATGGACTTTCCCAAAATTTAAAATGTTTGTGCTTCAATGAATATCATCAAGAAAGTGAAAGGACAGCACACAGAATAGGAGAAAAAATAGAAATATAACAGAAAAAACAGGTAAAAGAAAAATAACAATTTTTTTTAAAGGGCAAAGACTTTGAATAGACATTTTTCCAGAAAAGATACACAAATGACTGATAAACACAAGAAAAGATGCTGAACGTCATTAGCCATCATGGACCCACAAATCTAAACATATGTACATACTACTTCACACCTCCTACAGTGGCTATGGTCAAAAAGACAGATGTAACCAGTGTTGGCAAGGATACAGAGAAATCATAGCTCTCATACACTGCTGATGGGAATATAAAATGGTACAGTCACTTTGGAAAACAGTCTAGTAGTTAAACATAGAGTCACCACATGACCCCCAGCAAGTCTACTATCAGAATTGTTCCCACTCCCCAAATATGCCTGAAAGAAATGAAAACATATGTCCACACAGAAACTCATACATGAATATTTCTAGAAGCATTAATCATAACAAAGAGTGGAAACAACCCAAATGTTCATCAACTGATGAATGGTTAAGTAAAGTGAGGCATCTCTACACAATGGAATATTATTCAGTAATAAAAAGAAGCAGGTGCTGACGCATGCTACAACATGAGTGAAATTTGAAAACATCATGCTGAGTGAAAGAAGTCAGCTACAAAACACCACATAGGGTATTGTTTCATTTACATTGCATTCAGCATAGGCAAATTCATAGAGACAGAAAGCATTATTAGTGGTTGCCTGGGGCTGGGGAAAGAAGGGGTAGAGGGTGGGAATGGAGGGAGGTAGGGGCAACTGAAGTGAAATGGGAAGTGATTACTCAACATTTATTTATTTATTTGAGATGTGGTCTCACTCTGTCACCCAGGCTGGGGTTCAGTGGTGTGATCTTGGCTCACTGCAACCTCTGCCTCCCAAGCTCAAGCAATCCTCCCACCTCAGCCTCCTGAGCAGCTGGGACCAGCCTTGACCTCCCAAAGTTCTGGGATTACACCACGCCTGGCGGGGAGTGATTACTAATGGTGTGCAAATTCTTTGGGGGGTGATGAACTTATTTTAAAATTGATTGTGATTATAGTTGCACAACTCTATACATACATTAAAATTCATTTGCCTGGGCACGGTGGCTCATGCCTATAATCCCAGCACTTTGTGGGGCCAAGGTGGGCAGATCACCTGAAGTCAGGAGTTTGAGACCAGCTGATGAACATGGTGAAACCCTGTCTCTACTAACAATATGAAAATTAGCTGGGTTTGGTGGTGGGCACCTGTAATCCCAGCTACTTGGGAGGCTGAGGCAGGAGAATTGCTTGAGCCCAGGAGATGGAGGTTTCAGTGAGCTGAGATCACACCACTGCACTCCAGCCTGGGCGACAGAGTGAGACTCTGTCTCAAAAATAAATAAATAAATAAATAAAAAGTCACTGAATTGTTAAAAAGAAAAGCCACAGTGCATGTATAGGTGTACTATGGATTTTATACTCTAATTGGTCTTGGAGGGTCTAAATACTGAGCCTCTGGTGTGTCCATGCACTGCACTAGGCAGTGGGAATATAAAAACAAGTTTATTCCTTACTGAGTGCAGAGTAGTACACGGTACATATCATGAACTCAAATGTTAGTACAACATTGACAAGTCTAAAAATAGAGAATTTTAAAAATAACACAGAACAAATTCCACATATTTTTCTTGTGCTCTATTCTGCCTCTTTCTGTCCACTGATTTTGAAACCACTTCAGAATCCTTCAGATTTCTAAGGCTATCTGTATGAACTGCTAGTTAACCAGGGTTTCTGGTGCTAGGATGCCACATACCAGAGGTAACCTGTAATAAGCTAGACCTCTCTGACCAGGTGTCCAGGATTAGCTTTAAGCCCACAGGAAGTATTTTGGCTTCATGATGCTGGGTTGTTTTATGTATTTTCCAGATTACATTGGCTATAAATTTCCGTTAGTGTGTAGCAGGTTCCTATTCTTCTCTGCAAGTGGCTGATATACTGCTAAAGCTGGTGCCAGCCGGCTCTGCAACTCCCCAGGCCATGTTGGAGGCACAGCTGCCCACGGATACAGCATAGCACCAAGTGCCCCAACAGGCTGGTGGCCACAACTGGGTTCAAATCATTAGTCTTGTCTCCACCAGCCACTCTTCCCATGTTAACCCCTAATAACTAGAAGATGATTCCTTCTGCTAGCCTTCCCACCTTCTCTCCAGGAGCCTGGGATAAGGCTTCAATAAAAACTTCTGTATATGTTCCTCTCATAAGCTTCTTAGAGAAAGGTGTCTCTGTGCAGCCCAGGCACAGAACTGCCTGTAAGATGTGTACTGCCAGTGTAATGTTTGGTACAGCTAATGTCTCTTAGCCAGAGACTCACAAACTGGGACTTTCAAAAACAAACTAATTTTTTTCCTGCCATCTATTACTAGTAGAAGAAAGCAGATTGTAGTAACAAAAAAATTGTGCCAGGAATGTTTTTTTTTTTTTAAAGATTTTGTGAAAACTGTCCAGGGTAGTTATAGACAGAAGTGATCTTTATATGTATGGCTTAATTTGCAGAGGAGTGGTCAGCTTGCCATACTCTTATGAAAGTTTACCTCTAGAGATTTATTTTTCAGCTCACTTTCCCAATGTGAAAATGTAAATACATTAAGTTACATGGCTTTTACTACTGTTGAAGCGGTGTCATTTGTCTGGGGTAATACCTGAGGTTTCTTGTCTCACGCCAAGGAAAACAAGGATGCTGACAAACAAGAAGTGAGGTTAAGAGCAAAGGTTTTAATAGTTGAAAGAAAGAGAAAAGATCTCTCTCCTGAAGAGAGAGAGGGGCTACCGAATGGGTCTTCCAGTCTGTGGTGAAACGTATGGGGTTTTACAGATGAGCTTGAGGAGGCAGTCTCTGATTTACACAGGGCCCAAAAGATTGGTTGGACCAGGTGTTCTATTTACATAGCACGTGAAGAAGCTGGCAGCCCCAACCTAATCTTTCACTATGCAGATAAGTTCTTTACCTGACCAGTGCCATGTTGCCTGCTTTTTTACTGTACACATGGTGACAAAGAAAAGGGAAGATCGAGCCTGTATGTTGAACATACCTGGCTTCCAAGTAGCCTTTTCCTATTGGCACAGCTGCCGGCATTCACCTGTGCAAGCTTCCAGCTTGCTTATCTACGTCTGCAGCTCGATTTTACAGGCTGCTCTTTGTTAGAAATGAAATTATTTGGGGAGTGCTCTTTGTTAAAAGGCAAACCTTAGTGAGGACTCTCTTACCCTCACTAACTGCCTAAATAATTTCTTTTTAGCTGCTGTATCACTGTTATATGAAAGAGTTAACTGGTCTTCTCCTGTGACAGCTCATTACTTGTGGGAACTTGTTCTGAAAGAGGATACAAGGGCACCAGCCTACAAGTTTGTAATGAGGACACTGGTGGGTGGCACCCACTGCCTCGTGATGGTGTTGGTGCTGACTAGCTGGGGTGGGACCCAAGGGGTGGGTGGCCAGTCTGAGGACACAAGGTGCCTCTCAGGAGAAAGAGCAAACATGAGACAAAAATGGGGAAGAGAGTACTGAAAGGAAGGAGGAGATGCACCTAACTCCAAATACACCCAGAGATGCCCAGGGCCCCTGAAGCATGCCTTTTCTGCCACAACGTGCCAGGGCCCCTGAAGCATGCCAGAATGTGCCATTTCCAAGCTCTCTAGTACGGCAGAACTTGCCATTTCCAAGCTGTCTAGTGTGCCAGAACATGCCATTTCCAAGCTGTCTAGTATGCAGCCAAGGCCATGGATGAGGGACCTAATCCTAACTTACCACCATCCTTGTCACTCTGAGCCATCACCTCTGGAAACTACTAGAGGTTCCTTGAGCTCCGCCTGAAGCTCCCTCCATATTCCCGACCCTTTCTTCCAGCTTGTTCCTACCTCTGTTTCAGAAATTCATCCCTGACTCCTCCCTCAGACTGTGACAGATGACCCCCCATGTCCACAGCACTGGCTTCTCACTCAGGACCCCAGCCACCCTGCCTGCTGTGTGCTCCCCCAGTGACCCCTTTCTGGCAACATTAGACCCTGAGTGCTTAGTATTGCTGTTATTCACCTTTCCTTTCCCAGTGCCCAGTGTAGAAGAGACCCTAACAAATAATAATGAGAAAAATGGTTTGTGAACAAAGGAGTTGAATATCTTACTGTATCATACTTATAAAAATACAGCAGCGAATCAGTCTTTATTGCTCTGTGTAAATACACCTCTAAATTTGGGAAAATATGTATTATTTTCCAAGGGCTCTGCCACAGATGCACTCCTTTGGCATCAACAGCAAGGGTGTTGCACACTGGGTGTAAGAAGCACACTAACCTCCATGTTGCTTGATTGGCCCAAGAAGAAGAATGGACATGAGTTTCAGAGTTGGTGGGAATTTATGGCTGGCCCAAATCTGGGGAACATGCAAGCAGTTGGTGGAAACAGAATGATGAAATGTGTTTGACATGTGTGAGCTGACAGGCTGGGAAAGGTGAAAGGAGGTTGCCCTGAGGAGCGAGCCAGCATCTGGAGCAGGATGCATGGGCATGCCTAAGTCGTGCCACAACTTCAGCATGGCTGGAAAGCTCGCCTTTTCCCTTGTAGCTGTCATTCTCAGTGACAGGGAGATGGCAGGCGGTGTGCAGAGGGTAAGGTCAGACTGGGGAAGGCTGAACTGTGAGCTGCAGGAAGGCAGGATTGAAAATCTCCTTACCTGACAGATGAAGGGCACAGAGCAGGGTGATTGTGTTTTCTGCTCTAAAGGGCTTTGGAAATGAGACAGTCCTGCTCTCCCACCATCTCCTGGAGAGTTCAAAGCCTCACACACACGAGTTCTCAATTCTCAAGGCACTCAAGCAAGGCAAAATATATCTTTCCCACCTGTAGTTCCATTGACAAATTATTTACAAAGCTAAAAAGCCATTTTGCTGGTCCTTTGAAGACGTTCCTTTTGTTCCTTGCCATGTTACTAAAAGGCAAAAGAAAGCCCACATTACAGAAATAACTCTACAATATACCATGCGGGTCAGATGTTTGTTAATTATCCAGTCATCTGGACCCTTTCTGTGTAAAACTGTTCTTGGCTAATATGTATGGATGAATTATGGGGTTGAAATTTTGCCTGGCAACACCATAAATCACCCAAAAAAAAAACGAGACTGTGAGGCTGAATTTCTCCTATGTCTTTCCTGTGAGAGAGGGCAGGGGGTCACTCAAATTGGAAGAATAAGACCTCGAGAAGGCCAGGCCACTCCATTGCCCTGGCTCCCCTTGACTAAAGGGGATATTCCTGGATCTTGGACCAGTCTTTTCCATAGGAGTCCCCCTGCCCTGTCAAGTCTGGGAAAATCAAACCAAACCCTGAAAGACTAGGGCACTAATAGTAACGATGAAGGCTTTCCAAATATCCAAGGATAACAGACTATCAGAGATCATGACTAATTGACTTTTTTTTTTTTTTTTTTGAGATGGAGTCTTGCTCTGTTGCCCAGGCTGGAGTGCAGTGGCACTATCTTGGCTTACTGCAACCTCTGCCTATACCCCAGCCTCCCAAGTATTATGGATTATAAGCATGTGCCACCATGCCCAGCTTATTTTTGTATTTTTAGTAGAGATGGGGTTTCACCACACTGGCCAGGCTGGTCTTGAACTCCTCGAGTGATCCCTCCCTACCTTGGCCTCCCAAAGTGCTGGGATTAAAGGCATGAGCCACCAGTGCCCAGCTAATTGACAGTTTTTGTTTGTGATATTTTAACCTTATTTAACTTGATAACCTCTCTTGAATATTTTAAAATTTAAATGGCTTAAATAATAAACAAGCAAATAAGAAAGCAAAAAATAAACTAGAAAAAAAATCATTTGGCTTAGGGATTCCAATACTGTAAAATTTTAATTAAGCACAAATTAATTTACTAAAACTCTAAGTTAGCTATTTTCTATCTACCAATATGCATTTTATAATCACATGTTATTAATGTCAGCTTGTCCACATCCTTATCTACAACGTTACTCTGTCTGGATTTCTGTAGCCCTGCACTGGGATACATTTGATTGACTGGATAAATTCACTGCTAGCATGTTTTTCTTTTAAATATTGCATTTGAAAAATAACATATACATGCACTGCCCCAAGAGAGGTACAATGGAGGCAGCTGAGTTTAGAAGACGTGAAATACTGTAATGCATTTCTGACACTGACCAACCACAGCTAGAACAGACTGCACAGGTCTAAGGAAACAGTCCCCGGAAAGATTCCCCGCACTTCAGACACCAGCCACAAGTTCTATGGTTCCCATACTTCTGATCAGCTAGCCACAACTCCAGAAAGTTCTCCAGATCCCCTCAAGTGTGATGATTCACTGGAAAAACTCACAGAACTCAAGAAAGCATGATACTTAGGATCAATTATAGTTTGTTATAAAGGATACAAATTAGGACCACCATAAGATGAGCTCTGGGCCAAACATGAAGCTTCCATGTCCTCGCCCCATGAATTCAAAGTGTGCTACCCTCCTGGCACATTGATGTGTTCAGGGAGCTCTACAGGGCTTCAGTGTCCAGAGTTTTTCTGTGGTTTTATTAAGTAGACATGATTGACTGATGTTGGGGTGGCTGGACCCAACACCAGGCCATGGGGGTGATGAAGTCCGGCGGAGTCAAAGGAATGAGAAAAGATAAGTTTAGAGTGCATAAAGTGGGACCAGGGGGCCAATGCTAGTATGGAGGCTGTGAAGGCCCCAAGCTCTGGGAGCCCATGCTATTTATTGGTGATCAAAGAAGCAGGTGGTGAGCATGTGGGGGTTGAAAGGAAGTGGTACATCAAGCACGTGAGCTACAGCTGTGATGGTTTAGCATTTCCTTTGAAGCATATGGAACATGTTCTGCCACTTGAGATAATGGGAAATATGTTCTTCTAGTTTCAGATACAATTGTTTTATGAGCCTGGGAGTTCTAGAAGCAAGGGGCCAGCAAGTCTAGACATTCCAGAGGCATGAGGGATTTTATACCCTGAACCCTGGATTCCATCCAAGCCACAAGGGGTTTTATGCCCTGGGCTTAGATTGCAGTGTGGCAGGGTAGTCTTCCATCCTTTAGCACAGAGCTTGGCATTCCAAAGGCCACGAAGGGTTTTAGACCCTGGACCCCAGACATGTTCCAAGACTCTTTTACATTATGTCAGACATGCAAGCCCTGCCTCAGCTTCTCCCAACATGCCCCCCTTTTCTTTTTCGTAAAACTGCCACAGCTATCACTGCTTGTTCTCAACAGCAGCTTTCTCTCCAGAGGCAGCTTTTGCATCTGCAGACTAAACGGAGACAATACAAGCACATAATCATTAGAATAGAATTTACAAATGTAGAGCTTCCAATGGCCTTAATGCATTGCATAGGATTGACTGCAGACAACCCATTGGCTGCCTTTTTCAAAATATCAGTTCCAGGGAGCAGGACTAAGTGAGCCTGAGAGGCTTCAAAAATCTGCTCTTTTAGCTTCACAATATTGAGGGTGAGATTTTTCATCTCTGCTCTCCAGATGGCATTTAATCTTTTCCCATTGCTGTTCTGTTTCGTTATAACTATGGGGGGTAATACAAAAGTCGGATGTGATCCAATCACACTGCATTTGGATTCTACTTTCTAAACTCATAATACAATCTCCCATCCAAATCACTGGTGGAGATCGTTAATTTGGCTAACTATTTTTGATCTATTTGAGCGTGAGAGTTCCATAATTTTGTGGAATTCTTTTGCCACTTATTGACAAATTCAGCAGTTTGCACAGATGAGTGTAGAGCCACATCAGCTACTGCAGCAGTAGTGGTAACAGCAATGAGGCTAATTATGGCCAACAGAAGAGCAACTATAAATCTTTTGGAACAGAATAAGAGTTTTTTAAGGATCTTAGTTACAATATGAATAGATGGTGATGCCTCCCATGGTCTATTTAGGGACACAGGGATCCAAATTCCTTCCGTGGCTCTAATTAATAAAATAGTTTGATTTTTATCAAAGGTTGAGTTAATGCAGGTAAACAAGTGACATTCAGAGCATGTAAAAAGCATGTATTTATATCAAGAGTAACGTTTACTATTGCTAGCATAAAAGCATAAAAGCATACAACTTTGAATCCAAAAAGTTTTGTTGGAAAGAAAAGAAAGAACATATTTACCTCCCTCCCGTCTATACTTATTATATTTGCCCTCCCAAATTTTGATCGAACTTTGAGCTATAGATAATTTTCATAATTCTGAATGTTCTTTCCTATGGCAGCAGATATCATTTTTGGACTAGCGGCGACAATACCAGCAGGACTCCATATGATAGGGGCATCAGCTTCCATACGAACATAACGTGTATGAATTCATTGCCAGTGATTCCACTGGTTAATTACATTTGTTCTACAAGAGGGCCTTCTGGTGCAATTTTCTTTAAAGATCCCCTTAGGGGACCAGTCAATGATGATTCCACAGGAATTATTTTGTAGCACCTCAGCCTTACTTGCTGTACAATCTTCCCAAGTTTAAGTGTCCACACCTTTAAACCAAACTCTATCTTGTCCACATTCAAGCTTATTTGGATGGAACTGCAGAATTTTAGGATTGGAATGATTATATTTTAAACTATGCCCTGAAATCATGTGCAGAATGGCCTGTGATTTATTTTTTCCAGGAACTATTGTCAATCAGGCTTGTGTGTTAATTTGTAAGCATCCAACAGCAGGTCCCAGGCATATTAGGGGATATTAACATCCTATGGGTATATTCGTTTTCATCCCTTCTTCAGTAGGATGCATTGGTCCTTGGTTATCTATGAGCTCAGGCATCCAGATGCTGTCATTGGTGTACACCTCAATAACCGGGTCCATCCAACCCACAGACCTAATTAAAGGAGGAAATGGGACATATGCCCAATAAGTGAAATTCTCAGTTGCTTCTAAAGTAGGGAAGCTTATGGCCATGGTAAGTACCACCAGCATGGCCATCATCAGGTTACTATTTGTTTTTGTTCTTTGCTTTCGAGTTGTCCTCTGCCATCTGCACCAACTTCTAGATTTTTCCCCATGTTGGAGGATCTGCCTGATGAGTATTCTCAGTCTTCTTCTTCGTCTCTGAGATGTTTATTTGCACCATCCCTCGTATTGGGAGTTCTGGCTCTTCCCAGAGTCTTCTCTTCCTGCTGTGGCTCATGATAGATCTTCAGAGGTTTGGTGGGCACTCCATTGTTGCAATAAGTCTCTACCCCATAAGTTGACAGGAATATGTGTAATAATAGGTTGAATTATCCCTTCCTGGCCATCTGGCCCTTTACACGGTAAAATCAAGGAACTTTGAAATAACTCTGAGGCAGTACCTATGCCAATGATACCCATGGAAGTCTTTTGTTTAGGCCAGTGTCGGGGCCATTGATTTAAAGCAATGATAGAGACATCAACTCCAGTATCTACTAGTCCTTCAAAGTCCTTTCCCTGAATCATTACTGTATGAAGGTGTTTTGTCAGACACTTTATTAACCCAATATACAGTCTTTCCTGCTGGATTAGTACTACCAACGCCTCCTGTTCTTTTCAGTGTGCTGCTTCCTAGTTTTGTGTAAGGTAACAGTAACAATTGAGCAATTCTTTCTCCTGGGGAGGCAGACCAAGGAGTTGAGGAACTAACAACTAGTTGAATCTCTCTGGTATAATCAGAATCAATTATTTCCATATGCAGAGTGACACCTTTCAAATTTAGACTAAACCTCCCAAGTAATAGACCAACTGTTCCTGAGTGTAAGGGTCCCCTAACTCCCACAGGGACCTTTTCTGGTGGAAGCAGAGAGATGGTAATTGTGCTGCAAAGCTCTACAGCAGCACTACCTGCTATGGCGGGGGACAATTGACAAGACAGGCCCCTCTTCCTGTTTCCTGAAAGAGACTGTTCATCCCTGTAACATTTATCCTTTCCCATGCCAGTAAGCACAGAGTGCAGCTGAACAATGGCAACATCCTCCATTACTGCTTGATTTTCTAATCTGCTCCAATTAGGGCCGACTCCCATTAACTGTTCAAAGGAAACAGGCACAGGTGGCTGCACTTGTGTGTTTTCCCTTGCCTGATTTTGAGCTTCATCAGCCCACCAGGTTTTAAACTGTAAACACTGAGATGGAGTGAGAACAGATTTTGTTAAAGTATCCCAATCATATGATATTAACCTATTACCAAGAGCCACATTTTTTAAACAAAGTTTACACAAAAGGAGAGTTTGGCCCATATTGACTAATGCCCTGCTTGAATTCCTTTAACAACTTAAATGAAAGGGTAGCCCAATTAACTATATTCTGTCCTCCTTGCTGGGTTATAGTAACTGGAAATTGCCATACTTCAAGGTCTCCCTTGGCTCTAGCCTTTTGAATAGATTTCTGTATAGCACCACCAATTGCTCCAGGTTGTAATGTTGCAACTACAGGAGCTGTAAGTTTTGTAGCTAATTCATCTTCTTGGGGAGAGGGAGGGGGTGGCCATTCACTTACTTCAGCAGGTAGAGCCGACTGGCTAGTAAAACATACTTTTTTAAGTTTCCCTTTCTTTAATTCCCTCTGGTTTCTGTTCTTCACATTTAGAATCTGAAGTTAGTTTTTTACACTTGTCCTCCCCTTCCTCATGTGAATCTGCTTCATCATCTGTTTGAAATGGCTCAAGAGCTGCTTTTATTATAGCCCACATTGACCAAATGGAAACCGGAATTTTTGCTCCATCTTTATAAGCCTTTTAAAAATCTCTTCCAATTCTATCCAATTCATCCAACTCTATGGTCCCTTGTTCCGGGAACCATGGGCAAAACTGCTTTTCTGTACTAAAGAGTGATAGTAAATTCTGAGTACTAACTTTCACTCCCTCTCTTCATAATAAATGCCTTAAGAAATTCAAATAAGCAGTATGTTTGCTTTCATTCAGTGCCATTGTTACCCTGGTTCTTCTGAGTGCTCAGCTTTCCTGCTGAGCTTCTTTGAGTCATCCTCAGATGTCCTTTGATGATGTGTCCTCTGCTTTCACACGCTCTAGCATCCCTTCACTGGGGTCTTCATCGCCCCACATTGGGCACCAGGAATGTTGGGGTGGCCAGACCCAACACCAGGCCATGGGGGTGATGAAGTCTGGCAGAGTCAAAGGAATGAGAAAAGACATGTTTAGAGTGCATAAAGTGGGACCAGGGGGCCAATGCTAGTATGGAGGCTGTGAAGGCCCCAAGCTCTGGGAGCCCATGCTACTTATTGGTGATCAAAGAAGTAGGTGGTGAGCATGTGAGGGTTGAAAGGAAGTGGTGCATCGAACACATGAGCTATAGCTGTGATGGTTTAGCATGTCCTTTGAAGCATATGGAACATGTTCTGCCCCTTGAGATAATGGGAAACATGTTCTTCTATTTTAAGATACAATCGTTTTATGAGCCTGGGAGTGCTAGAAGCAAGGACCCAGCAAGTCTAGACACATTCCAGAGGCCACAAGGGGTTTTATACCCTGAGCCCTGGATTCCATCCAAGCCATGAGGGGTTTTATGCCCTGGGCTTAGATTGTCATTCAGTGGGGCATACTTCCACCCTTTAGCACAGAACTTGGTGTTCCAAAGGCCACGAGGGGTTTTAGTCCCTGGACTCCAGAAATGTTCCAAGACTCTTTTACATTATGTCGGACATGCAAGCCCTGCCTCAGCTTTTTTCCCAACAAACTAATTCACTGGTTGTGTGGTTGAACTCCATATCCAGCCCTTGTCCCTTCCCTGCAGGTCAGGTTGATATCTAATGGTACAAAAACCAACCCTGTAATCACATAGTTGGTCTTCTATCATGACCAGCCCCTGTCCTGGGTCATCTCATTAACATTAACTTAGCAGTGGTTCCAGGGGCTTACCAGGAATAACAAAGACACACCTACTACCTGGGAAATTCTAAGGGTTTAGACACTCCCTCCCAGAAACCCAGAACAAATATCAGATTCTTTATTATACAAGAAAAAGAACTACCTTAGACAGCAAGACACCCAACTTTTAGGCCTTACTTCACTACTCACCAGTCCAGCAGGGAAACCTGAATAAATGCTGAAGTTGACCTGATAGGTGATTACTTCTAGATATGGATTAGGAGGAACCAGTCAAAACATCCGAAGCAAACTGAGTCCTTTGTTTACATGATCCATTTACTTGTTCATTTATTCATCTACTGATTCAGCAGATACACAAAAAGCTAGCAAGTGCTAGGCAATTTATATTGCCACCAAGTGTGACCTGTAATTGAGTTTATAAGGCTAGTGGGTAGATTTTCCCCAGGAATGATACCTTTAAATCCAAAAAGAAAAAAAAAAGAGATCCTCCTGAAACAATGGAAATTAGTTAAGGGCAAGGTGCAGAGTAGGGTGGAGAGGTGGCTAAATGATCAGATGCCCCTAGTTTGGGCATAGTCAGGAAAACAGTGAGTGCAGCTGGGTGCCTACCACCAAGCCATTCCTTGAATCCTCACATCAGCCCACAGGCTTTGCATTCTCATTATGTGCAAGGCAAGCAGAGAGGCAGAGCTGCCCTTGTGACTGTCAGTGTGGCCAAGCCAGCAAGTAAGGGACTGCAATTGAACCCAGGCTTCCTGACCCCAAGACCACCTCTCCTTCCATCACTTCATACCTAACTTCACTCTCAATTAACATTGCTCCCCAGGCTGGCATCTCTTCTGAAGTTTGGTTTCAGGATGTTCAAGAGCTTTTAAAGGAAGTAATTTCTGTTGAAACTTGGATAGCAGTTGCGCCACATTCAAGGAAAAGTGACAACTGTATCTTTCTCAGTCAGATCTGGGAATATCTCTTTGCCTGTTTTCTTTTTGCCACTTGGAAAGAAGATCCAAGTGAGGACTAAGTTCTGAATTCTCTTATCTTGCCCAAATTCCTACCTAATGGATGCGGACAGTCTTGCCCTACAAACCATAAATTCTCATCAGATGGGTTTTATTTAACTTTGTATACCATGACTTACTTTCCAGTCTGACTCTGGCATAGCATTACATGACAAATAAGAAAATCAAAATGTTTTACCCCAAAACATGTTTCTTTGCCCTATTTTAAAATGGTCCTGCAAAGCTGTCCTCTGTGGGGGAGAATTTGCATCTGTAAAGAATCTCTATTAACATAGCTAGATCTTTTTCCTCCAGGCCTTCCCAATCCTGAAGAGATTAACTGAGAGTCTAGCACCTTTTAAAGGTCTGAATAGGAAACATTCGTCATCTATTGTCTCTAAGGCAGTCACTATGAGACTTCAAAAGAACCTTGGTCTCCACAACCTTTTATCTTAACCTGAACTTTTCCTTTCTATTGATCCCAAGTCTTTAGACAAACTCAACCAATTGTCAACCAGAAAATGTTTAAATGTACCTATAGCCTGGAAGCCCCTGCTTTGAATTGTCCCACATTTCTGGACCAAACTAATGTATTTCTCAAATGTATTTGATTGATGTCTCATGCCTCCCTAAAATGTAGAAAACCAAGCTGTGCCCCGACTGCCTTGGGCACAAGTTTTCAGGACTTCCTTAGGGCTGTGTCACAGGCCATGGTCACTCATATTTGGCTCAGAATAAATCTCTGCAAATATTTTACGGAGTCTGACTTTTTTCTGACACAAGCATCTTTTCTATATGTGTCCACTCCTCCAGACAGGGGTTGTAATACCTAGCCCACAGTATTTCTTACTATCTGCATATCAGAATATCCCCAAAACCAAGCAGCTGGAGTGTCAATGAGTGTCAACAAGTGTCGACGAAAAGAGTCAATATTTTTATATTTTATATTTATATATTTTATATAAATCAAATACATTTAAGAAATACATTGGTTTGGTTCAGAAAGGTGGGACTACTCAAAGAGGGGGCTTCCAGGCTATAGATAAATTTAAACATTTTCTGGCTGACAACTGGTTGAGTTTATCTGAAGACCTGGGATCAATGGAAAGGAATGTTCAGGTTAAGATAAAGGATTGTGGAGACCAAGTTTTATTGTGCAGAGGAATCTCTCACATAGTAGACTTCAGAGAGAGAGCAGGCTGTAAAGTGTTTCCTATTGGACTGAAAAGCATGCCTGGGTCTTAGTTGATTATCTCCTGGATCTGCACAGAAAGGAAGGAAAACAAAGGGGAAAGGGGATTATCTATAGGATGTGAATTTTTCCCACAAGAGACTTTGCAGGACAATTTCAAAGTATAGCAAGAAAATATATTTTGGGATTAAATATTTTTTTCCTTGTCTCATAATGTTATGTCAGAGTACGATCGAAAAGTAAGTCACAGTATATAGGTTCAAATAAAACCCATCTGATGAGAATTGATGGTTTGCAAGGCATGACTCCCTAGACCCCTTAGGTAGGAAATTGGGCAAGGTAAAAAAAATCAGAGCTTGTTCCTCACAAGGAACATTTGTTGTCTCACACAGCTTGAGATGGTCACAGTTCCGCAGCCCCTTAACTGGGAAGTTCTGTTGTAGGACCTCTCATGAAGTTGCAGTAAAGGTATTGATGGCAGCTTCCATCATCTGAAGTCTTGACTGGGGTAAAAGGTCCTAGCTTCTTACCATGTGGACATTTCTGTATGGCTTCACAGCATGGCAACTGGCTTCCCCAAGAATGAGTGACTGTGCGAGTTGGGGCTGGCTCAATCCAGTCAGAAGCCTCACTATCTTTACAACCTACTCTCAGAAGTAAGATACCATCCACTTTGGGAGGCCGAGGTGTGCAGATCACTTGAGGTCAGAAGTTTGAGACCAGCCTGGTCAATATAGTGAAACCTCATCTCTATCAAAAATACCAAAATTAGTCAGGCAAGGTGGTGCATGCTTGTAGTCCCAACTACTTGGGAGGCTGAGGTAAGGGAGACCACCCCTCATATTGTCTTATGCCCAATTTCTGCCTCCAAAGAAAGAAGAAGTAAAAACTAAAAGGCAGAATTGAAATCCACAGGCAGACAGCCCGGGGCTGCACCCTGGGCCTGGTAGTTGAAGATTGACCCCTGACCTAACCAGTTATGTTATCTATAGATTCCAGACAATGTATGGAAAAGCATTGTGAAAATCCCTGTCCTGTTCTGTTCCATTCTGATTACCACTGCATGCCATCCCCGGTCACTTACCCCCTGCTTGCTCAATCAATCATGACCCTCTCATGCAGACTCCCTTAGAGTTGTAAGCCCTTAAAAGGGACAGGAATTGCTCACTCAGGGAGCTCAGTTTTTGAGACATAAGTCTCACTGATGCTCCTGGCTGAATAAAGCCCTTCCTTCTTTAACTTGGTATCTGAGGGGTTTTGTCTGTGGCCCGTCCTGCTACATTTCTTGGTTCCCTGACCAGAAAGTGAGGTGATTAATGGATGGACGGTTGAGGCAGCCCCTTAGGCGGCTTAGCCCTGCCCTGCAGAACATCCCTGTGGGGGACTCTGGCCAGCTTGGGCTACACGGATCCTGAGAGCGTTCCTGGGTAGACATTTGCCCCAATGGAACACCTCATCAGAGCGGTGCATGGCAGGCCCCTGCAGAGGATCAACACAGTGGCTGAACACTGGGAAGGAACTGGCACTTGGAGTCCAGATATCTGAAACTTGGTAAGACTGGTCTTTGGAACCTGACCACTCCATTTGAGTGGAAGCATGCTCTGTTCACCCACAACATGCCTGTACCAGCACTTTGGTTTTTGGTTTTTGGTTTTGACTTGACTTGGATTGGTTGATACTTTGGTTTTGGTTTTGACCTGGCTTGGATTTCTTGATACTCTGATTTTGGTTTTGATTCTGGTTTGGTATAAACTGTAAAAGTGTGTGTGTGCCTTTTTACCCGTTCTTTGTTTTGTGTTGTGCGTATGGTGTGAGCATGGTGTTTTGTCTCTAGGAAGCATGGGTCAGGCACAAATTAAGCCCACCCCACCAGGAACTATGTTGAAAAATTTCAAGAAAGGATTTAAGGGAGATTATGGTATTACTATGACACCAGGAAAACTTAGAACTTTGTGTGAAATAGACTGGCTAGCATTAGAGGTGGGTTGGCCATCAGAAGGAAGCTTGGACAGATCCCTTGTTTCAAAGGTATGGCACAAGGTAACCTGTAAGCCAGGGCACCCAGACCAGTTCCTGTACATAGACACTTGGTTACAGCTGGTTTCAGACCCCCCCACATAGTGTTTGAGAGAACAGCAGCATAAGTGACTGGCACAGGCAAGGAAAGACCAGCAGAGAGAGAGAGAGAAAAGAGACAGAGAGGAAAAGAGACAAAGAGAGAGAGGAAAAGACAGAGAGACAAAGAGGGAGTTAAGGAGAGAAAGAGAGAGAGATATACAAGTAGTTAAGAAAAAAACAGTGTACCCTATTCATTTAAAAGCTAGGGTAAATTTAAAACCTATAATTGATAATTGAATGTCTTCTCTGTGATCTTTCAGTACCACCTTGTTGTAAGCGTAAACAAGGGTGTAGCCCAAAAGTACTGAGGCCACTGACAACCTGTAGCCTTCCTACAGAAAATCTTTAATGCAGTAACCCACAGATGGCCCAAATGCATTCAATCTGTAGTGGCAACTGCTTTGCCTACAGAAGAAAGTAGAAAAATAATTTTTAGAGGAAACCTCATTGTGAGCACACCTCACCAGTTCAGAAGTATCCTAAGTAAAAAAAAAAGAAAAAAAAAAGGGATGTTAGTGACAAGTCAGAAGGTTGAGGCATGTCGAAAAATTATCTGTGAAAGTCGTGGGAAAAAAAGGTAATAAAAAGAATTTATGCAAAAAATGTTGTATAATTTAAAAGTAACTAGGACTCCTGAATGTGAAACTATTGAAAAAACAGTTTATAGGCAAGGTGTACAGCAAAGTAAAATATGCCTTTGGCAAAGGGATTATAAGGAGGCATAAGAATGTCAATCTTTACCTACATTAAAAGGTTAAAAAAATTGTTTTAAAGGTTTAAGCAAGTTTTAAAACATTAATTGTAAAGAAAATTCTGTGTGTAAACGTATTAGCTAAAGTTAAAGGGGTATCATCCAGTTTTTCTGTGAACTGGACATTAAAGTAAAAACACAACGGGTTTTGCTTAAAGCACTAACCTGCTCTTCAACAAAGATTATAAAGGGTTAAAAAGAGTCTATAAAAATCTTACCTTATGGTCTGACATTAAAAATTGAATAAATATGCCTACAAAGTTTTATTAGAAGTAAGTTTAACATTAATAACACACTAATATGAAGGTGAAATTTAGCTTATCTGGTATAAAAATCATACAGGAAGTATTTTCAAATATAAAATGGTAATTATCTTCTTTGGTCCAAAAACTAATAAAAACAGGAGCTAAAGGAAATTTCTCAGTAGAAAGGCACCAAGGACTATAAAGTCCACTGCTGATGTCACCACATTTAAAACAAAAGGTTAAAAATTATATACTTGGTTTATCTTCCACTTTGCTTTCTCTCAAAACCGAAAGTCTTTTAGCACATGTACCACTCCTCAAATTTCTGGTAAACCAGCACCAGCGTGAAGATCATGTTCTCATCAAAGGGTGAAAAGAAAGGAAACCTGAACCAGCCTAGGAAGGACACTATGTTGTGCTGCTAACCACCAAGACTGCTATTCATACAGCAAAAAATGGATGGACTCGTCACAACCAAATCAAGAAAGTGCCACCTCCTCCAGAGTCACGGGCCATAGTCCCAGGGGAAAACGCTACCAAACTGAAGCTAAGAAAAGTTTAACTCTTTCATCTATTCTATTACTCTTTATTCTTTCCTCGCTCTATTGCTGACCATCTAGTTATTAACATAACCAACTCAATTTCGCCTCAAACTATTGCATTTAATGCTTGCCTTGTTACACCCTGTGGGGACTTGCCAAGTCAAAGACAGCTCTTGACTTCAGAAAAGGACCCCTGTCCCTCCTGACTCTCTTCAGACTGGGCATTAGTGAATGTGGACCATTTAATCTGGGGAAATTTTGATAAAGACTCCAGTGTCAACTAGGAGTCTTGCCCCCCAATGTAGAGCTTTTATGCCGTAGTTGGCCCAACGTCCTGTGGACCACTAAAGAGCAAGGATGGATGGTCCCAACTGGTTTTTGTAATTTCCTAAAATCATACATTCATTTTACTAGAGGATCATGAAAGTTAGAGACTTAAAACAAACTTTGGCAATTAAGACAGGATACCAAGATGCAAATGCCTGGTTGGAATGGATCAAATATTCCATCTGCATGTTAAACGAAAGCAATTGTTATGCTTGTACACACGGCAGGACAGAAGCCCAGATTATCTCTTTTCCACTAAGGTGGTCCTCCAGTAGACCAGGCGTGGGCTGCATGGTAGCTCTTTTCCAGGATTCTACAGCCTGGAGTAATAAGTCATGCCAAGTTCTCTCTGCTATATCCCAAAGTACGGCACCCTACAGGTCAGCTCCTGAGGGCTGTCCAGCTTCTGTCTCCCAACACTAAGTTCACTTCTTGTCTCTCACGACAGGGAGGAAACTTAGCATTCCTTGGAGACCTGAAGGGATGCAGTGAGCTTATGAATTTTCAAGAGCTTATCAATCAGTCAGCCCTTCTTCATCCCCGAGCAAATGTGTGGTGGTATTGTGGTGGACTTTTACCGGGCACTCTGCCGAATAACTGGAGTGGCACTTGTACTTTAGTCCAATTGGCTATCCCTTTCACCTTGGCATTGCATCAACCAGAGGGAGGAAACATAAGTCATCATAAAGTGAGAGAAGCCCCTTATAGGTCTTTCGACTCTCATGTCTATTTAAACACAATTGGAGTCCCATGGGGAATACCAGATCAATTTAAAGCCCAAAATCAAATAGCTAGAGGATTTGAGTTGATATTTTGGTGGAATGATAGTTAATAAAAATGTAGATTAGATAAACTACAACTATTACAACCAACAGCAATGAGCTTTTCATGAGTTAAAAGAAAAACTCATGTCAGCCCCGCCCTGGGGCCAACTGACCTGACAAAACCCTTTACACTCTATGTATCAGAAAGAGAAAAAATGGCAGTTGGAGTTTTAACCCCGACTGTGGGGCCCTGGCCAAGGCCAGTGGCCTATCTCTCAAAACAACTAGACAGGACTTCCAGAGGCTGGCCCCAATGTCTAAGGGCCCCAGCAGCAATGGCCCTGTTAGCACAAGAAACAGATAAACTTTCCCTTGGGCAAAACCTGAATATAAAGGCCTCCCATGCTGTGGTAACTTTGATGAATACCAAAGGACATCATTGGCTAACAAATATTAGATTAACCAAGTACCAAAGCTTGCTATGTGAAAATCCCCACATAACCATTGAAGTTTGCAACACCCTAAACCCCACCACCTTGCTCCCGGTATCAGAGAGCCCAGTTGAACATACTTGTGTAGAGGTGTTGGACTCAGTTTATTCTAGTGGGCCCAACATCTGAGACCATCCTTGAACATCAGTAGACTGGGAGCTGTACGTGGATGGGAGCAGCTTCGCCAACCCTTGCAAAGTGACTCTGAAGAAGATGATAAGCCCTGCTCCAGTCACACCCGGAAGCTGACTGGTCCATGCATAGCCGAAGCAGGAGGAGACTTGTCACGGTACTCATTTTCCTTGAAATTTGGACTTGTACAGTAAGGACTTCAACTGACCTTCCTCAGACTGAGGACTGTTCCCACTGTATACATCAAGTTACTGAGGTAGGACAAAATGTTGCTACAGTCCTATTATTTTATGGTTATTATAAGTGTACTGGGACTCTAAAAAGAACTTGTTTGTATAATGCTATTCTATATAAGATATGTAGCCCAGGAAATGACCAACCTGATGGAGCCTCCCATGACCACAGTTTTTAAAATAAAATTAAAGACTGAGGACTGGCGGGAGCTCAGTCCCGTATAAATGATACGAGTAAAGTGTTAGACAAAACAGAAGAAAAAGGGGTGCCCAAACAAGTCACCTTGAAATTTGATGCCTGCGCTGTCATTAACAGCAATAAGTTAGGAAGGGGATGTGACTCTTTTAATTAGGAAAAAGGCTATATGACCAAAAATAAGTACATTTGTCATGATTTAGGACTGTGTAAAAATGAATGTGGATACTGGTCTTGTGTCATTTGGGTCACTTGGATAAAAAATAAAAAGGATCCAGTCCACCTTCAGAAAGGAAAAAATGGCCCTTCCTGCACTAAGGGACAATGTGACCCCTTAGAGCTAGTAATAACCAATCCCCTTGATCCTTGCTGGAAAAAAGGGGAGCATGTGATCTTAGGAATCAATGAGGCCAGATTGGATCCTCGAGTAAATATCTTGGTTTGAGGAGAAGTTTATAAACGCTCTCCTGAGCTAGTATTTCAAATCTTCTATGATAAACTGAATGTGCCAGTACCAGAAATTCTAGGAAAAACAAGAAATTTGTTTTTGCAATTAGCCGAGCATGTAGCCCAGTCTCTCAACGTCACTTCATGCTATGTATGTGGAGAAACTGTAATGGGAGATCAATGGCCATGGGAAGCCTGAGAATTAGGACCTACAGACTCAGTTCCTGATGATAACTTCTGGGTCCCAAAAGCCTCAATCATTAGACAATACTGTATAGCAAGAGTGGGGAAGCACTTCACCCTTCCTGTGGGAAGACTCAGCTGCCTTGGGCAGAAATTGTATAATAGTACTATAAAACAGCCACCTAGTGGGGTTCAAACCACACTAAGAAAAATCCATTTAGTAAATTCCCAAAGTTGCAATCTGTATGGACCCACCAGGAGTCCCACCAGGACTGGACAGCTCCCAGTGGATTATACTGGACATGTGGGCATAGAGCTTACACCGCATTACCTGACCAGTAGGCCAATTGACACTATTAAACCACCTTTCTTCCTACTGCCCATAAAGACAGGCGAACTCCTAGGCTTCCCTGGCTATGCTTCCCGTGAAAAGAGAAGCATAGCTATAGGAAATTGGAAAGACGATAAATGGCCCCCTGAGAGAATCATACAATATAATAGGCCTGCTACTTGGGCACAAGATGGCTCATGGGGATACCGGACCCCCATTTATATGCTCAATCGAATCATAGGGTTACAAGCTGTCTTAGAAATAATCACTAATAAGACCGACAGAGCCTTGACTAGTCTGGCCTGGCAAGAAACTCAGATGAGAAATGCTATCTATCAAAATAGATTGGCTCTCGACTACTTGCTAGCAGCTAAAGGAGGGGTCTATGGGAAATTTAACCTTACTAATTGCTGTCTACACATAGATAATCAAGGGCAAAGAGTTGAAGACATAGTTAGAGATATGACAAAACTGGCACATGTGCCCATGCAAGTGTGTGATGGATTTGATCCTAGGGCCATGTTTGGAAAATGGTTCCCAGGGCTATGAAGATTTAAAACTCTCATAATAAGGGTTATAATAATAATAGGAACCTGCTTACTGCTCCCTGGTTTGCTACCTGTACTTTTTCAAATGATAAAAAGCTTCATCGCTACCTTAGTTCATCAAAATGCTTCAGCATGAGTGTACTATATGAATCACTGTCAATCTGTCTTGCAAGAAGACATGGGTAGTGAAAATAAAAGTGAGACCTCCCACTAATGAGTGAGGTTCTCCAACGGGGGGAATAAGGGAAGAGACCACTCCTCATATTGTCTTATGCCCAATTTCTGCCTCCAAAGAAAGAATAAGTAAAAACTAAAAGGCAGAAATGAAATCCACAGGTAGATAGCCTGGCACTGAGCCCTGGGCCTGGTTAAAAATTAACCCCTGACTTAACCGTTATCTATAGATTCCAGATGTTGTATGGAAATGCACTGTGAAAATCCCTCTCCTGTTCTGTTCCATTCTGATTACCACTGCACGCAGCCCCCAGTCACGTATCCCCTGCTTGCTCAATCGATCACGACCCTCTCATGTGAACCCCCTTAGAGTTGTAAGCCCTTAAAAGGGACAGGAATTGCTCACTCGGGGAGCTTGGTTTTTGAGACTTGAGTCTTGCTGATGCTCCCGGCCAAATAAAGCCCTTCCTTCTTCGACTCAGTGTCTTAGGTGTTTTGTCTGCAGCTCGTCCTGCTACAGAGGCAGGAGAATCACTTGAACCCAGGAGCTGGAGGTTGCAGTGAGCCAAGATTGCACCACTGTACTCAGGCCTGGGCAACAGAGTGGGACTCAGTCTCAAAAAAAAAGAAGAAGAAGTAACCTACTATCACTTATGTTGTCTTCTGATCACACAGACTGACCCTGACATGTGGGAGGGGTCATCCTAGAAACTGACAACCACAGCTCATGCCTTGGCCACCAGTGATTCATGTTCCTCTGCATGATAGACACAACCAACCCTCCCCAGATCTTCCCCCTTCCTCCTCCAGCCAAATTGTATCCCCATCACAGAATCAGCTCAGAGTCCAGAATCTCACTCTCAAAATCAGATCCAAGTGTGGAAGAAGTTCCTCAGGTATAGTTCCTCGGACATAATTCTCAACCTGAAGACCTGTGACATAAAGAGACCAGATATCCGTCTGTCCTGCACACACCTGACATTGGTGTAACAGGCAGGGAATAACTGTATAAACATTCTTGTTTCGAAAGTGGGAAAATGGGAGCAAAAGGGAGTCCTGGTCCATAGCAGTCCCTGTAGGCAATGGTGGGAGTCCTGTGCTCAGGACTCAGCCCTACACTGCCCAGAAATAGCTCCATAGCTCTTAATTCCATTCTCTGGGCTCTTGGACCCACCTCTGAGTCATCTAATGTTTTCATGACAGGTACTCTGTATGGTTTTTTCAGCTTCTTCTGCTTAAAGAAATTACAGGTCCAAAGTTCTCTCTTCTTTGTGAACTATCTGTGTCAGTCCAAGCTAGAGGTGTTTCTAGTGATGTAATTCTCTTAAAAACATTGTGGGTCGCATGTGAATCTCACTGGGGTTTACTCCATTAGACAAAAGTGACACCCACAATCCTCTTCGACGCAAGTCCTTCCTCATTTTGAATTTCTGCTGAGGAACAGCTCTCTTGTGTGATGGAGAGGATCTGCGAAGCATGCTTTTAAAATTTTAGGGAGCCTTTTGTCTGGCTTAATGATATTCAGAGGCACCATCTTTGATCTTTCTGAGGTCTTAACAAAGGATTTTTCAGTCACGCACTTGGCTTCATCTCTGAACTATGCTTTACTGAGAGTTTCCTGTGTTTGATCTTTGCTCAGAAGTCATTTCTTAATTTTAGCATCACTTGCCATCTGAAGAGGCTGGGAATCTTCAAAAACAGCAAATTTTGGTTCCTTTCTCTTCAATGTATCTCTCTTCTCTCATATTTTACCATAAGCAAGGAGAAGACACCAGGCAGAACCTTGAACTCTCTGCCTTGAAGAATGTCCTTGACTAGATCACCTAGTTTATTAAATCATCTCCTAACTCCTGAATTGCTGCATGCAGTGGTATTGCTCAGCTTTCCACCACTGCATAACAAGGACCCCGTTTTCTCTCACATCCGGTCAAATTTTCCTCACTTTCCTTTATGCCCCTACCAGTCACCTCCTCAAATTAAAATGCTACTGACAGCCTGTCCCAGGCAATTTAGGCTTTTGTGAATGCTTTCCATAAGGCCTCCCAGCTAGTGCCCACTGCCTGGTTCTGAAGACACTCATGTTTTAGGTGTGTGTTGCAGCAGTGCTCTACTTCCACGGTACCAAAATTACTATTAGTTATCTCTTGCTGAGTAACCTCAACACAGGGTAGCTAGAGATAACAAATGTTTTTGTTACAAGGTTTCTGAGTCAGGAATCTGGGAGTGGCTTTGGTGGGTGGTGCTGCCTCAGGGTCTCTGATAAGATTGCAATCAAGCTATCAGTTGGAGCTGCAGCATCTGAGTGCTTGGCAGGGGCTGGGGATCACATGCTTGCTGGTAGGAGGCTTCAGTTCCTTGCCATGCAGGCCTCTCTATCGGGCTAAACATGACATGGAAGCTGATGTCCTCCAGAGAGCATATTCTAAGGGGCAGGGGAGAGTGAGGGCAAGACAGAAACCGAGTGTGTTCTGCAACCTAAACTCAGAAGTGACATGACTTCTGGTGACATGACAGCATGGGAGGTGACACACAAAGACACTACGGAAAGTGGAGATCCTTAGGGGCCAGGTGGCAATCATGCTAATTGCTGACACCTGCTCTTACTGCCAGGCCCCAGCAGCAGGCCCTCCAGTCTGCTCAGAGCTTGTCTCAGACAGACCCGCTGCTAATATCAAGGGGCTGGGCTGCTTCCTCCTGTGAATGGGGTACACATAATTTTAATGTAGCAATTCACCTTTTAAATATAGCCGTAAGCTATCTTCTCCACCTTACTGCCAAAGGGCAATGCTCTCTGAAGACTTCACATGGCAAGCAGGCCTAGATGGATATCTAATTTTCTCCCATAGCAGCAGCACACCCCCAACTCTGCAGTCTGACTTGTGCTTCTGAATTGAATTTGGGATCAACTTATTGTTGGAGAGAGCCATCCTGACAGTGGCACCACTATGTGCACTTTTTTTTTTTTTTTTGAGATGGAGTCTTGCTCTGTCACCAGGCTGGAGTGCAGTGGTGCGATCTTGGCTCACTACAACCTCCACCTCCTGGGTTCAAGCGATTCTCCCACCTCAGCCTCCTGAATAGCTCGACTGCAGGCGCATGCCACCACGCCCAGCTAATTTTTGTATTTTTAGTAGAGATGCGGTTTCACTATGTTGACCAGGATGGTTTCAATCTCTTGACCCCGTGATCCATCTTCCTCGGCCTCCCAAAGTGCTGGGGATTACAGATCTGAGCCACCACGCCCGGCCACTGTGTGCACCTTTTACTTTTGAGTACAAAAGTTCTGGCTAGTCCTGCATCAAAGCGTTGCATCGGAACATGCAACATAAGAGTCTTCCTAGCTGGGCGTGGTGGCTCATGTCTGTAGTCCCAGCACTTTGGGAGGCCGAGGCGAGAAAATTACCTGAGGTCAGGAGTTTGAGACCAGCCTGACCAGCATGCTGAAACCCCATCTGTACTAAAAATATAAAAAATTAGCCGGGTGTGGTGGAGCGCACCTGTAGTCTCAGGAACTGGAATGGCTGAGACACGAAAATCACTTGAACTCGGGAGGAGGAAGTTGCAGCGAGCCTAGATTGCGCCAGCCTAGGTGACAGAACGAGACTCCTTCTAAAACAAAACAAAAACAAACAAAAACCCCCAAAAAACCGTCTTCGCAAGGCACAGTTGCTGAAGAGGCTCTGTTCTTCATTCATCTCTTCAGAGGGGAACATGAGGGTTCTTTCTGGGGCTTGTCCATGAAAGGAGACCTCATCCTGGATTCAACTGCCCCTCCCTCTGCAGGTCAAACCCTTCAGGCAAGGAGTCAGGGGCTTCTCTGTGGATTTGGGCAGGCCGGAGGTCCCAGGCCTGTATGGAGAGGCAGGCCTCTGTTAAGGCAGCCTGTGGGAGTGCACATTCTTTGAGGAAACCCCCACATGCACTGCAAGGAACAAGAGAGCTGGTGCAGCCCACAAAAGTATTTGCTTTTAATTTTCTTGATTTTTTAGACCATAGAAGTATTACATGTTTGTTAACATTTTAAGTATTACATATATAAAGCATACATTCTTACATAAGAGTATAATATTCTAGCATTTTGTTCATGTGTGTATGCACATATATGTTTATATAATTTTGAAATATTCATTTAGCAGATATTTACTTGCCCTGTACACTGAGGATATAATAACGAAGGAATCAGACATTATAGCGCTTACATACTTATCTGCAGAGAAAAGCAATGAGCCTAATAAATGAAAAATTATGTAAGATATGAGAAGGAACTAAATGTTCTGGGCAAATTAAGCAGGGAGAAGGAGAAGGAAAGGCAGAGGGAGAGAGGATTAGTTTTGAATAGAATAATTATGAAAGGCAGCACTAAGAAGGTAACATTTGAGCAAAGACCTGAAGGAACAAACCATGTGAATACCCAGGGCAAAGATCATTCCAGGCAGCAGGAACCACAGGTGCAAACGTCCCAGGGCAGAAACACATCTGGTGAGTTCAAGGACCAGTTACAAGGCTGGCATGCCTGCAGCAGAGAACACAGAGGGGAAGGAACAGGAAGAGAGAGTCAGAGAGGTGTTGAGTGGCAGGAAAGGGGAGGCATTTGAAGAGCCTTGTATTTTACTGTGAGAGAGATGGAGCACCATTGGGGAATACAGAACAGAGAAACAACATGATCTGACTTCAGCTTCAGAAGGATCACTGTGCCTGCCGGTGACCACAGACTGTAGGAAGGCAAGGCAGAGGCAGAGACCAGTGACTTTAACCTTCTGGGCTCAGGTACAGAGGAGGTGGGAGGTCAGATTTAACCAGGCTTGGGATTTAGCTGAATGAGACAAATTGAGAAAGAGACAAAGGGACTGAGGCTAAAGCAAGAATGGGAAAATGATTGGCACTATGGCCCATCTGCACTGGGGAAGAGGGAAGTGAGGCTGGGCAGAGGGAGAAAAGATGGAGGGACCATCGGTTAGAAGGGGTGTCTAAGTGGTAGAAGGTGTGTGTGGGTTGTAAGTTTGAAAGGGATTAAAAACTTAATGGAATTGGAGAAAGAGAGGAGTGCGTGGGAAAGATAAGCTGGGGTTACTGGAGAATGGAACACCCCAAATTAAGATTCTAAATAGCGTTGCAGTTTTTGGTAATGTCATCATCAAGGGTATGACCATGAGCTGAGATGGGGAGGAGAATGTGATTACGGGAGGAAAGGACATCAAAAACTGAAAGGCCAGATTGTAGAAGGATTCCAAGCATGGAGAGAGTTGGCCAGGACCTCAAATGTCCAGAAGAAGGGGGCTGATGACTTTAGGGTAGGAATTTGACGGCTGCAAAGAAAACTAATCATGAATTCTAGTGGTTCCAGCTTCAAAGACAGAAGATTTTAGGGAGCACTGAAGGAGAATGGTCTGCAAGTGGCATTGACGAGCCTGGAGGACCCCCGCCCACTTCCAGACCTGACGGACATGCTGTTCTACAAGCCATAGGCACAATTAATGTCACAGTTCATTTTTATAGCTGCTGAATTGCCCATTTCATGGGTGTCTCATATGCATTTCACTCTCTCCTCTTGAAGGTCACTGAGGTTGTTTCAAATTTCCTCTTGTCATTACAAACAATCCTGAAATTATCACCTTTGGTAATAATTACAGTGCCCATTAAGGCCAGGCAAATGGGAAGCAGGAACCTGGGGCCTCTGAATTGCCCACTGCCCACTAAACACTGGGTCAAGAAGGTACAGCCTGCTCACAGCCCTGTGCCCTGATGGGGACACCTTGCGATCCAGTTTAATTTCCCACATCCTCCTTTATCTGGACTCACTTTCTTTGGCACCCTGCCCAGGGGTCTCTAGAGAGACTGGATGGGTTGTTCCTCTGTTTGGGGCATGATGATTTGTGCAGGGCAAAGGCCACATGACAACCTAGGGAACTGATAATACAGGACATCAGCCAACCTTCTGGTGGACACCTGAGAGGGAGTGGAGAGGACTGATTTCAGGCTCACAGACCCAGCATTTTGTGAAGATGACAAATTCCCATGTCCACATCTTGAGAGAAAAGCCCAGACATGGAAAGGAATCCATTTGAGTGGGAGGAGCCGTGGTTGTCAGCCAGGAGCCACGTTCTAGGGCTGCTTCTGCCACAATTTCTCCGGGGACCTTAGGCAAACTCCCCATCCTTCTCAGAGCCCAAGTCCCCATTTCTAAGTTGGAAACTGGGATTCAGAGGACAGAGCACCATTGAGAGGAAGCCAGCTGGAGCCAGCTTTCTATTCAGGTGCCTTGATTTCCCTCAGTGAAGAGTCTACTGGAAGTTGATTCCTGGGGTGTGAAATGGGGACTTTAGGTACGTCTTTCCCACCCAGGTCCACAAGCCCTTACCCAAAGCCTTAAGCATTTTCGAAATCAAGAACATTGCAGCTCTGGAAGAGTGGCAAGCTGCACGTGCCATTTTACATGACACCCTGGTGGAGGAGCGGCTGAGGCGGCACCCATCACCAAACTTGTGAATATGCTTCAGGGAAATGTGTGCATGTTCACTCCCAGTGGGATCAGTGAAAATGAGAAATAGCCTTACATCGGGTCAGCTCGGGTTTTGCTGTCCAACGAGCCATGGAAAGACTTCTCTTTTTTGGTCCAGTTCTTCCCTCTGGCATAGAAAAGGCAATGGCAGCAGACCTGGAGAGAAGGCACCTCATGTGGAGAGAAGGCATCCACAGAACGTGGGAGCCCTGGGCTCCTGCACCTCTCAGAGCCAAGGTGTGCCATGCCCTGAGCAAGAATGCGAATGGTGTGAAAGTGTCACATCTAACACTTGTGTGCGTTATTTCCCTCCTGAAGAAAGCACCTGTCCTCAGAATGAGCCCAGAACACCTCAGGGTGCCCTGCTCCCCTGCCTGCCCACGGGCTCCCTCCTGGGCTTCAGGAGGGGACAGGGTATCCATCTGCCTGTTGCCTCTACCTTGTTCCCATCCAGCAGCCTCCTGTATATCACAGTGACATGACCCTACTCTCCTCTGAACCCAGGTGCAGCAAAGGGAGCCAGGGAGACCTTGATACCTCATATGTCTCCTTTGTGCTTGGTCTGAGATGCACCCAGCAAGGGCAGTCGGAACTCAGGCTTCAGTGATACTTTCTGGCATTTTGCTGTGAAAGGGGCAGCAGCTGAATTGCTTCTTGGTAAACCACAGCGCCTGCCTACATGTGGATTCCAGTACCAGCTCCACCACCTGTAAGGCGGCTTCGAATCCCCTGTCTGTAGCATGGGGGTGATAATAGCCAATACTCGGCATGGTTTCATCAGCTCACGCACATAAAACGAACAGCACAGTTCTTGTCATGGTGGTCCCCTACAAATCAATGTTCATTTTCTTTCCCCTTTAACTCTGAATCTAAACAAACAGAAACCACTTCAGTTAACTCACTTTCACCATTTGTTTAGAAGTCATCTACTTCCTTTCATGCTATTTTTGAATGGTTTTAAAAAACTGTAACAACCATTAGGGCGATGTAAACTTCTAAAGAGGTACTTGGAAACTGTTTTGGAACTCATGTATCCCTCAGACACCTTAGTGAGGGAGACTTCCTCCTGGGAGCCTTTTGCATTGATCTTCCCAGCATTTGCCTTAGAAAGCTTTCAGAAGTAGGTGTTATCATTTTTGTACAGGACACTAGCGAGTGAAACAGAAAAAAGACAGGTGCATTAGTTTCCTCTGCTGTCTGTGCACATTGAGTCACCAGCTGAAGGTGGAGGTAAAACGGGCTGCGGAGGGTCTACCTCGCTCTCCAGGGAAGCCCCTGTTCAAGTCCCCAACTCAATGAGCTTCTGCATGGTGGGGGCTCTGGCCTCCTGACACTGAATGCCGAGCAGAGGTGGCTATCTCTCCAGAAACTTATGTAGAGAAAGGTTCTTGCTGGGCACAGAGGAGAAAGGAGCCGGTGTGGTCACCCAGGGCTCAGCAGTCTGAATGGGACTTCTAACTACTGTCCCACCACCCTCATACCCCACCATCCTAGATATGAGTGAACCTCACCTTTTGTGTCACTACTTGTTGTTTCTGAGTCTTGGTTTTCTCATCTATGAAATAAAGACAACACCATGCACATCACAGGGTTCTTGCAAGTTAGAGAGCACACTCATAGAGCACCTGGCGTGTAACTGCATCTGCTGTTATGGTGGTGTTGCTTACAACTAGAAGAGGGGAACCTCCGATTCAGAAGTCCGGAATGTTTATTGGGCAGGATTGATCCAACATAACTGCAGAGGGATTTCCATGTGACTGATATTGAGGGTCACTTTCCAGCTTTCAGCATCAGCAGGATTTCAGGGGTTCCCAAGGGGGAAGGCAGTGAAAGGGCGGAGTCACCAACATACTTGTCACAACCTTAATGAAGTCTTCATTAGAGGGGGCATTCAATTTGTTCTCAAGTCTGCATGGATTTTTGCATGTGAAGGAATATATATGCTTGCCAGCCAAATGAAACAATAAACATGGAAATGCGTTGAATAGAACATCAACACGTTCATATTCAGGGAAGATATTGTTTTTATGTACAGACACTCCAACCTATGGAAAACCAGACTGGTGGTGCACTGTACTAGCAGATAGTTTGTGTCTTGCTGACTCTTTCTGGTTAGGGACACTTCCCCTGCGTCCCTAGCACCCCTACGTGCTGCAAGTGGACATAACTGATCTTCCAAAGCTTGGCTTCTGGTTCTCATCAGCTAGACTTGCTGAGTGTATTTGTCAGAATAGCCTTGATCCTGCTGTAAATTCCCTATGTCTCTGTGGCTTGGTACAATGAATGTTTATTTGTCATTCATGTCCAGCCTGATGCAGGGCAGGGGCCCCTTCTGTGCACTCTGGGTCCTGAGGCTCTCTCGCGGTAACCAGTGCTTCCCCTGCCTTCGATGGGGGTCGCAGCGACCTGGCCCAGCTGCACCAGGCTGGGAAATGGAGGGCTGGCATGGTATTTGGTGAGCTCCCGAATCTCAGAGGCCTGGCACTGGCAAAACTAGAGTGGCCTGCCTTTCTTCCAGCAACCTCTTCTTGCTAAATGTGCATCCATATGTCCCACATTTCTAGCGAAGATGCAAGAGGGCCTGCTGCTCCATTCTCCATGGGCTGGCTGGACTCATGCAGTTATTGCCCTGTGGTTTCCACGTGAAAGGCACACCCTGGGGGAGGGGCCAGGCTCTCCTCTGGGGTGTGGTGGGAAAGAAGAGTTGTACTTCTCTCTATCTCGCATTCTCATTTCTGTTTTTGTAGGCTTTACAGTGTACACAAGACATGTGTGCCATAGTTCATTGATACACTTTCTAAAGAAATATATAAATATAATGAAGCTACAGCTTCAGAAATTTTTAATGATAAAAATTGTGTTCAGAATGAAATGGAGATGGCTATTTGAGAGATCAAGGAGGTAACTTCTTGACTGGCTAAAATACCATATTTAGTTCCTTTCAGTATTCTGTGATTATTCTCCTCTCGTGACAGAGGTTTACTCAAATGTGCATAGTTTTTTTTTTTTTTCGTTTTTTTAATGAGGCCCTCAGGTCTTTGGGAATGGCATCATACTTCACACGAATCTCTTAGTGTTATGCTCACCTTTAAATTAAAAAAAAAAAAAAAAGTTGAAGTATTTATTTTCTCTCCACAATGCTGTAAAATATTCCGTGATGGCACATGCAAGCCATTTAGTCTTGCATGGAAGGAGAAGCAAGACTGATGATCTCCAAGCTGGAGAGCTGCCTGTCTTCCTTTTTCTTCTCTTTCTTTTTCATTTTTTGGGAAAGGGGTAAGAGCAGTGGAAGTGAGGAGACAGAGGGCAGTGTCTACACTCTATGGGCCTCTGAGCAAATCCCATCGCTGTCCAAAAGATGGCGCTGTGGTCCTGTAGCCAGGGTGGAGCCCTGTGGACCCTGCCCCAGAGCCTGTTCCCAAAGGGAAGGCCGAAAATCACTTGTTTCTCATGCTCGGAGTCCATGTGTATGATAACTTAAACACAGAAAAACGATCCTTAAAGGTAGGAGGAAGCCAAAGATGGCAAGAGGATGAATGGCCTCTGCAAAGGATCATCAAATATTATGGTCCTGCCACTTGGGTGGAGGATGGTTCATGGGGTTATTGCACTCCCATATATATGCTAAATAGAATAATTAGGCTATAGGCTGGTTCTAGAGATAATCACTAACCAAACCACCTCAGCCCTGGAAACTCCTGTGCAACAACAAAACCAAATGCATGTGACAATTTATCAAAACAGGCTAGCACTAGACTACTTATTAGAAGAAGGTGGGGTCTGTGGTAAGTTTAATATCTCTAATTGCTGTCTTAACATAGATGATAATGGAAAAGCAGTTCTAGAAATTGCTTCGAACATCAGAAAAGTAGCCGAAGTACCAGCCCAAACCTGGAAGGGGTGGGACCCAGCAAACCTTCTAGGAGGGTGGTTCTCTAATTTAGGAGGATTTAAAACACAGGTAGGGACAGTAATCTTCATCATTGGGCTCCTCCTGTTTCTCCCGTGTTATCCCACTTATAATAAAAGCCATTAAAACTCTTGTTGAGACTATGGTTAACCACCAGACAATCCAGATGATGCTCCTGCTACGACACAGAGGATACAAGTCCATCTCTCAAGAATACCCCAAAAATAAAGGTTTTCTTTTTCTAAGGTGCCCACCCTACCCCCATGTCACACCTGAAGTAGTTATTGAGAAAGTCGCCCCCTTTCCCTTTTTTCTATAACCAAATAGACAGGAATGAAAGATTCTCCCTGGGGCCTGAAAGCTTGAAGGGGTGAGTAACTCCTCCCTTCTAAGGCCCAGTCCCAAGGCGCAAGGCCACTTGCGTCAGCAGCATGCATCAGCAAGATAGCAGAATCAGTAAGAAAGCCAGCCGGAAGACACCTACCCTGACCGGAAGACACGTACCCCTGAAGATCGAGAAGGATGCCCTCTGGGTACTATGTAGCAATCATACCAGACTGGGACACTTCCTGTTTACAGAGGACTATAAAATCCCTGCCCTGTCCTCCTTGGGGCTACTGCCACTTTAGATTTCAGCCCGCCTGCACGCAGGGGCTCATTAAAACAGCATGTTACTCCACATCCACACACATGAAATCACTTGTTCCTTCTTCTACCTGAACATTTCAGACATGGCTGCCCTGGCATCTGTGTACCATTATGAAAACCATGGCAATTTTCAATGCTGGCCTTCAAAAGCTGGTGAAGAATGAGAAAGTGCTTTCATTTTCTCCCCAAACACAGTCTGACAGTATCTTTTGCTTTGACTGAAATTCAGGGTCTGAAGTTAGCAAAGTCACCTGTGCTGCAGGACACTGCCTGGCTGATGGGCAGTCAGTCTGTTGTGATGTGTGGCCCGAACTTGACCTTGAAAGTGGAGTAATAATGACCAACCCATCACCTTGCTTGCCTTGAGGCTGCTTAAGATCTAACAAGGAAAACTTTGGAAATCCCTGGAGCCCATAGACGTAGGAGGGTCCACTGGCTGTCCACGTGGCCACTTGGATCTCTCTCCATCAGCAGTCCCCCTTCTTAGCCTGAGCAGACACCCCCAGCTGCCTGGGGATGCCAACTGCCTATGGTACCACCAGTAGTCTCTCCTGCCTCTATTCATCCATTAAATGCACTTTTTCAAAGCCTATTCAGTCTCTGGTAACTGCAACATTTGATAAGTATTTGAATGGGGATTTTAGAAACCTGTTTCCAATTTAATTGAAAACGTTTTACTTTCAATTAATTATCATTTCTCTAAAATTGAAATTCTGGCAAGGTTCAGGGGAGGCCAGGTAGACCTATTTAAGCATAGGAAGCCACTTGGACACCCTTAAAACCAGTGGTTTGCAACCTTGGCTACATATTAGAACCACCTGGGAAGCTTGAAAAACTCCTGATGCCACACTGGGGCACCCCTGACCAGGGCCACAGTATGAGTTGCCAGGGCTCCTTCATCTGTAAAAATATATTGAGACATTTTATGACTGCTTTGGTATAAAGACAAATACGTTAATTTTGCATGTTAAAACCTCTTATTTGACGTAAAAATCTGTTTTCTTCATTTGATTTCAAGTGAAATGTAAACCTTTTGTGTGTTCTAGGCACTGTGCCTAGTGGGTAAGTCAACCCTGCAGAGAAGGAGTTTATGGGGTGAACCCAGCCTCCAGCATTTTCTTAAGCTCCTCCAGGCCATCCTATTGCAAAGTCGAGATAACCATTTTCAGCCATCTAGGAATCTAGGACAGAAGGCCTACTGGACTGGACTGGTCCTGGTGATCCAAAATAGCCTGGAGAGGTCTGTTTCTTTAGTTCTAATGGACCGTGTCCAGCCAAGGTCAGCCTGACCTTGGCCCTGCCTGCCCTAGGCCCTGAAATTCTGGTGAAATCAAACATCCCTGACTTCCAGTCCTTACACCTTTGGGATTCTGACCTGTACCTGCTGCCAATGAACCCTCCATCTCAGAGCTGGAAAAACAGAAGGACCTTGTAGACTCATGTAATTTCTAGTTGCAGAAGCTGTCTTGTTACTGTAGCACCTGGTTCAAGGTCATGGAAATGGCCAAAGCTAGAACTGGGCCCAAGCCCTATCTCCACATCTCACGCTAAGCAACCCCTCAAGAATGAATCTCATGGCCCAAATGGGCAAAACCAGTATGTTCTCTTGAGGGTGTAACTTGCTTGGCCCTTCTCTCTGCCCAAGAGCCAGCCCAGTGGTGAAACCATGAGGGGCTGGTTGCTCTCTTGTTGGCATTAACTATAGCTTGTCCAAGAATTGGGTGAATAAGAACCAAAGTGGAAGCCTCCAGAGGCAACACGAGAAGGCTGCTTATTACACCATGTTGATGCCAGGCTCAGAGGGAGGAGGAGATGAATGTTAGTGATGGCCACAAGAGAGCTGCAGATGTTCTGAAAGATGGGGGACAGCTGCTTTAGCTTCTTTCACACCCACGGAATCCCTTCCCTCCTCTCCACTTTCCCTCTCTCCCTGCTTCCTTCTTTCCCTCCTTCTTTCCTTTCTTCCTTCCCTGGATCAACAAACACCTATTGAGAACCTATTTCTAAATGTGTGGGAGACTGCAGGAGGTGTCTAACAAGGAAGAAGCACGTCAAGCCTTTAGGGCCTATGGGGAGAAAGCCCAGCACGTAGGTAAATTACAGAACATCAGCAGCAGGTCAGATATATGGGAGCACAGGGCAGGGGGCACAGAGCGTGGAGCATGTCATGGCCCTGGGGCTTGCTGAAGCCAGGATCTCATAGGTAGTGCCATTTGAGCTGATTTTTGAAGAAGGCTCTTTGGTTGTCATGGAGATGAGGTTGGCAGGTGAGCACGCACAAGATGGGGAACTGAACGGGAGTCTGAGTGTTCTCCAGTGCTGTTGACTCAAGTGCTTCCCATTAGCAGTCATGGCATTAATGAAATGCAACCACCTCAGTCATTTTCTTGATATCCTTTCTGCAAATACAACTAAGAGCTGGTGTTGGGCATTAAGCTAAAGGACCTTTGTTTTTTTTTTTTTTTTTGCTTCTGTGTACACCCCCTGAAAGCAATTACACCATTGTCAAAAAGCCCTGCATTTTCACAGGTTCCTCAGAGCAATTCAGTGAAGAAATGGGATGGGTGCACGGAGGAAGTGAAGAAACGACTTGCAGGGAGCACAGCTGGAAAGTTGATGGGCGCTGCGTGTTTTCCATAGGGGGTCCTCAGCCACCTCAAGCCTGTCTGCACAGCAGCCACAGTCCTCTCAGAACTCATCCCTGTCTTCCAGTTATTTTAGTGTCTTCTTAAAGCTATGCTTCATGAAGTACAGCACAAATCAAGGGCCTTAAAATGGTTTTTGTGTTGCATTACCATTTTTTTGAGACTGAGTCTAGCTCTGTCGCCCAGGCTGGAGTGCAGTGGCATGATCTCGGCTCACTGCAAGCTCTACCTCCTGGGATCATGCCATTCTCCTGCCTCAGCCTCCCAAGTAGCTGAGACTACAGGTGCCCACCACCAGGCCCAGCTAATTTTTTGTATTTTTAGTAGAGACAGGGTTTCACCATGTTAGCTAGGATGGTCTCGATCTCCTGATCTTGTGATCCGTCTGCCTCAGCCTCCCAAAGTGCTGGGATTACAGGCGTGAGCCACTGTGCCCAGCCTGCACTACCATTTTTAACCATGCATAACAGGAGGTTGAAGAGAAATACACCAAAACATTAACAGGGTTTGTGCTTGAGTGATGGGCTTTTTTTCCTTCTCTCTCTCATATCTTTTTAACCTTTTGTTTTACAATAATCACAAACTCACTGTAATTTGGAAAAATAATACAGAAAAATCCCATGTACCCTTCTCCCAGCTTCCACCAATGGTTACATCTTGTGTGGTATAGACACACAATGGAATATGATAGTCTAATTAGAACAGAGGTTCTCCAACTACTCACAACAGTATGAATGAATGCATTCAGAAACATAATATTGAACAGCATCAAACCCAGAAGGTTGACCTCAGTGCAATGCTATTAGCTTGACTACAGACCTTATTCAGATTTCATCAGTTTTTACACACACCTATTTGTCTGTGTATAGGTTTATGCAAATTTATCACATATAAAAATTCATGTTCTTAGATTTTAATAACTTTTTGTAAGAGTGTATTTGTTTTATAATAAAGAAGAAAGCTTTACTTTTCAACTTTTTTCTGGGAGTCTCTCCAAGAAAAAAGAAATCCTAAATACATAAATTCCTAGACACAAAGTTTTTTATTGCTAAGTTACTTACAATACAAAAAAATTAAATCAGCTAGGAGCGGTGGCTCACACCTGTAATCCCAGCCCTTTGGGAGGCCGAGGGGGGTGGATCACGAGGTCAGGAGATCAAGACCATCCTGGTTAACATGGTGAAACCCTGTCTCTACTAAAAATAAAATTAAAAAAAATTATCCGGGTGTGGTGGCAGGCGCCTGTAGTCCCAGCTACTCAGGAGACTGAGGCAGGAGAATGGCGTGAACCCTGGAGGCGGAGTTGGCAGTGAGCTGAGATCGTGTTACTGCACTCTAGCCTGGGCGACAGAGTAAGACTCTGTCTCAAAAATAAATAAATAAAAAAATTAAATCACCCAAGCATCTCACTAGAAGCAATTAAATATAATTAACCAGAGAACTTCTGCTTAATGGACTATTGGACAACTATTTGAAATGTTTATGAAAAAGGATGTGATAACACAGAAACATGCTTATGATGAGGTAAAGTGAAAACCAAGCTACAAAACCATACAACAGTGTGACGATGACTATGTAAAAAGAAATCAATGCATGGAGGAAAAACAGGAGGCAAACACAGATATGGTTTGGATTTGTGCCCCCACCCAAACCTCATGTTGAATTGTAATCCCCACATGTCAGGGAAGGGTCCTGGTGGGAGGTGACTGGATCATGGGGGCAGATTTACCCACGTTGTTCTCGTGATAGTGAGTTCTCATGAGATCTGGATCTGATGGTTTAAAAGTGTGGCCCTTTCCCCTTCGCTTGCTGTCTCTCTCCTGCTTCGCCATGGTAAGATGCACTTGCTTGCCCTTTGCCTTCCGCCATGATTGTAAGTTTCCTGAGGCCTCCCCAGTCATGTGGAACTGTGAGTCAATTTAAACATCTTTTCTTTGTAAATTACCCAGTCTCAGGTAGTTCTTTATAGCAGTGTGAAAATGAACTCATACACCAAAACTGTCCTTCTCTCTACCTTTCCTATATTTTCCTAAATTTTTTCATTGAGAAGGGATTTTCAAATTTTAACATGTGTCCACTGGTGATCTTAAAATACAGATTCTGATTCAGTAGGTTTGAGGTCTGAGGCAGGGTCTAAGATTCTATGTTTCTGAGGAGTTCGCAGATGACATAGAGGCTGCCATGATACAAGAGATACTGTGTTTAAACAATGATTATTTTAGAAGTGGACCTTTGGGAATAATAACAACAGGCTTCTTAGGTTGAAAAACCAGCCTCAAATGCCAAAGCATATCCACCCCCGCAAACACACACACACACGCACACACAGAGTTCAATAAAATCCCCTCTTTTTACAGACTTCACTTAGATTTTCCAAGTAAAAGACAATGGAAACTGGGCTTGTCAAGCCCTAGAGAGTGAGATTATTCTTTTGTTCTGAATTATCTACTGAGATGGGAAGAGTTTTCCTCCCATTGTTAGGTGTACTCACCTTCAATTCAAGGCATGACTCTTGTCGACTGTGCTTTTCTTGGGAGGCCTTATTTTGTTCCCATATCATCATAATGCCTAAGAACAGGTATCTACCGAGAACCACCTAGAGGATGAAAAAGCACAGCCCACAGGCACTCCTCAGACAGGTAACCAACCCTCATGTTCAACAACCACCTCTTTGTTAAGAAAGGTAATGTGAGGAATTGTAGACCCCATTTATCTCTTGGCAGCCTGAACTCTGAAGCACTTTATTTTTCTTTTAATCTTTCAGCAGGAGCTGTTTCTGTTCTAGCTTTGCCAAATAGATTTCAAAAAAGTAAAGTTCTATTTTTAAAAAACCAGCCAGTCTTCCTTATGAGCCAATCAAGCAATATATAACAGCTTTCATTTATTTTGTAATTTATAGATCTCAGTGCTCTTCTAGATATATTATTTGACTTTGACAGCATATTTCTTATTTTTAAAGTAAAGCATTTTCCATGTTGAATATATGGATTTTTTAAAATGCAAAAATAAGAAAAATTATTTTATAACATTACTACTGATAATGGTGTACTATAGTCTTTTTTTTCCCAAATAGAATACATATTTGTCTCTTTTTTATGAAGCTGTATCATATTGTCTTTTATAATATCTGCTCTATCTCACTTGATCCTCAGAGTAGCCCTGGGAGGAGGCAAGGCAGGTATTACTAATTCCATGCCATTGGAATGGATTCATCCATGATAACGTTCAGTTGCAGAAACTCCTCTTTCTAAGGCTTGGTCCAGTACCTTTTCCAGAACCATGCACGGTGAAGGCTGATCACAGCCTGAATAGTTCTACAAATATATCTACTTAGAGTGATAAAGAAGGAGAAAGAATGTTTCCTAGATACTAGTTGCATGAAATGAAATTTATGGAGTGGCCCCACATTTAAAGAGGTGGCTGCATGAAACCATATTTGGTTTCCATCCAGCCTAGAAAGTGACACTAAACAGAAGTATATTAAAACCAGACAGCTAACAGACAAATTGTGGTGTCTGCCCACAGTGAAATGCGATAGACAACTCACAATATGAGCAAATGCTTTCAGAAACATCACGCTGGATGTAAGAAGCTTGGCACAGAAGGATCCACACTGCATGGCTACATTTACATAAGAGCAGAAACAGGCAAACTGACTTTCTGGGGTCAGAGGTCAGGGGAGTGGTGAACATAAGGAACCGGGGGTCGTGGTGACTGAAGGGCCCAGGCAGGACCCTGGAAGCACTTGTAACAGTTTGTCACTAGATCTGGATGAACACTGGTGTGTTCCGTTTTGGAAATCCTTTGAGCTGTACTTACCCTAAGTTTTCAAAAGCCTCTTGGTTTCCAGTAGGTTGTACCTGCCTTTGCAGTTCTCACAGAATCCGCCCATTTGTTCAGTTTCTAGGATCAGGGATCACTTGCCTTCCATTTTTATTATTTCAGGCCTCACACATGCAAATCTAACTGGCCAGGACTGACCACAAAGGAGGGAGAGCTCTGGTCCGTGGGTTTCCCCTCCCCACCTGGCAGGCTTTGGTCAACCGTGCTCAGAATGAAAGGAAGGTGGTAGTGCTGGCTCTCAAGTCTCCTCCAAACGCAGAGGACCCAGGTCTGCCTGTCCTCCATTAGCTTTTGCTCACTGGAGAGGGATAACACACTGCTAAGGAAAAGACTTGTTCTGAGAGGGAGGACTGCCCCCGGATTTTGTAAACAGTTGCAACCACCTGAAAGTAGTTCTGGGGAAGAGGTCATGGAAGAGTCTCTCCAGGTGAGGGCTGTCTTAGATCACCTGCTGTTTTTCAACAATGAGGAAGACTAAAATAGTCCCAGTGTTTCTATTAAAATGCTCTGTTCTCACTGCTGACAGTCAGTGTAGCAGAACCAAACAAACCTGGGACTCAGTTCAGTTCTGCCCCGAGACCAGGTAGGTGAGCAGAGGCAAGTCAGTGACCTCCAAGCCTCAGTTTCCACAGCTCTAGAATGGGGATAAGTAACCCTACTTTGGGTGATTCAAGGAGATAGTGTATATTGGAAGGGACTGGTGTAAAGGTTGGCACATAGTGAGCTATTCATAAACTCCTTTTAGAAATAATATTCCATCCAGGTGTGGTGGCTCACGCCTGTAATCCTAGCAATTTGGGAGGCCAAGGAAGGAGGGTCGCTTGAGCTCAGAAGTTCGAGACTACTCTGGGCAACATAATGAGAACTTGTCTCTACAAATAAAAATAATAATTAGCTTGGCATGGTGGCATGCACCTGTAATCCCAGCTACTTGGGAGGCTGAGGTGGGAGGATTGCTCGAGCCCAGCAGGTTGAGGCTGCAGTGAGCCATGATTGTGCCACTGCACTCCAGCCTGGGAGACTAAGTGAGACCCTGTCTCAAAAATAAAAAAAAAAAAAAAAGGTAATATTCCCCTGGGCTTTCATTCATTCAGCAAACATGGATGTGCACCCACTAGGCACTGGGGATGCAGGAGAGGCACCAGGAGGAGGTACACGAGGCCCTGCCTCCTGGAGCTTACACGCTGCAGGGTGGAAGGCAGCAAATAGGCAGACACGTGAACATACTTTACTCGAATGTGATGAGTGGTTGTGAAGGAAGTAAATAAGGTTGTGAGATGAAGAGAATGGTGGAGTTCCATCCACTTGACACAGTGGATCAGAGAGGTGTCTCTGAGAAGGGATTGTGATCTGAGGCCCTGGGATTAGGGACAAACTAGTCCAATGAAGAATGGGGACTGAGGTGCAGAGGAAATGCAGGGGCAACCTCGGGGAATAGGATAGGGCTTGGCATTGTGGGAGACAGCAAGGAGGACACCAAGTGTGGCTGGAGGGCGGTGGAGAGGATGGGAGATGGTGGGACTAGAGGATCAGGCAGAATCCGCACCCTGGGGCAAGGCCTCTGGAGGACATTGTGAGGCGTTTGGGAGTTTGGCACTGAGCAGGAAGGAAGGCTATGCTGGCTCTCAGCCGGTGTGATGTAACACGACTGGCATTTTAGGCCCCTTGAGTTGGATACTGTATGGAGAAGAGACAGCAGAAGAGCAAATGGAGGGGCATGAATGAGGTGATTGCGATTATCCTGGGAGGAGAGGCGGTGACTTAGTCTAAAGAGGATGGAGGTCAAGGAGAGGGAGGGACATAGATAGACTGGAGACAGGTTCTGAGGTAGGAGAGACAGGAGATGAAGAAAGGAGAAAGAAAAGAGGGCTCCCAGACCACGGAGACACCTGGGAGGATGAGAGTTGCTGCCTCAAATGGAAAAGAGCAGTAGGTTTGGGTGGTGGCAGGGGACAAAGGTGGACTCAGGCAGGAGGTAAGAATTTGACCTGGGAGCTCAGTGGAGGGAGTGGAAACAGAAATTTGGGACTTCTCCACACAGATGACTTTAAAGCCTGGGATATTGAGTAAACTCCCTTAGAGGAACAAGGCCTGACTCCAGCCACGAGGGTCTTCAACCTTTAAAGCCATGCCAAGGAGAGGACAGCACAGGAGACTAAGGAATAGCAAGTGATGCAGGAGAAAGATGGGATGCGTGCTGTCTCAGGAGCCCAGGGGGAGGGCTCCCAAAAGAGCGAGGGGTGGGGGCCCTGCATGAAGCCGGGAGTCTGAGGAGAATGGAACAATGTTCTCAAGTTATAGCGTTGGGTTGATGGTGAACTTGACATGGGTTTCAGTGGATGGTGGATGTGAATGTGGAACCACAACTGAGGCTGTGGAGGAATGAATTGGGTGAGGCAGGGTGCTGAAGTTGGCATTCCCCATCTCGCCTGGGGACATGTGTGGGGTTCCTAACCCCTCCAGGAGGCTGGCAGCTCTCGCTGCCGGTCCCCTATGTTCCCACCCGTAGTCAGAGGAGCAGCTCAAGGGCACGGGACATACCCTGGACCCTAGAGGGAGAAGCTCTGAGCTGCTGAGGCCGCAGAGCCATCATTCACATTCTGAACATGCCCTCTTGCTGGGAGTGGTGGTAGCAGGAACATTGATTCCCACAAACCTCTAAATAGCGGATGTGGGATGAGTACGGAATGCTAGCCTTTTTCTGTTTTATAGCCAAAGGAAAATTTTCTGGAAGCCAATACCTCTTTGGGTGGATCTGAAAGGAGGGAGGATGTGGCTTAAGTTGTTTGGTGCAAAGTTTTCCAAGTGTTGTGAAAGACGTATTTATTGGGGCTGGGAGTGAAAACAAGGAAGAAAGGGTAGAGCTGTAATGTGACGGGAAATGTTTGTAAATGGAGATTTTTTTTTTCTTTTATTAGGTGGAAAGTGAAGTAAATGAACTCTGGGGTGGTGTCTTCCAACTCTCACTTCCAACTCTCCTGTGTTTGTAGACTCCATGTTCCTAAACAAGGGAAAATACAGCCACAACCTCCAAAGGACAAGTGCTTATTCATTCCTTTAATTTATCTTTATTGAGAATGTTCAATGTACAGTGTGAGAAAAACTGAAAGTGAATAAAAGAAGCTGAAGATGTTTAAAGATATAGTTTAGAAATCTAAAACCTAATGAATTGTTTTAGAAGAGGAGTTTAAACAAAATAGGGCTAGTCAGGAGGCTGAGGCAGGAGGGTCGCTTGAGCCCAAGAGTTTGAGGTTGCAGTGAGCTATGATTATGCCACTACACTTCAGCCTGGGCAACGGGGAGAAACCTTGTATCCTTAAAAAAGAAGAAGAAGAAAAAGAAAGAAGAAGGAGGAGGAGGAGGAGGAAAGACAGAAAAAATACAAATAAATGAGAGGCAGAGAGCTGTATTTATAGGATTTCCGTACATAATCAAGAACCCTGAGCAACTGTGGCCTCAGCAAGATAGATATTGATTTCTCTTACAAATAGAAGAAATCAAGCAGGGGATGAGGTAGCCATCCCAGGGCTGTGTTGGTGGCTCTGTGAATTTGCCATGGACCTACCCTGTCACACTCAACCTTGTCCCCATCCTCACGGTCCAGAACAGAGCTGGAGCTTTAGCTGCTTTGTCTGAGCTCTTCAGAGAGAATGGCATGAGGGCTTCACTGTAAGGGGATCACAGGCATTGCTCATGCATCTTCTAAGCTAGAACATTCATCCATGGCCATGTGTAGCTGCAAGGGAGGCTGGGCATGTCTGTGGGTTGAGCAGCAATATGAGTGTTACTATTTTGAGAGAAGGGGAGAAAGTCTGGCACAGAGGTTAATCTACAAAAATCAGAATACGCAAAACAGATGTAAAATTGGTGATTTACTTTACAAGTGATGTCTTATCTTACCTCCATTAGCACAAGCCACAGTCCTTGACTTCACATTTGAGCCCCTCTACCTAAGTGCCTCAATCTACCTCTCCAAACTTATCTCCCTGTTCACATCCCAAACAGCCCTGGACTTCTGCTAAGCTGGTGATCCCTTAGTTCTGGGTCTCTGCTTGCTTTGTACTGGCTTGAGTTTCCATTCATACACAAAGGGCTGGATGAAACCACTGTGTGAATCTAAGTGGGAAAAAAAAGGGGCAACCTTCAGGAGGGAAGCACACATGCACACACATGTGTCATGACTAGTGGAATCCACTGCACACAGGATCAGACATGGGATGGAGAGCTGGTGGACCCGACCCACAGAAGCGGGGACCTGGCACATAAGCTGTTGTAATACTCCCCTGGGAAGAAAGGTTCTCAGGGGCTTGCACCATCCCCTGGGAGAAGAGGTGGCTCCTAGAGATAGCCTTACATGCCAGCAGGGTAACTGATCTTGTCATTACCCTCATTTCCAAGAAGGCTTGTCTGTTTGCAAACACTTGAAAGGAACATCTGTCACTCTTGTGGGGCTCTTACAGGTTCCAAATGTCCCTCACAGGGTTTCATTACCTCAACCCTCTAGATTATATTGAAAAGGAGAGGCATATACATGCGTGCTTGCAGTTGAAGGAAGGAACCCAGGCTTACCTTTCTACAGATCCTCAAAGATGTCTGTGTCCCTGAAAGATTAAGAAGAAAGAATTAATTTGTGTTCCAGGGCTGACTGAGCCTTGCAGCATGACAGTGATCCTGGGGGACTGAAGATCCACACCTGGGAAAAGAGAGCTGGAGAAAGAGATCCCATGGCCACAGGTCCCAGCAGGCTGGTTCAGTGACCCCACCCCATGGAATGCCAGAGACCAGGCTAGATTCCAGATGTAGTGCAGGGCAGCCAGACACGTAGCCATGCCACCCTCACCAGCACACATTGTCAACCAAGAGGCAGATGAATACATCTCCGAATGGATGCGTGAGGGCGACTTTTGAATATTTTCATTCTTTGCTTAGTTGAGCTAAGCTCTGGGCTGTTAGCACTGAATTGGAGGTGGAGGAGAAAAACAAATATTTAGCAAAATGTTTCTTAAATGGTAATTTTAAAACTCTCCTAACTTCCTGCTGTTAAATTGGACCTTACTATTTATGTGAGACCTGGATTTTAATACATTGCTTTTTGTAAGCCATTAACCATGTAAAATGATCCACAGTCAATTTAGAGTTGAATAAGAGCTAATATTACAACCCCCATTTAATATTTTGGTTACATAGAAAGTTTTATTTTTATTAAAACAGGAGATGTAGTGGGGAGGAAAGCCAGGGGACTGCATGCAATTACATTAAATATGCTCTGACTTTTAATAACACCATATTCACGTGACTTGGGCAACAGCATTGAATGCTGTATTTTCATGCCACACATGTGACTCAGGACTTTATTAAAATATAAGTCATGTTTAATCGTACAATATGAAAAGCCATTCTCATGTCAATGGGCCTACTTCCTTAAAATTTCCACTGTTCCACAAAGCGCCCAAGAGCTACACTGAATAGATCATGGGAATTAGAAATAGAAAAGATCTGTTTACTTACAGGACATGATTTTAGATTCTTGTCTTATTCATGCAGTCATTCGCTAAACATTTATTGAACACCTATATTTAGAAACACCATCCCAAACTTGGAAATAAGAAGTGACTGACAGCATGTCCTTCCAGTATCATGCCATGGCCTTCCAGGATTTTCAAATCTCTGGGAGAACAAATCTGTGTTTGACCTTGTTGCTTACTGATTAGAGCCCAGTCTCTGTGATGTTACCTGTAGATTTCTGTCCATTAGAGAAACTGTGGTTCCATTGCTCTGTAGAACTTAACCAATGTTCTATATAACCTAGCAATCATATTCTAACACTCTGTTCCCAAAAACCTTCTAGAAATACCCAATTCTTAAAAATGTTTTCTGAACAGGCATTACTATTATATGTGTTCCCTTGTTCGTAATGAAATCTCTCTTTGACACAGGTATTCTAGATTGGTGTTTTAGTCTATTTGTGCTGCTGTAACAGAATATCACAGACTAGGTGGGTACTTTATAAAGAAGAGAATTTTATTTCTACCCCGGGATCTAGGAAGTCCAAGATTAAAGCATTGGCTTCTGGTGTGGGCCTTCTTGCTCTGTTCTCACATGGCAGAAGTGGACAGGCAAGAAAGAACAAATGCCATGTGCTTATGTGGCAGAAGAGCAGAAGAGCAAGCCAGCCAAACACAGCTGGAGCCCCTTTTATAAGGGCCTTAATCCCACTTATGGGGAAAAAGCTGCCATGGTCTAATCATCTCTTAAAGACCTCACCTTTTAATACGATCACATTGGCAACACCTGGATTTTGGAGGGGACACATTTAAACTGCAGCAATTGAGATGACATCACATTTTTGACTTTTTGAAAGTTATACTCTGTGCTGTGAAAGGTTTACAGATATATAAATGACAACTCCCTGCCCTCAAAGTCTGTCCACAACAGCTGTAATATTAGAAAGCGATCAGTGCATTAGGGAAGGATGGAGGAAGTAGGAAGCAGAACAGAAGCTTGATTTGTAGCTGGAAGTTTAGGGAAATCTTTATGAAAGAAAGGAAATGCTTTGGCCAGCCCAGGCAGTGAGGAGAGGCACTGGGCTATGACATCCCTGTCCTTTGGGGAAGTTTAATGTCATCCCTCTTCCTGTTATCTCTTCATCTTTCTTTTTCTTTTCTTTCAATCCCAGATCTTCCTTTTCCTTGCTCATCTTTGCCCTTGCTCTGCTGCTCCATTTCTCTTTCCTGCAGACCCCATCCTTCTTGTCACTTACATCAGAAGATAAGTATTTGGAAGAACTAGGCTGGGACCTCTCTGCAGAGAGGGAGTTGAGCAGAGAGCCCATGCCACTCTCGGGGGGCCTCCTGTGCTATGGGTAGAAGGGAACTTGTTTTAGAAGAAAAAGCTCCAGAGGATCACAGGATGAAAAAAGAGCCAGGGAGTTAGGCAATCTACATTTATTTAAAATGGTTTCATGGAGTTGGCCATTCTCTTTAATAGGCAATTTAAAACAATATCAATATTTATGGACATTTATGCAGCAGGTGCTGAGGCAGCCAGCACCTTCCCGAGGCAGCCAGGATTATAAAGACACTGGTCTGATCCTTTGTATGAGGAGAGCACATCGCTCCCTGGAGCTGAAATCACTCTTCCAGGGCCCTGGGGGGCCATTTGGAGTTCAGGAAGTGGAGCAAAACTCAGTGGTCCCTAAGAATCCTGCCAGGTTAGTGCAGCTCCCTGAAGCAAGCCGCTCCTTTTCATCCTTCTCATCTACTAAGGTTCATTCTCTCTGATCAAGCCGGGGCCTCAGCGCAGAACAGAGACCACAGATCATTCTCCTAAAGATGAGCAAATGGCTCCAGGATGGAATAGGGCAAAAACAAAGTCCCCACCTCCAAGTCTAAGCTGAACCTTAGTCTTGGAGTGCAATGAACACTCAATGACAGGGAGAAACAAACTCTAGGGGTGCTCTCCAGGAGACGCTTGGACCAAGATCACTTAGGAAGCATTGTTTCATCCCCAGGCCTCATGGGTGTTTCAGAGATCGCTTTTCTTAGGCAGTTACAGGCTATCAGGCCAGTAGCCCCAAACAAATGTTCTGTGATTTGCATCTCTAGCAGTGGACAATAAGAGATTTATGAAATGCAGCAGAAGAGTGATCAGCCCCTATGCAAAGCTTCTCACAAGTGGGGTCTCTGAAAACTCCTTCCTTGATGAAAGGGACCTTTTTCAATGCTCTCCTCTTCTCTCCACGCCTCTGGACATGTAAATAAGATATCTCAGGCAGGATTCGGAAACACAAAAGCAATCACACAGCAGCTCCATGCTTGAGGAGCTTGCAGTCCAGCTGCGGAGCCAGGCTTAGGAGATGGTGGTGCTTAGCTGGGCAGAAGGACATTGCAGACTCCAGGTGGTGAGGATCTGTGGTCCAGGCTTTGGGAGCAGCTCACTGAAAAGGACAAACTGTGGCAATCAGGAGGCAACTTCCAAAGAACTGATGCTCTTTGCTTGAGTGTCCCACATGCCGTGAGGAGGACTGAAGATCATAGCTTTCCTTTCTTAAAATCTGTAGCAGACAATGTGGCTTCCTTACCCTCCGCATCCCTCACCACCTTAAAGCACCCCAGGGCAACACCTGCATTCTTTTACCTGAGAAAGTGGGTTTCTCCTTGCAGCCTACACAGAGGCATGGGGTGGGACAGCCCCCAAACCATGCCGAATGGTGGAGTCGTTTAGGAAATACCCCAGCGTCCTCACCCCAGGGCAGGGGGACTCAGAGGTGTGTGTTTTACCCCCGCTTCCTGAGCTCCCAGAGGGACTAAGCTCCTAGTGTCCAGCGCAGTAACTGGCTTCACCTCCTTCCTGGCAGCTTTCCCTCCTTCCCTCCCTTCCCACCCCCATCATGATTTTCTCCACCGTCATAGTGAACTTGCACTCCCATTTTTGTATCTGGGTCTGCTTCTGGGGCAGCGCAAAGCAAAGACATCCCTCCTTTTCCTTATTTCTCTCTTCCTTCAGCTTCGCATCCCTTACTCTAGAAAGTCTCGGAGGAAATCTTCTCCCCCGGCCCCAGGCAAAGCCATACTCCCCTCCCACAGGCAGGCAGGAGCAGAGGAAGGCAGGGAATATTTACCTTTCCATTCCTTTGGTCTGCTCATTTAAAATACAGCACTAACCAAAGTCTGGGATTATGTAAAGAAACCAATGAAGGGAGGTGAATTGTGAGTAGAGTGTTGACAAATAACGATAATAATAAATACCTAGTCAAGACCTTTGTCGTAGTCTATTCAGGATGCCATATCTAAATACTAAAATTGGGTGGCTTATCGACAAGAGGAACGGGTTTGTGGAGGCTGGAAGTTCAAGATCAAGGTGCCAGCAGATGGGATGTCTGCTGAGGGTGCTCTTCCTGGTTCATAGACGGCATCTTCTCCTTTAGTCCTCACTGGTGGGAGGGAAGAACTCTGGTCACTTTGGCCTTTTATAAGAGCACTGACTGCACTCACGAGGGCCAACTTGCATGACCAAGTCCCCTTCCAAAAGCCCCACTCCCTAATACCATCACCTTGGGGGTTAGGTTTCAGCACGTGGGTTTAGGAAGACATAAACATTTGGACCATAGTAACCTAGTCACCTGCCTGATCAGGCCTCCCCTGGCAGCAGCAGGAGACCCAGCAGTTGAATCCAGAGTTCTGCTCCCCTCACCCAACTCCCGCACTGCCTCCCTGGAAGGGAGAGAGGAGGAAAGGAGCTCTGGGCAGGAGAAGGGGTGAGGAAGGCAGGAGGAAGGGAGCTGGCCATGGAGCTGCCGGGGCTGGTAAAAGCACGACTGATGACTGTCATGCTTGGGAAAGAAGAGGGACCCATCTTAGGCTCAAGAAGGAAAGCCCCAGGGTTGTCTATGCTCTGTCCCTTCGGGGGAAGCGATGTTTATCATGCACTTGTGCAAAACACCAGCACCAGAAAATGAAGACAGTCTCAGCATCCTGGCTGCCATTCTTAATCTGCACCTCTCTGCACTTATCCCAGCAGATAAGTCGTTGTGGTGATGTTCAGACAAGAGAATTCTGTCCTGGCGCCTGGCGTCCGAGCTTCTTAGCTTCTTCGTCTATCGGTCAGGTCAGTTTGTCACTCTTCCCCATAACCTCTGTTTCTTTCTCTTTTCCTTCCCTCTTTCTGGTGCTTTTTGCTTTCTTTTTCCATTTCTTTCTTTTCTTACTTTTTGTGAATATTTTCAGCTGCCTACTCTTAGCCAGGTATGGTGCCCAGACAACAGCACAGGGGCATCCAGCAGGCGTCTGCTGGGCAACTGGGGAGGAATTTGGTGATTTCCCACGGCCAAGGCCAGTTCCTCAGCTGGTGGCACACAGATCTCTCTCAGGGGAGGAGGCTGGGGAGCCACTGGCCAAGGGTGAAAGCTTGCATGAGCCTGATTGGTTAATGAGAATTCCACTTCATTTGTTTCTGTGGGTGACGGACTGGTGAGGATCAGTGCGACCCAGGGATCCTCCCCGTGGGAGGAGATCAAGTCAAAAGGCACCCAGGGAAAAGGAATTTGGATATTCTTAGCATATTAAACATACCAAAGAATTTAGATATTCCTAAAGGGACATTTCCTTCCAACCAGGATATATATCATTGTAAAGCTCATCTGGTTTAGAAAACCGGAAACAAACATTAAGAAGTCTCCCTCTCCCTACTCATGAAATTTTGCTTCTCTTTCGAGGAGACTCCAGGCAGATCTGTTGAACTGCCTGCTCCTTCCCCACAGGGGTGTTGGATGTCGAGCGATCCCATGGCAGTCTCCTGGTCCTCAATTCCCTCACCTCATTCCCACCTTGGTCTTGTTACCCCATGTAGTCCATGCATGCTAAATGCTACAATATACAACCTCTCGGGTGCAGTGGCCTAATGCAGTCAAATGTTATTTCTCAGACCACTGCAGGTTGGTGGCAATGGGAATGGAGACCTGGGGATACTTGGGCAGACAGAGGGAACCACTCCACACAGTCTGCTGCCATCTATGGCTTCCCCTCTTCTAGAGCAGTGGAATCCTTCACTGGGTCTTACCTAACTCTATCTAGAAATTCTAGATAGCCACTTTGGGAGGCCGAGACGGGCGGATCACGAGGTCAGGAGATCGAGACCATCCTGACTAACCCAGTGAAACCCTGTCTCTACTTAAAAAAATACAAAAAACTAGCCAGGCGTGGTGGTGGGCGCCTGTAGTCCCAGCTACTCGGGAGGCTGAGGCAGGAGAATGGCGTAAACCCGGAGGGCGGAGCTTGCAGTGAGCTGAGATCCGGCCACTGCACTCCAGGCTGGGCTACAGAGCCAGACTCCATCTCAAAAAAAAAAAAAAAAAAAGAAATTCTAGATAGCAATGAGAACCAGAATCCTAATCTCATTTCCTGGGGAAAGCTCACTGCACTACACACACATGAACTCCGGGGATGATGCCACCTTTATCACAACCAGTGATTTGTGACATGGACTGTCAGATTACTAGCAAATTCATATTTTGATCTGGCCACAAAGCTTTTACTAAACAAACTCTACTTTCCCATGGAAAAAATGATTGTACTTTCTCTCTTGAAAACACATTTTGTTAAACTTCCTTTTTATAGAAAGACTAAAAGCTCTACTGTATCCAAAAATGGCTCAGCAGAGGGGGGTTGCGATTCAAAGGATGTCTTCCTCTCAAACTGACAGAGGCTCATTACTCTCGATTGCTTCAAGTGCCACCAAGATTGGAATTCTTCAGCAGCCTGTGTTGATTCAGAAAGATGTCGCCTCTGAAGTTACAAGACACCCTGCTGCCTCTGAATCTGTGGGGTCTCGAGGAGCCTCTAATCAGCTGAACATCAGCTGCCTGACCTACTTGAAATTTGGACCAATGAAAATTGTGTATAGTCTTGTAGAAATCGGTGTTGGATTATAGGATTAACAGGCACTGCTGGGGGTGGGGCGGCCTTTTACTGTAGCTGACACAGGGCCAGTGACTCGGGCTTTTGTCTAAGAACAATGCTGCCAAGGCACCACAGGGTCTAAGAGGTATTTTGATGCTTAAAAACCCAAATGAGGCTAGTTGCAGAGAAAAACCAAGGAAAAAAAAAAAGAGAGGGAGAGACCAGGAGAGGAGGTCACAGAGGAAGGTTGGGTTGAAAGCAAGATCAGAGATGAGAAGAGGGATGGACAGAGGCAAAGGCTGCGTTTCTCTGCAACATTGTTTTGTGGGCCTGCAAACAAACTGCTTATCTGGCCTGAGATCATTTCTTTGTTGAAGACTGAGAATATCAGAATGGTCAGGATCACAATAGTAGTATGGTTCAGCCCGATGGCTCTAAATTCTCCTTCAGCCCTGAATTATCCTGGCTTTCATCTCCCTCCTAAAACAATCCCCGCGGTTTCTAATGATGGGTGCTTACTGCTTTCTATACTTTTTTTTTTTTTTTGAGACAAAGTTTCGCTCCTGTTGGCCAGGCTGGAGTGCAGTGGTGTGATCTCGTGATCTCGGCTCACTGCAACCTCTGCCTCCTGGGTTCACGCAATTCTCCTGCCTCAGCCTCCCGAGTAGCTGGGATTATAGGCATCCACCACGACGCCTGGCTAATTTTTGTATTTTTAGTAGAGACAGGGTTTCACCATGTCAGCCAGGCTGGTCTCAAACTCCTGACCTCAGGTGATCCGCCCACCTCAGCCTCCCAAAGTGCTGGGATTACAGGCGTGAGCCACCGCACCTGGCCTGCTTTCTGTACATTCTAAAATGTAAGCAGCAGCTAATATCTATCTTTCCTTCTTTCCTTCTTTCCTTCCTTCCTTCCTTCCTTCCTTCCTTCCTTCCTTCCTTCCTCTCTCTCTCTCTTTTTTTTTTGACAAGGTCTCACTCTGTCACCCAGGGTGGAGTGTCACCCAGGGTGGAGTGCCACGATCTCAGCTCACTGAAGCCTCTGCCTCCCAGGCTCAGGTGATCCTGAGCCTTGGGCTCCCAAAGTGCTGAGATTACAGGCATGAGCCGCCATGCCCGGCCGACAGCTAATATATTTCTGAAAGCTCTGTTTAGCCTGCCTTTTTGTTCAACTAGAGGGACTGACATATTAGAATGTGTGGTTGTGGTCAGGGGTCTCCAGAGAAACAGAACCAACAGGATGGAGATACATATATATATATGTATGAAATGTTGGCATATATGACATATATAAGTACACTAATACTAATATGCTAATATATTACTAATACTAGTATGTATACCAATATTTATAGTAAACATATTCTATACTATTATATATATTTAATAGTATATATACTAATATATAAATATATTAATACTAGTATAAGTATGTTATACAAATATAAATATATATACACACATATGTGTACTAATACTAATATGCATGTGTATGTATATGCATATATAGAGAGAGAGAGAGGTAGAGAGAGGGAGATTATAAAGAATTGGCTCACAGGATCCTGGAGACTGAAAACTTTCCAAATCCACAATCTGCACAATGAAGATCCAGGAGAGCCAATGATATAGTTACATTCCTGGTCCAAGTCCAAAGGCAGGAGAAGAACAATGTCCCATCTGGAAGATAGTCAGGCCAGAAAGCCTGAATCGTCCCTTGCTCAGCCTTTGTGTTCCAGTCAGGTCTCCAACAGACTGGGTGAGGCCCATCCACCCGCACGGGAGAGAGCCATCTGCTTGACTTAGCCTACTGAATCAAATGTTCATCTCATCCAGAAACATCCTCCTATGGACAACATCTAACCACACCCAGGCAATGGTTAACCAAGTATCACGGCCCTCTATAGCACAGTCAAGCGGATACTTAAGAATAACCATCACCAGAATGGCGTAAACCCGGGAGGCGGAGCTTACAGTGAGCCAAGATCCGGCCACTGCACTCCAGCCTGGGCGACAGAGCGAGACTCCGTCTCAAAAAAAAAAAAAAAAAAAAAGAATAATCCATCACAGTAGTCATGAAAAACTGCATGGTGGTGCTCAGGTAGCCTAGAGTAGTGCTTCGCAGTGTGTGTGGTTCAGGAACCAGCAGCACCAGCAACACCTGGAACTTGTTAGAAACACAGATTCTCAGCCGGGCGCGGTGGCTCACACCTGTAATCCCAACACTTTGGGAGGCCGAGGCGGGCGGATCATGAGGTCAGGAGATCTACACCATCCTGGATAACACAGTGAAACTTTGTCTCCACCAAAAATACAAGAAATCAGCAGGGTGTGGTGGCACACACCTGTAGTCCCAGCTACTCAGGAGGCTGAGGCAGGAGAATCACTTGAACCTGGGAGGCGGAGGTTGCAGTGAGCTGAGATCTCGCCACTATACTCCAGCCTGGGAGATAGAGCAAGACTCCATCTCAAAAAGAAAAAAAGAAATACAGATTCTCAGACTCCAACCCAAACCCACTGCATCAGATCCTCTGGAGACAGCCCAGAAATCTGCATTTTAATCATTCCCCAGGTGACTGTGATGCTCATTTATGTTTGACAACCATTGGCCTAGACACTACAAGGCTGCATTGTTTTTAGTGGGGCTCCTTGACTCTTGAGCATGATGTAATAGTACAAGCTCATATTTGTATAGTTCTGTGCAATGCATTAAGGGCTTGCATAAATTTGATCCTCATAATGGCTTTTAAAATAGGCAAAGATGATCTTATTTGCAAATCGAGAAGTTGAGACTCAGGAAGATTAAAATGACCTAGTGATTCCTCCCATCATAACACATCGCAGTACAGCCACCTCCTTCCCTCTTCCTCCCCTCCCCTCCCCTCCCTCCCTCCCTCCCTCCTTCCTTCCTTCCTTCCTTCCTTCCTTCCTTCCTTCCTTCCTTCCTTCCTTCCTTCTTTCCTTCTCCTTCCTTCCTTTCTTCCTTCTTTCCTCCTTCCTCCCTCCCTACATTCCCCTCCCTCTCGGTCCCTTCTCTCTCAGCTCCCTCTCTCCCTTCCTCTGTCCCTCCCTTCCTTCTTTCCAGTCATTTATTCCCTTGGTAGACACAGTGATGTGAAGCCCAAATTCCCTTTCAGGAATTGAAAGTCTATTCTCCCAGTGGCCGGAAGACCACCCTCAGCTATCAGCCCTCTTTGGAGGCTGCCTTGTACGAAGACTGTCCCCTTGCCCAGTGGCAGCCCCCTTGCAGGGAGTGATGGATGTGGGGGTGTAAGAGCCTGGCAGGCACCTCCTCCCTCCCCATACAGCACACATCTGAAGGGCCATGCTGCTCAAAGCTCCCTGTGACCAGCTGAAGCCTTGGCATGGCAGCCCACCTCCTCCCTCTTTGCAGTTTGGCTTCCTTCCCCTCCAGAAGCTCCACTGGTGTCAATCCTATGCCCCTAACAATCATCCTGCACGCTGACCACCCTCTCAGTGTCAGCCTCCCAGGGCCCCCAACTGTGGCATGCACCAAACTGACGCTGGCTGTAATTTGCAATGAAAGAAACCTGTGCTGTTGCTACCAACCTGCTTACATCTGACGTGACACTTAGTTGAGTACCTTCACTTACACACACACACACAGACACCTGCGTGTGCACGCGCTGTCACATACACACCAATTCTCTAGAAGTTTTGACACTGCTTGGTAGATACCAAGGCAAGATAGACTGTGAAATGCCTCCGAAAACAAAAATCAATTGTGTAAAGTCCCTCTTATGAGAGAAATGTTTGTGTATATATATTTAACCTGTTTTCAGGTTGCTGCTTGCAAATCTAGAATTCCTCTAGCCATCCAAGGCTTTGGTTTTCCCTGGAAAATCTTCCTTTGACCTTTGAAATGCTTGGTTTCTGCAGTGCCTTTTGAGAGCTTGCATCGTCTCAGCATTTCTCACAAAACACCTCAGATCTGACCCAGCGCACACCTTTCCAGCTACCTATCCTTCAGCTGTCCATGTGGAAATCGAGGTGGTTCCTCCACTCCATCCTGTTGGCTTTCTGCAGAGCATAGATCATCCTAACAGAACTACACAGAGGCTGCTGCCTACGGCATAGGGAAACTAATTGTGCCTTCTTGTTCAATGACAAACATTCATATCTTTTTTTTTACTTGACAGGAAGGTATCCCCAGGCATGCTTTAAGGCATGACACTGTTGGCACCAAATCTAGCAGATACTTATTCTGCCTTTGTTTTAAGAAAGAGATTCCTAAATGAGCTATTGTCTCTGTGAAACAAGTACTAATTAGCGTGGCTTTAGTGTGGACCTTTCTTTTCCAAAAAATCATATTTTCCTGATAGACGAGCAGGCAGGCTAGAGTCAAGGGAAAACAATGAACAGCAGGTTAATTGTGAAGCCCAAAGCTATTGGATCAGAGCAACAGGAAATGAATCCTGCTGTCCTAAGTCTGCAAAGCGATTTCACACTGCAAGAAGGGAGACCGGTTGCCTGTAGGAGCCTGGACTGGCATTGACCTTGTACGTGGGTCAGCCAAAGAAGGATGACATATAACCTAACTCATTCTGCCCGAGAGAAAGAGGCTTTATCCTTAGGGCTGATCCCTTGAATTAAGATTATGCCACTCAGGATCAGAGAGGCCAAGTATACCATTCAAGGTCACACAGAACTTTTTGGCTTACAGCGTGGTGGATTAAATGTTTACAATTCATTTAAAAAATTTTTTGAATTGTGGTGAAATACACATAACTTAGACTATACCATCTTCACCATTTTTAAATATATAGTTTAGTGGCATTAGGATCATTCACGTTGTACAACCATGGACACCATCCATCTCCAGAATTTTTCATCTTTCCAAACTGAAACTCAGTCTCCATTAATTCTGGCCCCGTTATCCTTGGGGCCAATCCCTTAAACTAAGATGATGTCACCCAGGATCAGAGACGCCAAGTGCCCCAGTTGACATCACACAGATCTTTTGTACCTAGGCTTTCGTTTTCCTTGTCCGCCACCCCCCTACACCCACACACACAACTACTTCGAACCAATTAACTTCTTATTCTCCCCTTCCCTGCAGCCACTGGCAACCACCATTCTACTTTCCATCTCTATGAATTTGACTATTTCTGGTACCTCATAAGTGGAATCATGCAATATTTGCCTTTTTGTGAGTAGTTTACTTCACTTAGTATAATGACTTCAGGCTCATCCATGTTGTAGCATGTGCCAAAATGTCCTTTATTTTTTAAGGTCAAATAATATGTCTCACATATATATAAACACTATATGTATAATATATATAATTATATGTATACATATAGATGAAGAATTTCTGTTTATCCATATGAATGAATAAACAAAATATGGTATATATATACACACATATACACATACATACACATATGTGTATATGTACACATTTGAGTATATATACCACATTTTGTTTGTTTATTCATTTGTTTGTTTATCCATTCATTAATCAAGGTATTCTTGAGTTGCTTCTGCCTTTTGGCTATTGTGAATAATACTTCTGTGGTAACCCAACTGGATCTATGGGCCAACATGGGTGTACAAATAAATATCTCTGTAAATTTAAAGATAATTTTTTTTTTTTGAGACAGAGTCTTGTTGTGTTACCCAGGCTGGGGTGCAGTGGTACAATCTCAGCTCACTGCAACCTCCGACTCCCAGATTCAAGCAATTCTCCTGCCTCAGCCTCCGCAGTAGCTGGGATTACAGGCGTGCATCACCGTGCCTGGCTAATTTTTGTATTTTTAGTAAAGATAGGGTTTTACCATGTTGGCCAGGCTGGTCTCGAACTCCTGACCTCAAGTGATCCACCCACGTCTGCCTCCCGAAGTGCCTGGATTACAGGCATGAGCCACCACACTCTGCCTTAACGATAATTTCTAAGTTTAAATTGATTTTTAGAAAATATAAAATTGCATTTTCTGCTGGTGGAGCCTATTTGATATTTGAGCGAGGCTGTCACCATTGTATGGTCTGTTTCTATTCTATTTACCCTGCTTGGGTGACTTTACCAACACAGGCTGTGGCTCTTCCTTTAAAACCAAAGACATAATAACAAAGTGGGCACAAGTGGCCGAAGAGTCGCTCAGCCCTTGCAGAATGTCCCTCCAGAGGACAGGGTGCGATTTGGTCCCCTGCTGTGCCAGTGTCTAAGACAGTCTCTGGCCAAGGAGACTCTCAATACATTTTTTTTAGTGGATAAATAAAAAAAAAAGGGGGGGGGGGAACTTTTTAAAATCAATTGATTGTATTGATCTATTGATTTTTAAACAAATTTATCTTTTACCAAACTTTAACGTGTATCTAGTTGTAGAACATATTTTCTGTAATAACCATCGAGGGATGGGAGCCGTGAGTTTGTGAATAAATAGACAACAACACGCCTGGAAAACAGAGCGAAGTCTCCCTTGTTTCTTTAGCGCTAAAAGGAACCTTATATCAAAAAACAAAAGGTATAAAAAGAATCTTCGATATCTTGCAGCTGTACTAGAATTGCTTAAAAAAATTATAAACGCTCATCTCTTCACTGCAACTCAGGTTCACAACTCCCCCAAAATTTGTTAAAGAAGATGCCTGTGCGTCAGGTGACTAGGGTCACCATTCTACTGTGTAACACGAAACCACGAATCGAGCAGCGTACAGGAGTGGGTGGTCTCTTAGCCAGGAGCCTCGGGGTTGGACATGCAGAAGTCCGCCGTTCCTTAACCGGGGAGCCTGCAGGTTGGCTGGGGCGTGGCTGATCTGGGCTGGGTTTGGCTGCACCGTCTGCTTCTGAGTATCAGCGTGGCGTGGCTTCTCTAGGGGGTCTGGGCTCAGGGTTTCTTGAGACCCTGGTGAAGGAGCCAGCGCTGTCTGGGGGAAGCTCTCCGCGTGGCGAGGCACAGGCACGTAGCGTGAGAGGGCGAGTGGAAGCAGCAAGGCCTGTAAAGGTGCGCCTTCATTTCCACTTCCATTTATTGGCCAACGCTAGTCCCATGGCCAAAGTTAAAAGGAAGGGGAATAAGTGGGAAATATGTTCTACCTTTTGTGGGAAAAACTGTAAAGTCATGGGGAAAAGATATAATACAGAGAGGGCTGAAGAATTGGACCAATAATGGCACATTCCACCTCCAGCTATTGAAAAATACAAACGACAGCTATCTCTCCAGAAGATACAGTGGCTTGCTGGGGAGGTGGCTGCAGCGTGAGATCCACGCAGCTCAGCATCCCCGCCATCACCACCATGAAGCCCAGGGAGGGAAGACTTTGAGGGGATCCTTTGACAGAATCCGGTTGTCATGGACTGAACGTTCGTGTCCCCCCACAATTTCTATGTCCCCCCACAATTTCTGTGTTGAAATCCTAAAACCCAACATGATGGTATGGAGTAGTTGGGTATTTGGGAGGTGGTTAGGTCAGGAGAGTGGATCCCTCATGAATGGAATTTGTGCCCTCATAAGAAGAGACCAGAGAGCTCCCTCGCCCCTTCCACCATGTGAGGACACAGCCTGGAGGCGCCATCTATGAACCAGGAAGCAAATTCTCACCAGACACTGAACCAGCCCGCATCTCCATCTTGGACTTCCGGCCTCCAGAACTGTGAGAATAAATGTTTGTTGTTTAAGCCACAAATATGCCCAGCCTATGATATTTTTGTTATCGTAGCCTGAACTTAAAACACTAGTAGTAAAATATAAAGGTAAGATTTACAGTAGTATTTACAGTGCTCCTTAAGAGTGTGTCTTTGCGTTATTGCCACGCCAGGCCTCACGCAGCAGCTGACAGGTTGAGGCTCCTAACACCTAAGCAGGGAACAACTGTCACTTTGCCTTAGCCTTGACATAGAATCCAATCCTTAGAACCTCACTGGGTAGCACAGATCGTTTTCTGACTATTAATGACAGTAAACCTTGCTCTTCCCTGTAAGAAGAAAGAATGTCTACCTTCACCCTGAGCATGGAATCCCCCATGCAAGGATAATCACTGTCAGAAGCTATTTTGATTTCACTGCTCATCCGGCAGCTGGAAGTGAACACATGTGATTAGCTCAAAAGCAAACAGCAAGACTTCTCCAGTTGCTGGCCCTGGAAACCAGGTATAGGGCCAGGTAATTACAGTAACATTCCTTTAAGCTCATGTAACTGTGGCAGGACAGGTTTCATCAAAAACGAACACGCTGGCACAGTCTCTAAGGCTGCTTTCTGGGCAGATGCTCAAAGTGGCCTCTAGCAGGGGTCCTCAACCCCCAGGCCATGGACTGGTAGGGGACCTGAGCTCTGCCTCCTTTCAGGTCAGCAGTGACATTAGATTCTCATAGGAGCTCAAACCCTATTGTGAACTGCACATGTGCAGGATCTAGGTTGCATGCTCCATCCTCCTCCCCCATCTGTGAAACTGGTCCCTGGTGCTAAAAAGGTTGGGAACTACTGGTTATATCAGGCGGGCCAGCAGTGGGCCCTGGGCAGCCCAGGTCTACCCACTGTCCGGTTCCTCTAAGAGCAGGAAGTGTTAGGGACAGGGGAGAGAGGGAAACCAGGGAACCCTTAGCATCACTGGTCCATTTCTGAGTGACTCAGACTTGAGTACATTTCCCTGAAGGTCCTCCTTGGAGTTCATTCTCCTCCATAAAGTTCTCAATGACTTCGATCAATCAGAAGGTGACTTGGGAAGCTGGGCCTGGAAAGCAGAGTTTATGTAAAAAAAAAAAAAAAAAAAAGTTATGGAGGTTGGTAGTAATATTGTGAAAACAGACAACAGAAATAAGGACAGAGACCCATTGGTCTAGAAATGACTAGAAAGAAAAAAACTTATTAGTGTCAACTTTGCTGATCCATTCTGGTGGACTATAAACTTTTCCATTCTATGAAGTGCATTATTGAAGACTGGCAGACGTTGACTAATCTGTCGCAAGCAATCTTAAAATACAGAAATATAGGAATGTAGCCTCAGCCTTTCTGTGTTTGTGCAGTCACGGGCCACATAACAACGTTTCAATCAACAACAGACCCCATATGCAACGGTGGTCTCATAAGATTATAATGGAGCTGAAAAATTTCTGTCACCTAGTGGTGTCTAGCTGCTGGAACATGGTAGCACAAGTCACTACTCATGTAATTGTGGTGATGCTGGTGTAAACGCACCTGCTGCCCTGCCAGTTGTATAAAAGTCTAACACATGCAATTACGTATGGTACATAATACTTCATAATGATAATAAACAACTATGTTACTGGCTTATGTATTTACCATACTATACTTTTATCATTATTTGAGAGTGTATTCCTTCTACTTAATCGAAAACAAATTACATGTAAAACAGCCTCAGGCAGGTCCTTCAGGAGGATTCCAGAAAAAGGCATTGCTATCATAGGAGATGACAGCTCCATGCGTGTTATTGCCCCTCAAGACCTTCCAGTGGGACAAGAAGTGGAGGTGGAAGACAGTGATATGGATGACCCTGACCCTGTGTAGGCCTAGGCTAATGTGTATGTTTGTGTCTTAGTTTTTGACAAAAGAGTATAAAACATTAAAAAAAAATTAGAAATAGAAGAAAGCTGATAGCCTAAGACATAAAGAAAGAATATATTTATACAGCTGTACAACGTGTTTGTGTTTTAAGATAAGTGTTATTAAAAGGAGTCAAGATGTTAAATTAAAAAGTTTACAAAGTAAACATTTACAGTAAGCTCAAGTTAATTTATTATTAAGAAAAAAGTGTTTTAAAATAAATTTTTAATAATTTTTATAGGCCAAGTGGACAGTGTTTTTAAAGTCTGTAGTGCTCTACAGTGATGTCCTAGGCCTTCACATTCACTCACTGACTCACCCAAAGCAACTTCCAGTCCTGCAAGCTCCATTCATGGTAAGTGTCCTATACAGGTGTGCAGGAGGTTATACATCTGCATTTGTGGGTGAGGGCACTAAATGATGTTTGCACAATGATGAAATCACATAAGGACACATTTTTCAGAATGTATCCCTGTCACTAAGCAACACATGACTGTATTTAAATGTTACTGAAGACACTGGAACTCTTCCCTGTAATTGCAATTGCCTTCTTTCCTCTCAGTCAACTCTAGGTTTTCTACCTTCCCTGGCGAGTTAGACTGCAAGGTCCTTGAGGACAGGTATCTTCCTTGCCACATCTTCTCACTGGGCACCTCAGGTTCCTGACATGAGTCTGGCACATTAGAAGTGTTCAGTCAACATCTTGAAATGAATGAAGTATAGGAACACGCCCAGGAGTCACCACCATTGGCCCCCACTGAGAGAGAGACTTAAACAGGGATTGGTCCCCACTGAGACTTAAACATCCTGAGCATCTTTGAAGTTTAGGGTGGGAAGTGGCAGCAACAACAGGTCCCCTTGATGCAGGTGTTCTTTGTTGAGTGAGGAGGCACTTGCATGACTCATGCTATGTACTGAATTGAGTATCCCCTGCTCCCAAATCCTTACATTGAAGCCCTAACCCCTAATGTGACTGTGTTTGGCAATAGGATCTATAGGAGATAATTAAGGTTAAATAAACTCATAAGGATGGGGCTCTAATAAGATAAGATTTGTGTCCTTTTAAGAGGAGACACCGGGTGAGGAAAAGCAAAAAAGTGGCTGTCTGCAAGCTGGGAAGAGGGCCCTCATCAGAAACCAGATTAGTTGCCACCTTGATCTTGGACTTCCCAGCCTTCAGAACTAGAAGAAAGTAAATTTCTGTTGTTTCAGCCACCCAGCCTATGGTATCTGATAGTTCAGACAGACTCATGCTCATCTTAGTTATTCAAAATCTCCCATATTCAGGGTCTTGCTGATTGAATCCTCCTGGTGCCTTTTACTGTGTTCCTCTTTCTCCTGTATTTCCAGGAACTTCGTAGTTAGAGCTCTGGGCTTGGTTAGATTCTGGCTGATTTCTTCTGGCAAGAATTCTCTCGGGTGGTGCTGGGCATTTCACACTGCATCTCAGGAAGAGATGCGTGATGTCTGGTCACCCCTTGCTTGGTGACGTCAGTGTGGTCCAATGGGCTCAGATGCTGTCAGCCTGCTCCACCTAACAAGTTTCCCATTCATCCCTTGCCTAAGTATTCTAGCATCTGTTATTGATTGTTGTCTGGATCCATGATCTCATGAAGAATAATACCTTCTTCTAAACAGGCCTCATCCTGGGCCATGATCCCAAGTTTGTGGCCACCTGTGGGTGGGTTGGAGAGGCAGGCAGCTATAGGACAAAACAAGAGAGGATAAGTCAACAGCAGGGGCCTTCATGATTGATGCTATTCCTTTCCAATTGTCAGTCACCCTTTATTACATGGAGGACCTAGAGGCTGGTGACTTTTGTAGGTGCTGCCATTGTCAATGCATGGGGATACCTTCGTTTCCCCCTTAAGCTCATCTTCAGAGTAGTTTTACCTGATGACCAACTCCCTGCTCCACACCCCCATTCAGGCATTCTCAGTAGAAAGGCAGTTCTGGACACAGCACCTTGTCATAAAATTCAGATTTTATTGTTGTCCTTGCCATAGCAGGTAGCCCCAAATGAAAATTGTGAACTTATCTCTTATTGCTTTTCTCATCTGTCTTATCAGTATGTAATGTGTCTTAGTTAGGTTGGATTAGATGATGTATTCATCCATTTGCATTGCTAATAGGACACCTAAGGCTAGGTAATATATAATGAAAAGAGGTTTAATTGACTGACAGTTCTGTAGGCTGTACAAGCATGGCATTGGCATCTGTTTCTAGTCAGTGCCTCAGGAAGTCTTCAATCACAGCAGAAGGCAAAGGGGGTGCCAGCATGTCACATGGCAAGAGCAGGAGCAAGAGAGAGAAGTGGAAATGCTACACACTTTTAAACAACCAGATCTCAAGTGGACTCAGAGCAGGAACTCACTCATTACCTCAAGGATGACATGAAGCCATTCATGAGGGATCAGACCCCATAACTCAAACACCTCCTAATAGGCCCTTCCGCCAACATTGGTGACCACATTTCAACATGAGATTTGGAGGGGACAAATGTCCAAATCATATTAGGTGATGATCTATCTGGTAAAAATTAAGCGCCTAAATCCGAAAGGCTTAACACAACCTAAGTCTGCTTCTATACTTGCAATACATCTGATCCGTGTCAGATAGGGAGCGTTGATCCATGCAGTCACTCAGGGACCTTGCCACATCTGCCTTCAGGAAACTCTTCATGGAACAGGGAGCCTGGATTTCCCTGAACTTACACAAAGAGCTCGCAGGACTCCTGTATTAGGTGGTTCTTGCATTGCTATAAGTCCCTGAGACTGGGTCATTTATAAAGAAAAGAGGTTTAATTGGCTCATGGTTCTGCAGGCTATACAGGAAGCATGATGCTGGCATCTTCTCTGCTTCTGGGGAGGCCTCAGGAAACATACAGTCATGGTGGAAGGCAAAGAGGGTGCAGGTATGTCACATGATGAAAGCAGGAGCAAGAGAAAGAGAGCGTATTGGGGGGTGTGCTACACACTTTAAAATGGACAGATATCATGACAATTCACTATAACTAAGACAGCACCAAGCCATGAGGGATCCACCCCCATGATCCAAACACCTCCCACCAGGCCCCCCTCCAGCACTGGGGATTACAATTCAATATGAGATTTGTGCAGGGACAAATATCCAAACTATTTCAACTCCTTTGGGCCTGCTTACGAATGAAAACCATTTCTGAAGTCAGCCTGATATCTGCTGTTGCTGTAACCTTGGGATGACCTGTAAGCCCCCTGCCTGTGTCCATTGAAACAATGGCAAGCATTGAAACACACTCTGAATGGGCAACTCGGCTGGGTCAGTTCTTCACAAGGGCTTGGCCCAGTGTCTGGCAGACAGGAGGCACTCAATAAATAGCAGTTGTTTTTATTTTATAAATGAGACACCTGAGACTCAGAGGGTCAGGTAACTGACCTCAAGTTACCCATCAGTGAGTGGCAAAACTGGGAAAAACCCCAGCTCAGCTTGATCTGGAAAGTTTGGCCTCATTTCACCCAGCCTCTGCAGAGACACGGGCTCCTTTGTGGAGCCCTTGAGTGCTAGACAAACCCACAAAATTACTCATCAGCTGCAGGTAAGTGGGAGCCATCGATAGCTGGGTGAGGGGTAACAAAAATAAGTGATAACTTAAGAAACCCCATCTGGCAGCAGCACAGCACAGGGTAGATTTCAGTGAACAGAAGCTAGACGCAGGGAGACCCACCAAGATTCCATTTAAATAGGAAACTGGACTCCGCTTGGGGTGTTAGCCAGGGAAATGCCAGATGACTTCTGAAGAGCTTGCAAAGGAAGCAGGAGCAGAATGTGGTGACTGGTCAGGGAGTAAGGAAGAAACTGTAAGATGACGTAGAGCTTCTCTGGGGTCATGGGAAGATCATCGCAATATTGGTGGCGGGCACACTTGCTCCCAGGGTCTGAGAATCAGGAAACTGGGGAGTGACTTCTCAGCTAAGCTCCTAGTTAGTTGGGTCACCCAGACTTGAAGAAGTCTGGGCAGATCCCATTCATAAATGTGACTCAATAAGAAAAACGGCTATGTTAATGGGACAACAAGACGGGGCTGTGAACAGAAAGGTAGGGGTGTGTGTGAGTGTGTGTGTGCGCGTGAGAAGGGCGATGTGAGTAGAGGTGTGTGTGTCTGTGTAAATGTATAAAAATGTATTTATGAGTTAGTGTGTATGTTTTGAGTAGAGGTGTGTGTATATGTGTATGTATATTTGTGTGTTGGGTAGGGGTGAGTGTATGTGTGCTGGGTAGTGGTGTGTGTGTGTTGGGTAGGGGTGTGTGTATGGATGTGTGTTTGTGTTGGGTAGGGGTGTGTGTGTGTGTGTGTGTGTTGAGTAGGAGTGTGTGTGTATGGATATGTGTGTGTGTTGAGTAGGGGTGTGGGTGTATGTGTGTGGTGGGTAGGAGTGTGTGTGAGTGTGTATGCGTGTTGGGTAGGGGTGTGTGTGTATGGATGTTTGTGTGTTGGGTAGGCTTGGGTTATGTGGATACGTGTGTGTGTTGGGTAGGGCTGGGTTATGTGGATATGTGTGTGTGTTGGGTAGGTGTGTGAGTGTATGAATGTGTGCATGCTGGGTAGGGGTGTGAGTGTATTGAGTAGGGCTCTGTGTAGATGTATTGTGGGTAGGTGTATGTGTGGATGTTTGTGCATTAGGGCTCTGTGTAGATGTGAGTGTGTGTTGGGTAGGTGTGTGAGTGTGTGGATGTGTATTGGGTAGGGTTGTGTTTATGTGGGTGTGTGTTGGGTAGGGGTGTGTGTGTG
>NC_045448.1:98719950-98733348 GCF_002776525.5 Piliocolobus tephrosceles
TTGTGTGTTGGGTAGGGGTGTGTGTGTATGTATGTATGTGTGTTGGGTAGGGGTGTGAGTGTGTGGATATTTGTGTGTTGGGTAGGGCTGTGTTTATGTGGATGTGTGTTGCGTAGGGGTGTGTGTGTATGGATATGTGTGTTGGGTAGGGATGTGTGTGTATGGGTGTTTGTGTGTTGGGTAGGGGTGTGAGTGTGTGGATGTTTGTGTATTGGGTAGGGCTGTGTTTATGTGGCTGTGTGTTGGGTAGGGGGTGTGTGTATGGATGTGTGTGTGGTGGGTAGAGCTGTGTTTACGTGGGTGTGTGTTGGGTAGGGATGTGTGTATATGGGTGTGTGTTGGGTAGGAGTGTGTATGGATATATGTGTGTTGGGTAGGGGTGTATGTGTGTGGATGTATGTGTGTTGGGTAGGGGTGTGTGTGTACGGATGTTTGTGTGTTGGGTAGGGATGTGAGTGTGCGGATGTTTGTGTGTTGGCTAGGGCTGTATCTATGTGGATATATGTTGGGTAGGGGCATGTGTGTATGGATGTGTGTGTGGTGGGTAGGGCTGTGTTTAGGTGGAGGTGTTTTGGGTAGGGGTGTGTGTGTGCGTGGATGTGTGTGTGTAGTGGGTAGGAGTTTGTGTGTGTATGTGTGGTGGATAGGAGTCTTGTGAGTGTGACATGTGTGAGTGTGTGTGCTGAGTGGAGCATCTGAACAGAACACTTACAAGCCGCATCGGCATGATTACATCTGGAACTGAATATTCAGAATGAAACCTCCCTTTCCATTCTTTGATAGCTGAACTTCCAAGAAAGGTATCCTGTAATTGAGGCCCTGAACTCTGAATATCCAGCTTTCTAATCAGCAAGAAAAATAAAACCCTGTCATCTGCCTGGGATCATAGGGATTTACTTTGCAAGTAGGCACACACTCCTTTCCCAGTCAACTAAAGATTTGAGGTGGCAAGGATAACAGGGTTTGGTTTCTCTACCTTGACTCTCTGGGATCCCACTGCGCATGTAGTGAGGTGGGAAAAAGTATGTCTCCCCACTTCAGGAGACCAGAAACTGGCAGTCACACTACAGATGGAGTGCTCAGGGCAGACAGGGGAAGCTTTAGAAGTTATTTTGACATGCTTGACAAATGCAAATTACATTAAGAGCTTAGCTATATGATAGGTTGGTCGGAGAGGGAGAATTTTTTGTTTTTTCAAGTACAAGGAACTCTAAGCTCAGAGGAACAGATGTGTAACTAAGAGTTACGCTGAACCCATCTAGCAATCATTTCCTGAGCACTTCTAAAGCGATTTGCTTTTAGGTTAGAAAGATGCTGTATATTGATCTCAGGAAGAAAATCGGACTCAGGCTAGGTTCTAAGTTTATTCAGATAACTAAGAGATCCAGGGGCATTTTAAAACATCACAGTTGGCATGCTAATTACTTACGCAACTTTCTAATTGTCCTATTGTTTTTGAGCAGCCTTTCTAGCTTTTAACATTTCTTATCCAGCTGTATTACATTTAAATTTTTTTAAGGTATTCTGTCTTTTCTCATAGTCTTAACGAGATCTTTGTTTTTTCAAATGGAGTTTGGCAGAAAGATTTATTTCCCTCTAGGCTGATTTCATTTATCTAAAGTTGGCCCAGAAAATTCTCCCTTGCTGAAAGCACAACGGGTTAACCCTGAGGTTGACTTTTCACTTGTAAGGTTACAGATTCGCCTTTGATCTCACTGTAAGCAGCAATTTTAACCAGCTTGGCAAGTCACAGGCCTGGGTGTCAGGAGGGTCAGAGCTCAGCTGCAATTTCTCTGCTAAGGATCCCTAGCAGACATGCCCTTGGGAGCCTTTCCTTAGTGCCAATGTTTCCGTGCTCTGTATATCAGGCAACAGGCAAGGCAACAGCTCCAGGTTCATGTAGTTCAGCTGTGAAACTTCCAGAGTGCCCAAGTGATATAGAGTTAAGAAGAAAGTACTTAAGCAGATAGTGAGGGTACAGAAGTCCTCAGTAAGGTTTTCCTTTTAATAAAAAGGAGCCCCCAAATCATTTTATTTTCTAACAAATAGCAGCCTGTAAAATTGAGCTGCAGACATAGACAAGCAAGCTAGAAGCTCGCATGGGTGAATGCTGGCAGTTGGGCCAATAGAAAAAGGCTACCTGTGACTAGGCATGATCAAAATGGTGGCTCTACCTTCTCTTCTCTTTTCCAGTCATGTGTATAGTAAGGAACAGACAAGATGGCACTGACCAAGTGGAAATCCCACTTACATAATAAGATTAGGGTGGGGCACCAGCCTTCCCTCCCCAGGTAAACATCACATCTGGTCAAACCAATCTGTGGGCTTTATGTAAATCAGACACCACCTCCTCAAGCCTGCAGTCCACTGTGGGCTGGCTTTTCCCTTTCAGATGCCTCTTTCTGGCAAGAGAGAGCTGCTCTCCTCTCTCTCTCCTTTCCTCTGCCTATTATATGTTCCACTCCTTAACCCATCCACTTGTGTTCATATCCTTAATCTTCTTGGCGTGAGACAACAAACCCCTGTATTTACCCCCAGACAATGACGCTGCTTCACAAACAGCATCTAGTGGAGTGCTTAGATCTTGTAATACCATCCTCTGACTCTGACACCTTTGGTTTTCTTAATGGAAAAGATCAGCTCCGGAAGTGGGGGCCCCAGGAGGTGAGAGCTGGTAGCCTGATGATGATTTCTGTGTGAGGACATTAATGACTTTGTCGGATGAGCTGAAAATTTCTGAAATTTATCCAGGGGTCCCTACTTTTCCCTTAATTCCTGCTTATGGATCTATCATTCCTGAGTTCATCTAGAGTTGGAAAACTGAAAGGGATGTAGGTCATATCACTTATTGAAGACACAAAAGCTATGGCCACCCAGAGGCAAAGACACTGCCCCTTTTTTCTTTTCTGGCCCCTTACTGGTCTCAGGGTCTGCACCCAAACCTGGAGTTACCAGCACCTTTCCACAACTTGACATTGTCATCTCTTCTGCCTCTTTAACCTGTTGGAATAAGAAAGCCTCGAGTTGTTCTACCAGCTTCTTAGAGTGTTAACTGTCTTGTCCCAAAGCTGTGTTGCTGGAGGATCAAGAGATGCTCCCTTTAGAATTCCCAAACTGGAGGGGCAGACATGATTGCTGGCCATCTCCATTGCAGAGAGTAAGCTTTACAAGGGAGGGTCTGGGGTCTCCAGCTATTGTATCCTGAGTACTAAGCACATCACTTGGCACAAGGCAGTCTTTCAATAAGTGTGGTCTTCTAGAATAACGAACAAATGACGTCCAATCACTCCCATTAGCATTCCTTCTCAGGAATATTTCCTAATCTTCTCAGAATGTCTCCAAGTCCAGGGAAGAAGAATGGTAGTTTTGTTGCCACCAAGTAAACTTGTCTGTCCTTTCTGCTCATTGTGCTGATGTCTGTCTCCAAAGAGAGAATAGGGCACCATTGGAAGCTCCAGAATTCAGTGCATTGGATCAACTCATGCTGAGTCCCCCCAAGGCTAATGCCTCAAGTCTTCCTTATTTCCCTTTGAGCAGGTCATTGTGTGTGGCCAATCCTTCCTTGTTCTTCTGCAGCTTTTGCACCCAGGTGACCCTGGCCCCAGTGAAACGGGTCTTCCAGATTTATCTTGTACTGACTGCCCTGAGTGTGAGCAGGATCAGGCCTCCAAAACACACAATCTTGTTCTTACAGCTTTGTTATTTTTTTTAAGGGTTGGTAAACTTGGCTTTGCTTTTCAGCGTCATTCCCATGGAACTTCAGAGAACAGAAGCTTTTTAAAGCACATACTTCCTGGCCAGGTGTGGTGGCTCACGCTTGTAATCCCAGCACTTTGGGAGGCTGAGGTGGTCGGATCACAAGGTCAGGAGATTGAGACCATCCTTGCTAGCATGGTGAAACCCCGTCTCTACTAAAAATAGAAAAAAAATTAGCTGGGCGGGGTGGCGGGCACCTGTAATCCCAGCTACTCAGGAGGCCGAGGCAGGAGAATGGCATGAACCTGGGAGGTGGAGCTTGCTAGTGAGCTGAGATCACGCCACTGCACTCCAGTCTGGGCCACAGAGCAAGACTCTGTCTCAAAAGGAAAAAAAAAAAAAAAGTACACACTTCTTTTGGTGACATCAGCAGGTTGCCTAGGTCCGTGAGGACAGCAGCCACCACTGGGAGGACATCTGCCACCACCCGTAACCCAACTCAAGCCCAGTGCGCAATGGGAAGGAGGCGGGCAGAACCAGATGCTGGCCAGCTTAGCCATGTGGCCTTTTCCTTTTTCCTCTTTCAGAAGGAGAAAAACCAAGGTCTGCTTTTTTGTCACATACTCATGGGACGGAGGGGGGTTTTCCTTTGGGATAAAGTCTAAACAATGAAGGGGGACGTGGGGCCAGCTTTATCACCTGAGGAAGTAACCAGGCTTTGTTTTCTCCCCTCCCTGCAATTTAGCAGATAGGTGGGTCTCTTGGCCTGTGGCTCCCTGTTTACCCAGCAAGTCTCCCTCCCCACCCAGCAAGTCTCCCTCCCCAGAGATGAGGATCTGTGTAATTACCTGAGGTGAGGTCCCGGCACGGGCTCCTGGAAGCCTCTCTACACACCTAAAGTTCTGTCCCAAGGTCACTTTGTGGATTCAGGGCCCTGAGATATGTTCTGAGTGTCAAATACATATTGAATTTCAAAGACTTACTCAAAGAAAAAATCTCAATAATAATTGTTTATATTGAATATATGTTGAAGTAAAAATTTGTTATATATCAAATTAAATGAAATACATTATTAAATTAATTTCAAATATTTCTTTTTACTTTTTTTCCCCCCAAGACCGAGTCTTGCTCTGTCGCTCAGGCTGGAATGCAGTGGGTAAGCTCAGCTCACTGCAATCTCCACCTCCCGGGTTCAAGTGATTCTCATGCTTTAGGCTCCTGAGTAACTGGGACTCAGGTGCATGCCACCATGCCTGGCTAATTCTGGCTAATTTTTGTATTTTTTTTGAGACGGAGTCTCGCTGTGTCGCCCAGGCTGGAGTGCAGTGGCTGGATCTCAGCTCACTGCAAACTCTGCCTCCTGGGTTAATGCCATTCTCCTGCCTTAGCCTCCCAAGTAGCTGGGACCACAGGTGCCTGCCACCTCGCCCAGCTAGTTTTTTGTATTATTTTTGTATTTTTAGTAGAGACGGGGTTTCACCATGTTGGCCAGGCTGGTCTCGAACTCCTGACCTCATGATCTGCCCACCTCAACCTCCCAAAGTGCTGGAATTACAGGCATGAGCCACCGTGCCTGGCCTCTTTTTACTTTTATTATTAGGAAATTTAGAATTACATCTTGGCTTGCATTATTTTCTATTGAATCAGCACTGCTCTGGAAAGAAACCTAAGATCGCCTTTGACAATTTTTCTTTTCTTTTTGTTTTTGAGACAGAGTTTCCCTCTGTTGCTCAGACTGGAGTGCAGTGGCGTGATCTTGGCTCACTGCAACTTCCACCTCCCAGGTTCAAGAGATTCTCATGCCTTAGCCTCCTGAGTAGCTGGGATTACAGGTGCATGCCACCACACCTGGCTAATTTTTGTATTTTTATTAGAGACGGAGTTTCGCTATGTTGGCCAGGCTGGTCTCAGACTCCTGACCTCAAGTGAGCCACCCCCTTCGGTCTCCCAAAGTGCTGAGATTATAGGCATAAGCCACCATGCCTGGCCCACAGTTCTTCTTAATCCAGTACCCTAGGAAGGACCCTAACATGAGTCCAGTATCTTCTTTTCTGGTCTCTCCACTGCCTACTCTCAGGCCCTCTTGGGTCTTCAGAGTCAGAGACCATGCAAGCAAATGCTACCGTAGTCAAAATATGCCTCCCATAGTGGCCCTTCACAAACGGACTCCTGAAACAGCCTGGAGAGGTTCTGCATCAGGGACCCCCTCCTCCCCAGACAGAGGCCCCAAAGCAAGTTTTGTTTTCCAGGAGGGCATTCTTCAGTGTCCTCTATGGTGTAAACTGCAAAACGGTGTTGGCCAGCTTGTAACATGCTGGGCTGACCCAAGTCAGATTTCTTTGTTGCAGGAATGCTCAGAGCATGTGTATATTAATAAATACTGTGACTGCCTGAGAGCAAAACACTTTGTATGACTTCTAAAGTTGTTGAAGGCAAGCTCCTGCCTTTCTTGAGCACCTGCAGCGAAGATACATTGAAAGGGACTCTATTATTTTTGCACTTCTACTAAAGGTCCTCCCTCCTCTGCCCCGACCTTGTCCTCTCTCTCCCTTGTCCCCCACACCACCTCCCAGGTCCTCTCCCTCTCTAGAAGAAATGGTCCAAGTTACAAGGCAGACACTGCTGAAGCTCCGGAGAAGACTTAGGAGCTTCTAGTTTCTGGCATTTTGGTCACTGGCATTTGGCAAAATGGCCCTTGATTTAACCACAAAAGAGGAATTTGCCGATACTCAACCAGGTGAGACTATTTTGCTCTGCCTAGTTTTGACATTCTCCCCTCCAGACTGCAGAAGAACTTAATTGCCCTCTGATTTATATGATCATAGAATATCTCAAAATATACACACACACACACACACACACACACACACACACACATATAATGTACGTACTGAAAGTAAGAGAGCCTTTTATCAATGCCTAATTCATTTAACTCTGGGGAACAAATATAATCAATTTCCAACAGACAGCTCTAAGATTTGTGAAGTGTTGGATGAAGGACCTTACTCAATAATCATTTACATTGTTTTATATCCAAGCTTCAACCCTCCAAGAAAGTGGGGATTCTGGAAGAAAGGCTGCCTTTGGCCAGGCTGCGGGAAGCTGCGAGGAAGCTGCGGCTGAGGCATGGCTGGAAGAGGGCCGGGAGACTCATTTGCTCCGCTCCGTCTTGCTAACATTGGCTGTTGTTATGTTTCATTACAGTCCCGCACCCTGCTCACCTCTGCACCTTTGAGATGCCTCCCACATCCTCGATGCAGAAGCGTATTGCTTCTGCAACCAGCTTCTATCACCAGCTTCCCACACCTGGCCCACTTTTTGAAAACAAAACAGGTCGGGAGCAGTGGCTCATACCCATAACCCCAGCACTTTGGGAGGCCAAGGCAGGAGGATCGCTTGAACCCAGGAGTTTGAGACCAGACTGGGCAACATAGCAAGACGCTCTCTACATAAAATTTTAAAAATTAGCTGGGCATGGTGACATGTGCCTATGGTCCCAGCTACTTGGGAGGCCAAGGTAGGAAGATCACTTTGAGTCCAGGAGACCAAGGCTGCAGTGAACCATGATGGCACCACTGCACTCCAGCCTAGGTGACAGAGAGAGACCCTGTTTTAAAACAAAAACAAAAACACAAACAGATTTCACCTATAGGAGGTAGGTCTTGACATCTTAGGCATCTTCTTCCTCTTTGCTCAGCCTTTTGGTTCCATCCTCACTTAACCAACATTTATTACACAGAGCAACCTCCCTGTGTGGCAACGTCTGCTCCTACTGGGTCTGCACATGTAAAGGAAATCAGTGGGCTTGGAGTTTAAAACTAAAAGCTCTGGCCTCATTTGGTTGAATTAATTATTTGTTTTTCACTTGTTTGAATCTTCATGACAACTAAAGTCCACCCCAACTAGTTGTGGACCATGTCTGCCAGCTGCCTACAGAATCCACCCCTTTCCTTTGGAATTCTCTCCTCCTGACGCTGACAAGGCCCTTGCCCTTCAGAAGACCTGCCTTCCCACTCTCCATTGGACACTGTGGAACTTCTTGGCATCCAGTCCCAAGGGCGCAGTCACAGCAAGACTTCACGTCTGCCTGCCTGAGCGGGGCTGGTGTCTTATGAACAGCAGCTGAGACCCAGTTTGGGCTCACGATCTCATATCACAGGTCAGAAAACAAAAGAGCAATTGAGTTCTTATGAAAACTTGCCAGATTTCCATACAACAGTTTCCTTCTTGAAATCCTTTTTTTTTTTTTTTTTTTTTTTAACTTTTCATCATAGAAATGAACAAAAAGGAAAATGACTAATCACCAGCCTACTCAGAATCACTGGTCCCCGGCAAGCAGGGGTGATCCTGCATCAATCTATTAATTTTCATTTCCAGGGTTCTCAGATGTAAAACAAATGTTTAATGTAATTCGCAACACTGCTCCCTTATAATTAAACAACCTCCTACTGCCTAAATTGGCAACACACTCCATCGATCAGTGATAAATGTGGTCCTTGGGAGACTGCTTTTATGTTAGTTTCACTCATGGGAAAATGGCCGCAACCCTTTTGTAAGATTCCTCGGCTGCTGCTCTCCCTCAGTTTACAATCATAGTAACTGCTGCTTCTGGGATGCCTTGCTGCAATCCCCATGTTCAATGATGGCTCAATGGATATGTGCTTGAAGGAGAGCGAGTGATGGGGAGGCTCCAATTATGAATAAAATATATTCAAGTCAATAAACCCTTCCTGGGTTCCTTTGCCTCACCCTATGCACAATTTATGAAGCACTCTGAATGTATCAGGATCTATTTGCAATGTCTAACATGTGGGAGCCCCCATAATTCTAAATATGTCACGTATCATCTACTTTCCTCTTTGCAAAGTGGGGAGGTTGGATTCCTCCCCAGGCCTGATAATATAGATCTGCCGTTCACACATAGCATGTAGGAGGCCCTGATGACTTCCTACTCATCACTTCCCTCGTTGTCCAATTGTTGAGGCCATTAGGCTGCTATATTCAGGCCAGTCCTTGCCCTAGATCCTAGGATCCAGCCAGACTTGAGGCAAGGAGGCACATTGCTGTCAGTGTTCCATCACCCCTATGGTTAGGCCTCACTGACTCTGCCACAGTTCAGACACCAAGGCTACTGCCTTAGTTTTCTAAGAGATGTTCCCCCACATTGCACCTGAATTCATCCAGTTCAATTTCACAGAATATACTTGACCTAGTTTAAGCCGAAAGGGATGTATCACAGGCTACTAACTATGGCTCATGAAATCCTTGCAAAAGCTGAATAAATAGACCTTAGGGGGTCTTAGCTACTGTCAAAGCTATCTAGCAGAACCTGGCCACATTTCCAACCAGGAAGCTGCCTGCAGAATCAGCAAACAGCCCCCACACCCGCTGGCTTCAGAATCACCCACCTCTGCCCACCCCACGCAAGTGAGCAGACACCTCAGCCCTGCCTTTCTGGCCACCTGACTGCTTCCAAATTAAATCTCTCCCATTTGCACCAGGAAGAGGACCTTCGATGATGTCTAGAACTTCAGTTTCTAATGACTCTAAGGAATGAGATTTTTCGCCTGCCCAGCCTCTGCAGTCTGGGAAAAACCAGAAGTGTGTTGTAAGTGACACTGAGTGATCTGGCCCTCAGATTTGTCAGTTTCGCAAGCAGCAACTTGGTCCTTGCATATATTGATTTTTAAATTTCTGTAGTTTGCTCAGTCCCCCAGGGCTCTGGGAGCCCATTTCTATTGGCTGGAAACCCACTGGGAACCAGCTACCTGTTGACAAATTCCAATCCTATTACTATTTTGTATTGAATATTTACTCTGCACAGTTCCTAATTTTCTGCGAAATGCCTTTTCTCTTTACCATCCCTTGACACAGTTGCTGCTCTATAAACTGAAACACCACTTCTTATGGCCACAGTTGTTTGTGCCAAGAATAAGTAATTCCCTAAGCTCAGCCAATCAGATTTTCTCTCGAATCTGTGGGCTGGAAATCAAGATGGTTGAGAACAACTCTTCTCCTAGTGGCAGAAGTGGTAAAAATAATCTCAGTGTGGGTGTGGTGGCTCATACCTGTAATCTCAGTGCTTTGGGAGGCTGAGGTTGGGGGACACTTTAGGCCAGGAGTTTGAGACCAGCCTGGACAACACAGCAAGACCCTATCTTTACAAATAAAAAATTAGTTGGGCATGGTGGCATGTGCCTGTGTTTCCAGGTACTTGAGAGGACGAGGCAGGTGGATTGCTTGAGTCCAGGAGTTCAAGGCTATAGTGAGCTGTGATTGCGCCACTGCACTCCAGTCTGGGCAACAAAGTAAGACCCTGTTTCTAAAAAAAATAAAATAAAATAAATACAGTTTTTAAAAAAGAATCTCAGGAGCTCTCGGGCATCCAGCTCTCAGGATGCCTCGTCCTATAAGGGCCTCCCAGAGTGGCTGGAGGGCAGGGCGTGATGCCTCTTGGGCCACCTTGCAAAGGGTTCAAGAGTTCTGCCATGAGGATAGAACCATCTATCGTGAGAGTAAAGAATCAGTGGATGAGAAGATGGAAGTAAAGCCATGAATTGGAGAGAGTATCCCAAGGCCATTTCCATCTCTGGTTTCAGCTTCTTCTGCATCCTGGCTACATGCCAGTTTCAGGGCTCCATGAGGTATCTCCATGTCCTTGTTATGTTCCCATTTCTCTTATTTTGCTTTTGTTTGAGTTGGCCTCCTCTCACATGAAACAGGGAGTCCACAATACCATTGACCCTTGAACTACACGAATATGAATTGCATGGGTCCACTTATACATGGATTTTCTTTTACCTCTGCCACCCTTGAGACAGCAAGACCTATCCCTCCTTCTTCTTTCCCTCAGTGTACTCAACATGGAGATGATAAGGATGAAGACCTTCATGATGATCCACTTCTACTTAAGGAATAGTAATGATATTTTCACTTTCTTATAATTTTCTTAATAATATTTTCTATTCTCCAGCTTACTTTATTGTAAGAATATAGTACATAATATATATGCAAAATACGGGTAATAGACTGTTTATGTTATTGGTAAGGTGTACAGAGCACCCGTGACGTAAGTAACTCCATCTTAAAAAAAGACTCCATCTTACATTTCAAAAGGCATCATGCCAACAGGACCAGATGTTCCCCTAATCAGCAGAGACAGCATCTGACTGTCTCTACGGCCAGAGCATAGCCAGACACGCTCTTTAGTATCAATCAGTCCTCACCAGAGGACTCAAGGGCTACAAAAGAGCGGGAGTCCACCAGCTGTACACAGTTGTTTTATGAAATACTGTCCTGCTATCACTCGTGATCAGCATCTGGCATCTGTCACTGAGGGCTCTGTTCAAATCGAGGGCTCTCCCTTACAAGGCACTGCTGTGCATTTAGATCTGCCCAGGACCCTCTCATTGTCCATGTCACTGTCCTTGGCCTGATTAACCCCTTTCCTATCCCCTTTTCTCTTGATGTTAAGTGTTGCTCTGTTTGATGTGGAATGTTTAATCTATAACATTTATATATTGATCAAGTATACTACTACGTATGGTTTGCAACATCAACTGACCTGTGGAGTGGCTTGAATCTGTGCACCTGTAGCCTGAGGGAATGAAGTACTAAGGAGAATCACCTTCTTGGGAACTCCATGCAGCTTGTGGATTTTTATGAGTGAAATAGCACCAATAAAAGCCTGACCTTGTGGAAAGACACAAATGTGCATGCACCTGGTTATATCTGACCTTGTGCCTCTCCCAACAGTAAGGCTTCCAGTCAACAGTAGGCTGTTAGTAGTTACATTTTGGGGTAGTATGAAAAGTTTTACTGGGATTTTCAACTGTGCAAGGGGTGAGTGCTCTTAACTTGCATGTTGTTCAAGAGTCTACCACAATGCATACGTATTGAGTGATTTGAGGACTCTTGGACCATTCTCACTGGCCTCCACATGGATGATTTCTCCTAACTTAAACACAGGCAAACTTCCCCCAACCTTGCTAATTCTTACAGCTCTTGCACTTTGCGGCACAACCTCAGTGGTAGCTCCTGTACTTCTGGCTCCTGTTCCTCTCCTCCCACAGTCTCCTTAGCAAACTCCAGTCAGGTTTCTCCTCTGCTTACCACCAGCCTCCATGTTGCTGAATTCAGTGTTCACTGCTCGGTCTCACTGTGGCTCACCCTGCATCCCCGAAACATTTCCTTCATCTGCCTTCAGCTGCCCTCCCTTCCACCCAACCAGTGACCCTTCCCAGTCTTCTCAATTGCTCCCTCACAACCCTGATGTCTTAATATCCATGCTGGTTCTTGGCCTTTTTGCTTCCCTTCTCTGCTTTGCCCTTTGTGGGCTCCTGTCCTATGGCAGGCTCTGCAGGCTGTTTCCACACCCTAGGCAGTGGCTCCTGGCCACTGGGAGGGACTCGTGGGAGGCTGAGGAGAGCTTTGGGTGGCATCTCCAGCAGCAGCAGCAGATGTTCCTTTTGTTTCCACCTCCTGGAGTCTGCATGGAGTTTAGTTTCTGCTGGGTGAGCCCAGCTCCCGGGTTCTGGTAGCACCATCTCCTCTTTATTCCCAGACCTCATGATTCTCTATGGAGAAAATCTGATGGAATCTGCAGAAAAGCTATTAGAATTAATGAGCTTAGTAAGGAGATTGCAAATACATCTTGCTAAAATCTCTCAAATCAAATTTTAAAATAAGGATCTTCATTAATGACTTTTCCTATAATACACTGAGTTAGGGAAATAGCACTGAAATCTCCAGAGTAAATAAACTAATTATTTATTACCATGTATTATCTTTTGAGACAATACAGTCCTAGACTGAGAACTGTGTGCAATAGGCCATCTAGTTGCCTCAGTCAAATCTGATTTAGCTCTACTCAAAGTTCTTTTTTTTTTTAGATGGAGTTTCACTCTTGTCACCCAGGCTGGAGTAAAATGGTGCAATCTCAGCTCACTGCAACCTCCACCTTCTGGGTTCAAGCAATTCTCCTGCCTCAGCCTCCCGAGTAGCTGGGATTACAGGCCCCAGCCCCCATGCCCGGCTAATTTTTGCGTTTTTAGTAGAGACAGGGTTTCACCATATTGGCCAGGCCAGTCTCAAACTTCTGACCTCAGGTGATCCACCTGCCTCAGCCTCCCAAAGTGCTGGGATTACAGGCATGAGTCACTGCGTCCGGCCTGAAAGTTCATGTTCATGCAGACAAGAAGAACACTGTTCTGATGCCAATGAGTTTTCAGGTTAGGAGTCTTTAAAATAATTTTCTGACACAAAAATGAGCATGCTGTTGTTTCTTATTTCCTCTTTAGGATGCCTCTCAGTTTCTGTACGGGAATTGTCTACAGCAGTAGTTCACAAAGTTTGATTTCTATTAGAAATGAAATTTTTAGGTCTCCACCCAGACCTGCTGCATCAGAAACTGTGGGAATGGCATCCAGCATTCTTTATTTAATACTCTTTTGAGGGGATTCTGATGCCTGCTAAGCCAGAACCACCAGTCTATACAAGCTTGGGGTATGGGAAACAAACTCACTTACGAGGTCACTTTTACTGTCTGAACTAAGGGAACTCACTGAAATAAAATTGGCAAAATGTTCCCTACTTTTCAAAGTTTTGTTCTGTCTTCAGTTTTCTTTTCTTTCTTTTTCTCTTTTCTTTTCTTTTCCCTTCCTTCCTTCCTTCCTTCCTTCCTTCCTTCCTTCCTTCCTTCCT
>NC_045448.1:98733358-98779723 GCF_002776525.5 Piliocolobus tephrosceles
CCTTCCTTCCTTCCTTCCTTCCTTCCTTCCTTCCTTCCTTCCTTCCTTCCTTCCTTCCTTCCAAGCAACTCTTCGGGGAAGTACATTAAGCTTTAGATACACTATTCATTTCCAGCAAGCAGGAAAGACTCATCAAAAGTAGAGGGAATAAATGCATTTTTATAAGTTAACACAATAGATTTACTCTTCAGTTATAAAAATGATATAGACACACACACACACACACACACACACACACATACACACACACACAGGCCCAAACCCAGAGGGTTTTTATTAATAGAATGTGGAGGGAAAGAAACATATGCAAAATAATACAGTATGATTCCATTTATGTATTATTTAAAAATAGACTCAACTGAACTACAGTGTTCAAGGATGCATACACAGGTGATAAATCTATTAAAGAGTCAAGAGCAGGATTTTATTTTTTAAAAAAATTTCAACTTTTATTTCAGATTCAGGGAATATGTGTGCAGGTTTGTTACATGGGGTTATTGTGTGACACTGTGGTTTTGGGTACAAATGATGCTGACACCCATGTAGTGAGTATAGTATCCCATTGGTAGTTTTTCAGCCCTTGCCTCCTTTCTTCTCTCTTGCCTCTAGTAGTTCTCAGTATCAATTGTTCCCCACTTTATGTCCATGTATACCCAATGTTTAGCTCCCACTTTATAACTGAGAACATGCAGTATTTGGTTTCCTGTTCCTGAATTAATTTGCTTAGAATAATGACCTCTAGCTACATCCCTGTTGCTGCAAATGACATGATTTCATTCTTTTTTATGGTTGCATAGTATTCCATTGTACTAATCCGTCCTCATGCTGCTATAAAGAACAGCCCAAGACCGGGTAATTTATAAAGGAAAGATGTTCAAGTGACTCACTGTTCCACATGGCTGGGGAGGCCTCAGGAAACTTACAACCATGGCAGAAGGACAACATGTCCTTCCTCACAGAGCAGCAGGAAGGAGAAGTGCAGAGCAAAGTGGGGAAAAGCCCCTTATAAAACCCTCATATCTTGTGAGAACTCACTATCATGAGAAGAGCATGCGGGAACCGCCCCCCAAGATCTAATCACCTCCCACGAGGTCCCTCCTTCAACACACAATTCAGATTACAATTCGAGATAAGATTTGGGTGGGGACACAGACCGTATCATACATGATGTATATGTAACACATTTTCTTTATCCAGTTCACCATTGATCAGCACCTAGATTGATTCCATGTCTTCGTTATTGTGAATAGTGCTGCAGTGAACGTACGCATGTATGTGTCTTTCTGGTAGAACAATTTGTTTTCCTTTGGGTAAATATACACCAGTAATGGTGGTTTTGATTTGCATTTCTCTGATGATTAGTGATGTTGAGCCTTTTTTTATGTTTGTTGGCTGCTTGTACATCTTCTTTTGAGAAGTGTCTGTTCATGTCTGCTGCCCACTTTTTAATTTGTTTTTTTTTTTTTTTTTTTTTTTTTTTTTTTTTTTTTTTTTTTTTTTTGCTTGTCAAATTGTTTAAGTTCCTTATAGATTCTGGATATTAGACCTTTCTTGGATGCATAGTTTGTGAATATTTCCTCCCATTTTATAAGTTGTCTGTTAGAGTATGATTATTTTAAAGTCAGAATAGTGGTTACATCTGGAAGGAAGGATGTTGCTTGGGTGGGGAAGAAATTTATGGGCAGGGGGCTCTGGGAACTTAATAAAGCTCTATTTGTTGACCTGGGTGGCCATTATGTGGGTGTTTGAGTTATAATCTGTCAAACTGTGCATTTAAGTTTTGCTACTTTGTAGGCATATTTTACAATTCAAAACTGTCTTTAAAAGAAAGAAGGCCAGATGCTGTGGCTCATGCATATAATCCCAGCACTTTGGGAGGCCGAAGCAGCTACTTGGGAGGCTGAGGTGGGAGGCTCACTTGAGTCCAGGAGGTCTAGGCTGCAGTGAGCCGTGATTGTACCACCACACTCCAACTTGGGTGATAGAGCGAGACCCTGTCTCAAAAAACAAAACAAAACAAGAGCCAAAAACAGAAACAAAAAACAGAGTCAGGGATCCTCCACTGTAGGCTGAGTAGTCTGTCTCTTGCCAATTTGTAACGCCAGCACTTTCCCTTTCTTTAGAGACCACCACTTTCAGCATTTGTGGTCACTTCCAGACCAAATGCCCTAAGAATACAATTAGACTGACCTTTCTCAGTTTTTAATTGACTTTCCATGATGACAGATGAGGATTTCACTTTTGGCCCCTCCCTTGTGTGCCCTTCCTCTATCTCCCAGGACTTTTGATAATTTTCTTTCCACTATTTTCTTCCCTTCTTTGGGGAGTGGGGATTCCTAATGGTCTGATTTTTAGTGCATCTCATATCATTTTGTTATCTTTTCTCTCAATTATAGAAGATTACCTTATAATTATGCCTAATTATTCTAATAAACCTATTAATAGACCCATCTTGTTTTTAATATCCAAGAGATCTTTTTCGTTCTCTAGCTATCTTGTCTGATAGCATCCAGTTCTTTTTGCAGATATGCTATATTCTAAGAAGAGTATTGCACAGCATTACAAACATATGGAGGTACCCTGCTGGGGGAAGCTGGGAATTCAGGCAAGTGAACAGCCCAGAGCAGCACTATCCCATAGAATTATAATCTGACTCAATTACGTCACTCTAAATTTTCTGATAGACACGTTGGAAAAAGTGAAATGGAAGAGGTTGAAATTAATTTTAATAACATTTTATTGAATCCAGTATATCAATATAATATCATTTCAACATGTAATTGATATAAAAACTTATATTGATTTTTAATCATTAATGAGATATTTTGCATTTTTAATTTTATTAACACTTTGGTATACATTTTACACTGAAGCATATCTTTATTCGAATGTGTCACATTTCAAGTGCTCAGTAGCTATGTGTGACTCATGGCAATTATGTTGTGTAGTTTGGGTCTGCAGAGAGCTGCACCAGTCATGCCTGCAAGCTAAGTTCAAATCTGCTCTGAGATCCCCAAGAATGTACTTTCTGGTCTGGTCCCCATCTTCTTGAAGGTTGCTTCTGGAACTTGCCTCCAACAGCCTGGCCTCCTGGGTGGTGGGGACTGGTGCCTTGCTCCATCTCAGGTCCCCAGCCAGCACCCATCCTCCTCTGCATAATTTCCCCTGTTGGGCATCATCTGTGTTATTGCATTTGCTCCTGGTCTCAACCCTTTCAAAGTTCTGGGTCCCCCAGGGATCACTTAATGGGACCTAGCTCTGTGAGCATCATTCTTGGGCTCCACTTAATACCCCCAGGCTGCTGCCTAGCTGCCCAGCCTCTTAATATGACTAGAAATGCTGCAGCTGAAGGGTTCATGAATGGCTAAAAGGAACTCGTCCCTGTTACACTGTGTCTGACCAGCAGGCAGTTTATCCCCAGCCTCAGACTCCAGGTAGGGTATGAGCTTCACTCAAAGCTGCTTAAGAACTGGTGTGGCTTGGGGCTGCTGTGTCTAGGGCCTGGCCTCTGGGCCTTTGCATGGGTAGAGAGAAGACAAGGCCAGGAGAAATGCAGTGGGGGCCAGTAGGAGGCAGAAGAGATGTCCCTAACCCCTTGGGGGTGGAGGGCCTGGAATGAGGAGGCCCAGTCTCTACCCGCTGGGATCCCTGAAGACCAGGCCAGGCAGGTGTGCCTGGTGAGTCAGCCCTGGGCCCCTGCCACCCTCCCTCTACTTACAGCTCACACAATAGCTCAATTGTGCCATTGCACTTAGCTTTGGCTTGGGTTCTAACCCAGGGACATAGCCCAGGGACCTCTAGGGACAGAGAGAAACAGCTATGAGAGAGGTCTTTGTGCAAATCTATCCTGCAGAAAGGAGGCCCAGGGTACGGTCAGAGTGGCTGTGGCTGACAGCACAACATAAGAGCCAGTCTCAGCCACTGGCTTGCACTGATGGCCAGTGGGTGTTGGAAAGTGACAGGAGGAAGTTTATCAAATAGGTGCACAATTGCTGTGCATTTTAAGTGGAGGTTCACACAAAGGACTCTGAGACAGTCTGAACTCCAAGAGAAGTTAGCAAAGTCTCAAGATATTGCAATAATATTTAACCAGATGAATAATTTCAATGTACTGTATTTACCTTTTTGTCTGTTGTCATCACATGCAGAAACCTATTTATGACTGTTTGAAAATAAAAAAGAAGGATTGTTTAGGTCAGCCGAGAGTCCTCTGGGGCAACACCTCAGCCTTCCCTGAAGAAAAGCTTAAACCCATTTTTGCAGGAGGTGAAATTTCTGAGCAGCTGTGTCTTATGTTAACCTACTACAGATGTGCTATCGCTACAGCGTGTTTTGACACAGGCCATAGCGAGGCACTAATGCCCAGACAGAGATGAGGGTACTAAGAATTGCACAGCCAACTCTTTTGTCCGAAGTGTCAAACATGGATGTTGCAAGGGGTGCTTTCTAGGTCTTAGCATCTTGTATTCTAAAGGAAATAGGTAGCAGAAGGGTTTTTAAACTGAACGTTGTGTTAAGATCTTAGGTTTGACCATCCTCTGGACTCCATGTCGTGACATTATCAAGGATAACTGGTTTTTCTAGCTTTATCCCATTCATTAACGCCAGGTCTCCAGCTCCACTCAAGGTCTTGCCCAGTCATTTCCAGAGACACTGGGTGAGTCTGTGTGGATCTCTTGCATTCTTCCGGGGAGGCCTCTTATGGCTGCGCCCACTACTCCGGCCCTGTTGTGTGTACAGGGATGCCGTTTTCTTCAGCATGTGCGTCCTCCAGTGAGCTCAGATGGGAACCCACGGTGTGAGGGTGGGGACGGTTGTCAGGCAGATATGACTCTCTCCTTTTCCTTTTCTCCTCCCCCCACCCCCACTCCTTCCTTCTCGTTCTGTCAGGAGCCCTCATGCAAACCCATTTCTGCCTCACCTCCAATTATACTTTCACAGACAAGTCTGAACCTAAGTATCTTAAATAAGGAGGCTCCACTACTAGTGGATTTATTTGAGAACTAAACTCCGGGGGAAACTCTCAGGGTGTAACAGGATGTGAACTGGGACTCTGTATCTATCGGTTTTGGAAGGAGCCGCCAGGGCTGAGGACAACATGGTGGGTTCATCTCCTAAGGCAGAATGATGGGTGCTGCGCCCTAAAGCAGAGTACATGGAGACTATGGAGCCGGTTCTACCTGTGTAACCCAGGAAGGCCTCAGAGCAGGTTCTGGTGGAAGAGATTGGTGGTGAGGAATATGTGTGGGTTGCCCAGACCCCACAGAGAAGAAGTACTTCCCCTTCCCTCAAGACAAGTGATTTGGACTTCATGAGAGCTGGATATCCTGTTGCCTAGAGTTTGGGATGAAGAGAAACTTTTGTTTCCCACCTACGAAGCCTACGGGCTAGAGCAGCTGTTCAGTGGAAGCAGAATGAAGAAAACAGGCTGTGTTGGAAATAGTGGATTCTCAGCTGCGTTGAGAACAGTGCGTATGCACTTGCATGGAGGGTGATGCATTTTGGAGACCAGTCAGGGACCGTGAACAGAGGACCTGGCCTGGGGTCATCATAAGGGGGATCCCACCAAGGGACTGTCTGGGACAGAGGAAGCCTCCAGCAGAAGCTCACAGGCCATGGGAAGAGTCAGACAGAGCCAGCCAGAGGACAGACATGATCCACATGTCCCAGCAGGGGGATTCCAAGCATTAGCCAATGTGCTTTGTGGGAGGAAGAGCCAGGAATTGCACATCTATCCACATCCTGATTACAAAAGAACCAGTCAGGAAAGGCATTTCCTCCCCACACCGCGCCTTTCTGCCCCTTTCCAGCCCAGTGCAGTGAGAGGGAGGTGGGGAGGCAGGTGAGGAGCAGGGAAGGAGCTGCCATGCTGTCACAGGTTTCCAGCCAGCACAGGCCCGAGATGGGGTCACTTTCAGCTGGACAAAATATTGGAATCCTGTTGGATGGGAATTTTCAATTATTGAAGCAGGACTGGTTTTGTGCTTGAAGGGGCCAAAAACGCTGAGAGACTTGCTCAAGATTTCATGCACAGGCAGGAAAAAAGGAAAGAGTTTAAAGGAGCTGTGGGAGAATCAATCATTCTCTGCTTGCCCCTAATGAAGCCAGCTGCAGAGAGCACTGTTAAACACAGTCACTCACAGTTAATCTACATAGAGGAATTTAAAATACTACCTAGGCACAAATCTAAAGTGCTTCTGCTGTGAGAGGCCAATGCCAGATCACTGAGGTCTCCACTCACTCAACATCTGCATATTGAGGACCATGGGTGCTATTAGTGCCCTAAAGGCTATATTTAAGACACCATGTTTTACTAAAACTCTTATCTCTAAGCATCAAGATCCCACTTGGTGTGGCAAACATCTGAGATCCAGTGAGAGAATAGTGGGCTTCCATTTGCTGCCTCACACTCACCTGGAGGTCCATGCTCACAGCAGAGGAGCAGTGGAGTCACCTCCACTACCGTATTTCAATGTCATTTCTCTCTCATTCTCCTTCCCTCCCCAGCTCTCTCTGCCTGCATACTTGAATTTATGTGGGCAGTGTTGAAGGAAAATAAAATCTTGGAACCCCAATTCACGATGCCAAAAGGAAAAAGCTAAGCTGAAAGCTGAATAATGCAAGACCTTTCCTTTTGTTCTTAAGTAAATAGCTACAGATAAAAAGTTAAAACAATCTTCCCAGGTAGCTACTCTATGTTCACCTTATCCTTATGTAAAGTGCCAATTTACTGAGCATGAGAGGAATACCTAATTGACTATTCCCCTACCTGCTCCTTTTCTCCTTCCCCCCCCCCTTTTTTTTTGTTTGAGACGGACTCTCACTCTGTCGCTCAGGCTGGAGTACAATGGCACGATCTCAGCTCACTGCAACCTCCACCTCCGAGGGTCAAGTGATTCTCTTACCTCAGCCTCTGGAGTAGTTGGGATAACAGGCACCTGCCACCATGCCTGGCTAATTTTTGTATTTTCAGTAGAGACAGGTTTCACCATGTTGGCCAGGCTGGTTTTGAACTCCAGACCTCAAGCAATCCACCTGCCTAGGCTTCCCAAAGTGCTGGGATTACGGGCATGAGCCACTGCACCCGGCCCCTTTTCTCTTGCAACACGTGGATTCAGTAACGTGACCATACCCTCCCTCTCTCCCCTCCAGCCCGCTTTCCCCCTTTAAATATTGAAGCCCCCAAAATCATCTTTGGAAAATGACACGGACCACAGACTGCTCCTGTGGCTTTGTGTTCCTTTTTCCTGGGCCTGGGCATGTCCTTATCCTTGGCAAAATAAACTTTTAAACTGTTTGAGACCTGTCTCAGGTACTTTTTGGTTTACAGTAGCAACATGTATGTATAATGCAACTGCATTTGTATTTCATTATACCTTTATTTGTTCTTATTACACAGGTAAGCCATTTTTATTAGGAGAAGAATCAGAAGATACAAATACATTTGAAGAGGAAAAAAACGCTCGTCTTCCCTGTCTCCCAACCTTAGTTTATAGGTGCTTTTATGTCTTTAATTAATTGGCCTATTTCTAGATCTATCTGTTTTGGACATGAGATTTCTGCTAAGATGGGTGAGAATTTCATTTATTTATACCACATTTCACCTCCCCTTTCCCATCCTTTCAGTTTCTCACATCACTCTTTTCTTTCACTGTAGGTTACCTTGCTAACTCTAGGCAACTTACTTAGACTTTTAGCAGCTGTTTATCAACTATGGAAGGGCTCTCTTGGGCTTTCCTTCAGCAATCTTCCCCTTGTCACTGACTAATTTTTCATCTGTAGTTTCTCTTCTGCATTGTTAAGGTCAACAACATTTCCAGATGCCAGCAGCCACTCCATCTTCTATGCTTCTTCCATTTTGTGAATCAGCATTCTCTCAAATCTGAAAATACTAATTGCATTCATTTTCAAGTATTTCTTGAATTAGCTCTGTTTCCTCAGTTGTCAGTTCTTCTATTTTTAGACTGTTTTCTTTAGGTTTTGATAATCGTTGGTATGGTTACCTGCTTGTTGAATGCTAGTTTTGTTTACCACAGCCTACCTTAAGTGACAGGTAGAATCCTGGTAACTTGTCAGTCTGGAGTCGGAGGCATCCACAAGCCACTACCCTGTGTTCCACACACAGTGCCTTGGGCACCTGTGGATAAAGTAGACAAAGTAGTAGACACTGCTGGGGTTGGGGTTCTAAAATCAAGAATGTGCTGACAATATGGCCTGGGCTCATCTTGAATGCAGGAGCTAGAAAGCAAGAACTGTAGCTGGTGACAGGCAGGAAACAACTTGACTGTATAAAAACAGATATAAACTACCAAAAAAGATGGGCCCCAGAAACCTGCCTGGGACCTATCTCAGGCAGACAGTATTCTCTTCTTCCAGCTACAGTAGGGCTTCACAGCATCAGACCCTATGTCTGGAAGTAGTTATTCATTAAATATTTACTGACTATGTACATTATGACAGGCACTGTGCTCCTCTCTGTAACAATGAAAATGTGCACAGATCCATGGGGGATCACACATGGGAGAAGTATGCAGCTCAAAGTGAGGAGTGGATCCAGTCTCTCAGGTGGGAGATTCCTGAACTAAGTCTTGAAGACAACTGGGAGTTAGGTAGAAAAGAGTGGTAATGGGAGACAGAAAGATCAACTTTTCGGGCAGAAGGGAGAGTGTGGCAAGATCAGGTGTCTGAAAATCAAACCTTATGACTGGAGGGTTGGCGAGATAAGGTTGTTGAGGTGGACAGAGCTGGGCTACCTACCTCCATGAAGGTTCTTATAACCAGGGAAATGAGCAGGGAGGCGGTGTGTGCCTGGTGCTCTGGTTATCCACTGCTGCATAACAGACCATCCAAAACAATGGCTGAAATTAATGACAGTCATTTCTATTGCTCATGAATCTGCAGTTTGAGCAGAGCTCATCAGGAAATGCTTGTCCTTACTCCTGGTATTTCTAGTTGACTGGGCTCAGGGTGGGGGGATTTGCTCCCAAGGTCACAGTACTGGTGGTCATCTGTGGGTCCAGCCAGTGCTGAAGGCCAGGAACCTTGCTCCTTTCCTCATTGGCCTCTCCCTGGGCCTGGCCTCCCTCACCAAATGGCAGCTGTGTTCCCAGGGTGCATGTCCCAAGACAGTTGAGCAGAGCTGCATCATCTTTTTGACCTCACCTCCAAGGTCACATAGGATCATTTCTTCCTCACTGTATTAGTAAAGACAGTCCCAAAGACTGCCCAGTTTCAAGGAGAGAGGATTGAGACTCCATCTCTTGGTGGTTGAATGGCAAGGTTTTGAAAGAGCCTGTGGGATGAGCCATTTTTAGGAAATGTAACTCCCACTCCCCACCAAGGCAGCAACTGTGTGGAAGACAGAAAGGGGAGTTTGAGACAGAGGCAAGGGGACCCATTAGGAGACTTATTCCAGTGAGAAAATGACACAATGGAGAGATGAAAATGTGTTCCGCCGGGCGCGGTGGCTCAAGCCTGTAATCCCAGCACTTTGGGAGGCCGAGATGGGCGGATCACGAGGTCAGGAGATCGAGACCATCCTGGCTAACACGGTGAAACCTCGTCTCTACTAAAAATACAAAAAACTAGCCAGGCGAGGTGGCGGGCGCCTGTAGTCCCAGCTACTCGGGGGGCTGAGGCAGGAGAATGGTGTAAATCCGGGAGGCAGAGCTTGCAGTGAGCTGAGCTCCGGCCCGGGTGCACTCCAGCCCGGGCGACAGAGCAAGACTCCGCCGCAAAAAAAAAAAAAAAAGAAAATGTGTTCCACAGTCTCTTGGTCTCTGGGAGTTAGGAAAGGAGGTTCAGAAATCATAGAGCTGCAGTCGGCCATGATCTGACCCTCTGGAAGCTCCAGCTGATGGTGTTGGTGCTGGGCTCCTGGTTTCAGGGCCAGACACTGCTGTGGAGAGTTGGCTTGCCTTGGACCTGAATGTTGCTTTTGTGTGCTCCCTCCACATCCATCAGGGCCATGGTTTCCATGAAGAAGCCCAGAGTGCAACTCACAAGGTCTTACTTGATCCAGCTCTTCCAGGTGACTCTAGCACTGTGCTGTCCACAGAAACAAAGCCTCCCTGGAGACTACTGCTGAGGGAGAGCTATAGCCTGAGAGGATCAGTAGGTTTGACTAACTTTCAAAACATGTGAACTCCTGATGGTGGCCTTCAGGGGAGATGGAGGACACTCTCTCCAAATGCCTGGCTGTCTATTCAGGATAACATTCAAGAACGTTCAAGAACATTGGAGATGCTTCCTGAGAATGTGCTTTTCTTCAAGTTCACAGGCCTTCAAGGGTCAGAAACTGAGGGGTGTAAAATAACAGTATTCAGTTTGATGGTGAAAGATGAGAACAGTTATTACGAAGTTTCCCATCTGTTCCTTCCCAGTCACGCTCATGGATGTCCCTTGCAATTCAAGCAGCACTATCTCCTCTTTATTCCCAGACCTCATGATTCTCAATGGAGAAAATCTGACAGAATAAAATCAATAAAATCTGACACATAAAATCAACCCATGACACAACTTTCCCAGGCAAAGAAGCAGTGAGTCTTGATAATCACATGAGTGCAAATCTTTGAAGTACATTTTTAAAGAGCAAGAATTAGCTCAAGGCCATCCCGATGAATCCAGTTTTTTGACTTTCTTCTCTCCAATGACTTTTTCCTTTCTTCCTTCTTGGTTACCAACTGCACCACCTTCAGATGTGTAATTCATACATCCTGTTTACCAGCCACAATCAGTTGTCCTTCTGGTTCGTTTATTTAATCTTTCAATCTCACTAAGACCGCCCGGTTCATTGATCCCTGGCATTTTCTCTCTCTCTTTTTTTTTTCATCAATTCTTCTTTACTTTCCACCATATGAAATTTATATCCCACAGTTTATCTTCATAACTGTAGTAAAGTCTATTTTATTCAATGTGCTTTGGTCTGGCAATTGGTAACTTAAGCAGAAAAAGTTCAAAATGTTAAAAAAGTAAGTTAAAGCTGGGAGTTCTAAAAAATGACACATACACATTTGAACCATGATTTTAGCTAACATCAGAGAAATGGAGATTAATTTGCCAGTCTTTTGAGTTAGGTTCATGCCTTTCCTTTGAGAGTGGGTCTGCTGATTAGAGTTCTGCATTCTTGTTTTATTTTGTTAAGTCACTATAAAGCCTCCTCTACAACTTCCAGTTTGGTTTTCTTTAAAATGGAGTGAATGTGGAATGACATTTGGAAGCCATCTGAGTGCAGCTATGTTCTTACAGTAACATGTAAGCCTGAAAGAACAGGTGTTGCAACACTTGTAAGCCCAGAACAAACAGAACTGAACAGTGGAGTGTGGGTGCTTGTGGAGCCATCTGGGCGCCCCAGCCCATAAGTGCAATAAAACCCTCGTGCTCCTGAAGGCTGTTTTAGCCTTTTCACCTCCGCAAGCCCCTCCCCAATCGTCCTTCTCAGCCCTTCCCTTTCGTCTGATGGCCCTGTCTCTATCATTAGACCCAAGGACCTTAGAGCCAAGCAATGCCATAAGAGAGTCAACTGGGTGCCTGATAATCTATTTAAGAATTATGGCCCAAGCAGGAGGACAAATATGAAAAGACTCCCCCATAGAATGGCCTAGAAAAGAGATGAGTTGCATCTAATAAACTGCAGGTAATAGAAAACAGTCACGACTAGGGAAACAGCAACTGGGTCATCAGGATCCACGGGGTGGCAGGGGGCACCTGCTGGGAGAGGGCAGCCAAGCCCCAGAGGAGCTCACACTTAGCCTGCCAGGGGTTGTGGGCAAGACCTCAGCCAGTGTCTGGGTCGAGGACCTTTCTGATTTTTCTTTTTAATTGAAAAATCCCTGCAGCTGAGAAGGTAAATTCAGAAACCTCCTAGAAAAGTTATACCAACATTGTTGGGGATGACAATGATTTCTTTTGTGTGTAAACATTTCCTAATTCCAGGGAGATTTTGAATTCAGTGTAGAAATGTTTAAGAGAATCAAACTGATAGTGTTAATATTTTTGAGATTAAAAATTTTGTGCATATTTGGTAGTTTATGTGCTTATAAAATTTAAGATAATTGGGCCTGTTAATTTAAAATGCATAATTGAACTTAGGCTTTTTATTCTAGGTTATAATCTTACTAAATATACAGCATTGGAGCATTTAAGAGAATTAAGACTCACTATCTTTCTAAGTTTATTAGAATTCCAAGGATTACTTAAGTACTTGGAAAGGTTTGTTTGTCAATAAGGTAGCTTAAGTGCTTCAGAAAGGAAATGGAATTAATAGACACATAAATGTAGTGAAAATACTTAAAGGAGTTTATTTAATTCAATTAAAAAATGAAAGTAGACATTAATCCAAGTAATTAAAAGGACTTGCTAAATGCTAGGTTTATAAATAGAGTAAAAAGATCCGCACACCAAATTTAGAAAGTTAAGGAAAAACCGGGGTTTAGTAATTGTATCTTTAGTTTTTAATTCAACTTTTTTTAGGGTAATCATTTCTGCATTCAAGACCCATCCTCGGGGACACAAAACTCTCCCACTGACAGCCTCAGACTTCCTGGGGGACCAGAGGCCATCAGACAGGTACCCCCATCCTCCTCTGGTCATTGAATCCCCAGGCCGCTGCGTCTCCCATTGCTTTTTCTTCCAGGTAGCAGCAGTCGCGCTGTGCCACTGTCCCAGCCTCCTCTGATGCAGCTCTGACGCCCTCCCTCTTTAGATGCCCCCTCTTCCATCTTCACTTCCCCCTCTCTGGGACTGTTTGCACAAGCGAGTAAACAAGCTCTGGTGTCTCCATCTCAGGAAATGCTCCCCAAGCCCTCCAGCTATTTCTCTTTCTCAGTTCCAAACTCTTCTTCATCCTCTGGTCCCTCCTCCATCTTCTTCAATCTGTCTTTCCCTCTGCACCACCCAAACTGCTCATGTCAAAGTCACCGGCTTTTCTGTTGCTGTCCCACGGGGTTTTGTCTCTGTCCTCATCTGACTTGACTTCCGTCTGGCCCTCCCTCCCTGCCTCCCTCTCTCTAATCCTCTTCCTAGTCTCCAAGTCTAAGTGGGCATTGTTCTGAACCTCCCCTTCCTCCTTCTCTGTGTCCTCTCCCTGGACAGCCCACTTACTTCCCTGGCTTTAAATTGCCATCTGAACCCCGAGAAGTCCCACATTTGGTACCAAGATTGGTGCATGCAACTGTCTTTGATAACTCGCTTTCAGGGCTCACAGCATCTCGGATTTACCATGATTAAAACTTGGTACATTGAAAATTTAAAACTGAACTCTAGATGAAGTGAACATTTTTCTACTTCGAACTATTTCCACCTCAGCCTTCTTCCAGCTGGCCAGCCCCCTTCCAAACCACCTTCAAGCACTACTGCATGCTCCAAGTTTATCCCCATTTCCCTCAGGGCCCACACAGAGGCTGTCCCGCTCCATGCTTTGTCTTTGGGAATAACTGGCTCCTTGGAAGTCTCTAAATGTTAAAGAGTTAAATCATAACTTCAAAGTGGCTGTGTTAAAAATTCACTCCAGGGCTGGGCGTGGTGGCTCACGCCTATAATCCCAGCACATTGGGAGGCCAAGGGGGGTGGACCACTCGAACCCAGGAATTTAAGACCAGCCTGGGCAACAGAGTGAGACTCCATCTCTACAGAAAATACAAAAATTAGCTGGGCATGGTGGTATGCACCTGTGGTCCCAGCTACTTGTGGGGCTGAGGCGGGAGGATCACTTGAGCCCAGGAGGTTGAAGCTGCACTGAACCGTGTTTGTGCCGTTGTATTCCAGCCTGGGTGACAACGTGAGACCCTGTCTAAAAACATACAATTTCTATGTCTGTATCTTGGCAACACACACAAAAATAAATGACTTAAATTTCTCCATTTTTGTTTTTAAATCATCCTGATTAAGTTAGGCAGCCACCTCATTTTTACCTCCTGGTTCAAGCGATTCTCCTGTCTCAGCCCTGAGTAGCTGGGATTACAGGCGGGCACCACCACGTCTGGCTAGTTTTTGTATTTTTAATAGAGATGGGATTTCACCATGTTGGCCAGGGTGGTCTCGAACTCCTGACCTCAAGTGACCTGCATGCCTTGGCCTCCCAAAGTGTTGGGATTACAAGCATGAGCCACCACGCTTGGCCTCATTTTCCATCACAACTTTGTTTCTCCATGAATTCATAACTTGCATGATTTGTTTTCTTATATATGGATTCCCATAAAATGCAAGCTCCCTGAGGGCAGAGATCTGTGTATATTTTTTTGCTACTGCAACCCATGGTCTAGCACAGGGACCAGCATCTCAACAATGGTTGAATGAAGAGCTATAGATGTGCATAAAAGAGAAAGGGGGTCTAAAGTGTGCAGAGACAGATAAAACTTTCGAGTCCAACTGTCCCAGTGGGGCTGGGTTGCCTGCCCCTATCCTAGAGAATTAAATTCATTAAAGGTACAGGCAGAGGGGAAATGGTGACGGTTAAGACTACTTTTATTTTTTCCTTTATGTTATACTTTATGTTACGTTAAATTTTTTTTTTTTTTTGAGACGGAGTCTTGCTCTGTCACCCAGGCTGGAGTATAATGGCGCAATCTCTGCTCACTGCAAGCTCTGCCTCCCAGGTTCACACCATTCTCCTGCCTTGGCCTCCCAAGTAGCTGGGACTACAGGTGCCAGCCACCACGCCCGGCTAATTTCTTTGTATTTTTAGTAGAGACGGGGTTTCACCATGTTAGCCAGGATGGTCTCGATCTCCTGACCTCATGATCCACCTGCCCCGGCCTCCCAAAGTGTTGGGATTATAGGCGTGAGCCACCGCGTGCGGCCAAAAGTTTTTTTTAATACTTTTATTTTTATTGCTCAACTTGGCCAGTTTAAATGCTAATTATCTTCTAGCAACAACTTTTAGAACTAATCTCCAGTCTCGTGCTAATTTTCTTTCAGATTTCCCCTTTGCAAAATTTGGGTAAACTGGACTCCATGCACATCACCTGTGGGTTAAGGTAGCTAAAAATTAATCTTTCAAGATGGTACTATATCATGTAAGTTGAATGTACTTTTTAATGCCAAGATGTGTATTGGTTTGAGGATATACAGACACTGAAGTTTAAGTTCCCACATCCAGTTACAGATGTGAGATTAAGTTCTAATGGAATGACACTTCCTCTATATTTTATAAAAGTGTCACAATTGTGATACCCATTAGAATGGCTACCCTGAAAAAAAAAAAACACAACAACAACAATAGAAAATAAGTGTTGACAAGGATGTGGAGAAACTGGAATGCTTATCCACTGTTAGTAGGAAGTAAAATGGTACAGCTGCTACAGAAAACAGTTTGGCAGCTCCTTAAAAATGTAAAAATAACATTATCATATGATCCAGCAATTCCACTTATGGCTGCATACCTCAAAGAACTGAAAGTAGGAACTCAAACAGATATTTGCACACTCACGTTCATGGCAGCATTATTGGCAATAGCTGGAAAGGTGGAAGTCACACAAATGACTGTTGAAAGATGAATAAAGAAAATGTGCTGTACCCATAGAATGGAATATTATTCAATCCGAAATAGGAAGGAAATTCTGACACATGCTACAACATGGATGAGCTTTGAGAACATTATGCTAAGTGAAGTAAGCCTGTCGCAGGAAAGTTAAACACTGTTTGATTCCACTTATATGCGGTACCTAGAATAGTCAAATTCATAGAGAAAGTAGAATGATGGTTGCCAGGGACTGGGGGGCTGCAGGGCTGGGGATGAGTTGTTGTTGTTTAATGGGGACAGAGTTTATTCATGTCAGAAGTTGTTTGTGAAAATGAAGAAGTTCTGGAGATGGATGGTGATGGTGATTGTACATCAGTGTGGATGTATTTACCACCACTGGGCTGTACACTTAAAAGTAGTTATGATGGCAAACTTTGTGGTATGCATATTTTCCTACAATTTTAAAAAGTATTACAGACCACATCTGGTACCCAACTTAAAGGATTTTTCAAAAGTTCTGTGGTAGATTTAGACAGATAAGAAATAATAGCTCTAGCCAGTGACACCCTAGGCTTGAAGATCCAGCTCAGTGGAGCTCATTCTCAGACGCCATATGGTCTTCAGAAATGATGGAGACACAGGAGCCCAGGGGTCTGTCCTCTCCGAGGCTCGCATGTGCAAACTCAAGGTAAATGGAAGTACCACTGAAAGCTAGAATATACTTTTCAGCCAAGGCTTAAGTTGTCTTCATTAAACATTGGCTACTAATTAAGGTGTGGGTAAGACCTTTCTAGTGACTTAAAATGGGTTTGGCTTACCTCCAGTTAAGCTAGAGAGAAGCCTGCTACCTTACTTTATAGGTTCTCTTTTCCTGTTGTTCATCAGTCCAACAGATGTCTGTTAAGCACCAACTATGTACCGGGAGCACATATTAGTAACTTTGGGAAAAGTTTAAGGTTTTTTGTGAACCATGAAATTGAGAATATTCAATCATTTTGATTTAAAAAAATGGCAATATCATATCCAGTCAAATCGTTGATAGTCTGATGGGGGAGAAAAGACAGAGATACAAGAAAAGCTGGCTAGAGGCAATTAAGTGTAGCCCTGGTGCCATATAAATACTGCTGGTTTCCCAGGAGAAGGAGTAGCATGAGAAAGGAGGAGCTGGGACATTGGGGCTTGAAGGCAGAGCAAGTCTCCCATATCACAAAAGTGCCTGGGGAAGGGCGTGAACCCAACAGGGAAAGGTGAATGCCTGTGCCAAGCCTCTTTGTGGAATTTCGAGAACACAGTTTCTAATAAGGAGACGTGAGAAACTGAGGTCGGAAGGGAAGTTGAAGCACATTAGCAGAGTCTGCGGCTTGGGTTGTCTGTTAGTTTGGATTTCATCCTCTATCCCCATGGGACAGGAGGGAACCAGTGAGCCTTCCTTGATGGCAGTGAAGTGATGAGAATACAGCAGAGGTTCAGAAAGGAGAGACTGTGGAAGAAAGAAATTCTAGGAAGGCTGTGCCATTAAAACTGACTATTTAGTCTGGCAGAAAGCAGTAAGAAAACAGACCAGTTGCCTGGAGGTTGAGAATAGGAAATTATGCACTGGGAATCAAGGGGGTAAGGACCGTATGAAGGAAAAAGGAAGGCTGGAGTTGGAGGCAGATGTGTGGGGCAGCCGCTAAATGAGAAAGGCAGGAATCAATGACACAAGTAAATCTTTGACCCAAGTCATGAGGAGAGTCATGGCATCTGACTTGGCTTGACTAAATCCCAAAACATGATAGAACACTATGTAGAATTTTTCAAGAAAAGAATGTGATGCATGAATCATGTCCAGCTAAGGAAGCATTTGTTTTCAAGGGCAATATAAAGGCATTTGCAGATATGAAAGGACTCAGAGTACACTGTTCTCTTTTTCTCAGGTTGATTGATTCAATGCTTTTAAACTAATTTATTGAGCACCTACTAGATGCCAAGCACTGGTCTATTTAGGCTACATCAGTTAACGAAACAAATATCACCGCCTGTATGGAACTTCATGCTAGCTGTGTCTGTGTTGACAGAGAGAATAATAACCCTAGTAAGTAAATTATTCATGTCAGAAGTTGATAAGTACTACGGGGAAAGATGAAAGAGGAGAAGAGGGCAAGTTTCATTATTAATGGGATAGTCATGGTAGACTTCACTGAAAGGAGAACCAAAACATTTTTTCTAGATTACCTAGATTAGGAATTCAGTATTTTGCAACACCAATCTGCTCACTGACTTCATTACATTCTGAAATTTGCGAAGCATGTTAACAAGCTCTTTTGGTGAAAATACTGACTAAAGAGAAAATTATTTTCTTTTTTTTTTTTTGAGACTGAGTTTCTCTCTTGCTGCCCAGGCTGGAGTGTAATGGTGTGATCCGGGCTCACTGCAGCCTCCACTTCCCGGGTTCAAGTGATTCTACAAATTGCTGGGATTACAGGCATGAGCCACTACACCCTGCCAGAAAATTATTTTCTAATACCACTGGGAAACCAAACAAATTCCAGAGCAGAAATCTTTCTCCTAAATATTTTCCTACCACCAGTACAATCAATATGAATATCTACTTTTACTCAACTCAAATTTGGTTTCCACGCAATTTAAAATATATTCAACTTTTTTCTCTATATTTTTCATCCAGATAATAAAAAAAGATGTATAAAAAATGTGAAGAAAATTAAAATTCCTCCAAATGATTTACTTCTAGATGGATGTGTAACCAGTGTCACTTTCCCTACCTCAACAAAACCACAACCTGAGAGATTTTCCACCACAGATAATCCAAGGCTACCCCACAGTATATGGGTGGGCAGTTCCCAAACACAAATTCCAAATGTGCCTTTAACAAAGACAGCACCTGTAATTCTCCAACACCTAAAGCCACCACTGTCATAGAACTAACAGGATATGAATGCTATTTGGACGTCTGCATTTTTTTTTTTTTTTTTTAGATGGAGTCTTGCTCTTTCGCCCAAGCTAGAGTGCAGTGATGTGATCTCGGCTCACTGCAACCTGCACCTCCCAGGTTCAAGCGATTCTCCAGCCTCAGTCTCCTGAGTAGCTGGGATTATAGGTGTGCACCACCATACCTCACTGATTTTTGTATTTTTAGTAGAGGTGGGGTTTTGCCATGCCTCCCTCATTGTATTATTCTCTGCTCTTCACTGCACTGGACAGGACCTCCCTGGCACTTGTGGAAATGAATGCTACTGACATTCCATTCCCTGTGGGACTGGATGGAGTTCTAGGTTAAAATCATTTGAACACAGTGTCTCTATGGTACTACTGTAGATGTGGTCTGAAATCTTGTATAAGTCACTACTAGCTTCATTTAGATAATAATTTAGCGCATTGACCTATTTTTTTCCTTTTCATTAAATCCATTTAACAAGCTACACAAATGTGCTAAGCATTTCACATCATGTAGTTTACTTTGTCTAAATGTATGACAGTGCCTAACAACTCTAATATCCCCCTCAAATGGCCATATTAAAAAATGCAGCTCTGCACCAGTGTTTTGGAGGCAAAGAGTTTTCAGCACTGGCTGGAGGTCAAGCCTCTGGTGAGGAGCGCCCAGGTTCAGATGCAGGGTGTGCACTGATGGAGGCACACTCCACCACCATGAGCACACACCTTTGCTTTACCCAAGTCCACTGACTTTCCGGACTAGGGGCTTCCTTGGGCCAGGACCTAATTTTGGAAGTCTACATGCCCCCACCAACCAGCAGGAACTTGCGGACAAGGCCCTGGTGCCCTGGTTCCTGACCAAATGCTGGCCTCTGGAGAGTAGCTCAGGGATTTTTTGAAAGCTGTCAAAGGCAAGCTTTCACACCAGCTGTCACGCTTGTCTATCGTCAATAGTCATTTAGTGTCAGGTAGCAGGATCTGCCAAAGATACAACAGCACGAGTCTTTCCAGTGAGTTTGTATGGCCAGTAGCTATGCTGTGGGAAACCCGATGGAGGTTAAGGCAAGTAAGACAGTTAACAAAAGAGAAAAAAAAGCACTCTAGGCCTTTAAGATCAGACATTTCTTTCTGTATCAGTGGTCCCCAACCTGGATTGGCTTTGTGGAAGACAACTTTTCCATAAACCAGTGTGTGTGTGTGTGTGTGTGTGTGTGTGATGGTTTTGGGATGAAACGGTTCCACCTCAGATCATCGGGCATTAGTTACATTCTCATAACAAGTGCGCAACCTAGGTCCCTTGCATGCACAGTTCACAACAGGGTTTACACCCTTATGAGAATCTAATGCTGCTGCTGATCTGACAGGAGGCAGAACTCAGGGAGTAATGCTCACTCGTTTGCCTGCTGGTCACTTGCTGTTGTGAAGCCTGGTTCCTAACAGGCCATGGACCAGTAGTGGTCCATGGTCCAGGGATTGGGGACACCTATTCTATATGGCCCAAAGAGAAGGACATGCTGTAGATGGCATGCGTTGAGAGCAACATGTTTCCCTAAAGGTTTCAAGTAGACTAGACGAGAACCCAAAGTGCAGGTCCAAACCACCTCATTGGAACCTTCCAGCAACGTGTTAAAGATGCAGATAGAGATTTTGGGGGGGCAAGAAGGCCAACTAGATGCAGCCAGGCAGAACAGCTGCCACTGAGGGACTAAGACCACTGGCACAGTCCTAACAGATCTTCAGAGGGAAGGCTCTGAGAGTACATGGAGGGAAGATACAGAAGTTAAGCTGAATGGGGAGGAAGTTGGGAACCCTGCAGGGGAGGGTTACTGCACACCAGGACTCACTCCTGGCCCCCAGTGACTCTGGGGGAATGGGTGAATTGAACTGACAAGGAGCAACCTACTCTTACCACGGGCCCCTGGAATCCTGGCAGGAGACCCTTCAACCACTGTGGACACTCAAGTTTGCAGGGAGAGCTGCTGAGAGAAGTGGTAGTGGGGCACGCCAGCTGATGCAGAGCCCAGTGGGTTTGGTGAGGGAGCATCTGCAGTGGAGCACAGCCAGGGATGCCCAGCCACCTAGGCTCTACTTGTTCTCATAGGAGACTTTAGCCCTCTGGGAACTGTCAGACCTGAACTCTGCAGAGCTGTCTTGCCCATCAGACAGGGCCAGTCTGGACCTGAGCACCCTTGGTCTGCTGGCCTCTCCTGAGGCCCCAGCCTGGCTGAGTCCACTTGCAGGAAAGCCTCAGCTACCTTGGGGGCCCATATCCTGCACTGGTGGACCACAGCTGACTAGTAGGGAGCTCCAGTGAGGTATCACCTATGGCCATGCAGCAACCTGCTTGCTTCCTCCCCCCACAGCAGCTTCTCTGAGGCCCACAGCCACTCCCAACATTGCTTTGCCAGAGTGTGTGTGCCAGCAGGTTTTGCCTTCCCTGCCTTGTCAGTGAACATGTCTGCATGCATCCAACACTGCTACAGGAGTGAATCTTCCCCAACTAGCTACAGAGGCCAACATTCAAATTCAGGAAATGTAGAGAACCCCAGTAAGATACTTCAAAAGAAGATCAACCCCACAACACATAATCATCAGATTTTGCAAGGCTGAAATGCAAGAAAGAATGCTAAAGGCAGCTAGAGGGAGAGGGCAAGTCACCTACAAAGGGAACCCCATCAGGCTAACAGCAGACCTCTCAGCAGAAACTCTACAAGCCAGAAGAGATTGGGGGCCTATATTTAACGTTCCTCAAGAAAAATAATCTTCAACCAAGAATTTCATATCCAGTCAAATTAAGCTTCATAAGAGAAGAAGAAATAAGATCCTTTTTAGATAAGCAAATGCTGAGGGAGATTGTTACCATTGGGCCCGCCTTACAAGAGATCTTGAAAGGAGCACTAAATATGAAAAAGAAAGACTGTTACCAGCCAATACAAAAATACACTGAAGTACACAGAACAGTGACACTATAAAGCAACCACACAAACAAGTCTTAATAAACAGCTAACATCATGATGACAGGATCAAATCCACACATATCAATACTAACCTTGAATGTAAACGGGCTAAATGCCCCAAATAAAAGGCACAGAGTAGCAAGCTGGATTAAAAAAAAAAAAAAAAAAAAAAAAAAAAATCCAAGACCCATTGGTATGCTGTCTTCAAGAGACCCATCTCACATGTAGTGACACCCATAGGCTTAAAATAAAGAGATAGAGAAAAATCTAGCAAGCAAATGGAAAACAAAGAAAGCAGGGGTTGCAATAGTAATTTCAGCCAAAACAGACTTTAAACTAACAAAGATTTAAAAAGACAAAGAAGGGCATTACATAATTGTAAAGGGTTCAATTCAACAAGAAGACATAACTATCTATCCTAAATATATATATGTACCAAACACGGGACACCCAGATTCATAAAGCAAGTTCTTAGAGACCTTCAAAGATACTTAGATTCCCAGGCAATAATAGTGGGAGACTTCAACACCCTACTGATAGTATTAGGCAGATCAAGGAAGAAAATTAGCAAAGATATTCAGGACCCAAGCTCAACATTGGACCAAATGGACCTGACAAGACATCTATGTAACTCTCTACCTCAAAACAACAGAATATACATTCTTATCTGCACATGGGACATAATTTAAAATCAGCCCCATAATTGGACACAAAACACTCCTCAGCAAATGCAAAAGAACTGAAATCAAAAAACTACTTTCTTAGACCACAGCACAATAATATTAGAGATCAAGACTAAGGAAATTGCTGAAAACCATATACTTACAAAGAAATTGAATAACCTGCTCCTGAATGACTTTTGGGTAGATAATGAAATTAAGGCAGAAATCACAAAGTTCTCTGAAACTAATGAGAACAAAGATACAACATACCAGAATCTCTGGGACACAGCTAAGACAATGTTATGAGGGAAATGTATAGCACTAAATGCCCACATCAAGTTAGAAAGATTAATTTAACAACCTAATATCACAACTAAAAGAACTAGAGAATCAAGAGCAAACCAACCCCAAAGCTAGGAGAAGACAAGAAATAACCAAGATCAGAGCTGAACTGATAGAGATAAAGACACAAAAAAACATTTAAAAGATGAACAAATCCAGGAGTTGGTTTTCTGAAAAAAATTAGTAAAGCAGATAGATTGCTAACTAGACTAATAAAGAAGAAAAGAGAGAAGATGCAAATAAACACAATTAGAAATGACAAAGGGGATATTACCACTACCCCACAGAAATAGAAATAACCATCAGAGAATATTATAAATACCTCTATGCACATAAACTAGAAAATCTGGAATGGAAAAACTCCTAGACACATATACCCCCCAAAACTGAAAAAGGAAGAAACTGGATCTCTGAACAGACCAATAATGAGCTCTGAAATTGAATCAGTAATAAATAGCCTACCTAACAAAAAAAGTCCAGGACCAGATGGATTCACAGCTGAATTCTACCAGACATACACAGAAGAGCTGGTACCCATTACTACTGAAACCATTCTAAAAAACTTGAGTAGGAGGGACTCCTCCCTAACTCATTCTATAAGGCCAGCATCACCCTGATACCAAAACCTGGCAGAGACACAACAAAAAAAGCAAACTTTTGGCCAATATCCTTGATAAATATTGATGCAAAAATCTTCAACAAAATACAAGCAAACCAAATCCAGCAGCACATCAAAAAACTTATCCACCATGATCAAGGAGGCTTTATCCCTGAGATGCAAGGTTGGTTCAACATATATGCAAATCAATAAATGTGATTCATCACATAAACTGAACTAAAGACAAAACACAATTATCTCAATAGATGCAGCAAAGCTTTCAGTAAAATTTAACACAACTTCATGTTACAAACTCTCAATAAATGAGGTATTGAGGGAACATACCTCAAAATAAGTGACCTATGACAAACCGACAGCCAATATCATATTGAATGGGCAAAAGCTAGAAGCATTGCCCTTGGAAACTAGCACAAGCCAAGGATGCCCTCTCTCCTATTTAACATAGTATTGAAAGTTCTGGTCAGAGCAATCAGGCAAGAGAAGGAAATAAAGGGCATCTAAATAGGAAGAGAGAAGTCAGACTATCTCTGTTTGCAGATGACATGACCCCATATCTAGAAAAACCCAGAGGCTCAGTCCAAAAGCTCCTTCAGCTGATAAACAACTTCTATAAAATCAACATACAAAAATCACTAGCATTCTTACACACCAACAATAGTCAAGCCAAGAGCCAAATCAGGAACAGAATCCCATTCATAACTGCCACAAAAAGAATAAAATACCCAGGAATACAGCTAACCCGTGAGGTGAAAGAGCTCTACAAGAAAAACTACAAAACACTGCTCAAAGAAATGACACAAATGGAAAAAAAAATTCATGCTCCTGGACAGGAAAAATCGATATTGTTAAAATGGCCATACTGCCCAAAGCAATTTATAGATTCAATGTTATTCCTATTAAACTACCATTGACATTCTTTACAGAACTAGAAAAAACATTTTAAAATTCATATGGAACCAAAAAAGAGCTGAAATAGCCAAGGCAATCCTAAGCAAAAAGAAGAAAGCTGTAGGCATCATGCTACCTGACTTCAAACTATACTACAGGGCTACAGTAACCAAAACAGCATGGTACTGGTATAAAAACAGACATATAGACCAATGGAGGAACATAATAGAGAGCCCAGGAATAAGGCACATGCAACCATCTGATTTTTGACAAAGCTGACAAACGGCAAGCAATGGGGAAAGGACTCCTTATTCAATAAATGATGCTGGGATAACCGGTTACCAGTGAAGAAGATTGAAACTGCACCCCTTCCTTACACCATATATAAAAATCAATTTAAGATGGATTAAAGACTTACATGTGAAACCCAAAATCATAAAAACTCTGGAAGACAACCTAGGCAATACCACTCTGGACATAGGAACAGGCAAGGATTTCATGACAAAGATACCAAAAGCAATTGCAACTAAAGCAAAAGTTGACAAATGAGATCTAAGTAAACTAAAGAGCTTCTGCACAGCAAAAGAAACTATCCACAGAGTAGGCCGGGCGCGGTGGCTCAAGCCTGTAATCCCAGCACTTTGGGAGGCCAAGGTGGGCGGATCACGAGGTCAGGAGATCGAGACCATCCTGGCTAACACGGTGAAACCCCGTCTCTACTAAAAAATACAAAAAACTAGCCAGGCGAGGTGGCGGGCGCCTGTAGTCCCAGCTACTTGGGAGGCTGAGGCAGGAGAATGGCATAAACCCGGGGGGGCGGAGCTTGCAGTGAGCTGAGATCGGCCACTGCACTCCAGCCTGGGCGACAGAGTGAGACTCCATCTCAAAAAAAAAAAAAAGAAACTATCCACAGAGTAAACAGACAACCTACAGAATGGGAGAACATTTTCTCAAATTCTGCATCTGACAAAGGTATACTGAATATTCACTATCTATAAGGAACTTAAACAAATTTACAAGAAAAAAATCCACCTCATTGGAAAGTGGGCAAAGACATGAACAGACACTTTTCAAAATAAGACATACATGTGGCCAAGAAACATGAAAAAAAGCTCAACATCACGGATTATTAGAGAAATGCAAACCAAAACCACAATGAGATACCATCCCACACCAGTCAGAATGGCTACTATTAAAAAGTCAAAAAAGAACAGATGCTGGCGAGGTCACAGAGAAAAAGGAATACTTTTATACTGTTAGTGGGAATGTAAATTAGTTCAATCATTGTAAAAAGCAGTGTGGTGATTCCTCAAAGACCTAAAAACAGAACTATCATTTGACCCAGCAATCTTATTAGCAGGTAAATATCCAAAGGAATATAAATTGTTGTATCATAAAGATACATACACACATATGTTCACTGCAGCATTATTCACAATAGCAAAGACATGGAATCAACCTAAGTGCCCATCAATTGTAGACTGGAAAAAGAAAATGTGATACATATACACCATGGAATACTATGCAGCCAGAAGAAAGAACAAGATCATGTCCTTTGCAGGGACATGGATGGAGCTGGAGGCAATTATCCTTAGTAAACTAATGTAGGAACAGAAAACCATAGACAGCATGTTCTCACTTGTAAGTGGGAGCTAAATGATGAGAATACATGGACGCAGAGGGGAACCACACACACTGGGGCCTACTGGAAGGTGGAGGGTGGGAGGAGGAAGGGGATTAGAAAAAATAACTAACGGGTACTAGGCTTAGGCTTAGTACCTGGGTAACAAAATAGTCTGTGTAACAAACCCCTATGACACAAGTTTACCTACATAACAAACCCGCGCATGTGCCCCTGAACTTACAAGTTAAACACACACACACACACAGATGACTACCCTGTTGCCCTGCAAACTGGAGTCTGAGGAACAGCACAAGAAGGAGCACATTTCCTAATGGCTGGAGGTCCAAGTGGGCTGCACTCAGCAACGGCCAGCTTCCTCAGCAGTGGGAATGCCATCTGCTGGGGGTTGTGGGGTGACACAGGTTTTCTGAACACTGGTTGGCTTATTGAACTTTTGGCCAATGCTCAATAGCCACTGTGTCAGACTTGGGCTGAGAATGTTCCGGCGGGAGGTTCCAATGAGGTGGTTTAGACCTGACTTTGGGTTCTACTCTCATCTACTTGAAGCCTGCGGGGAACATCCCAGCATTCATGGAATACTGGTTGGCTTAGTGAACTTCTTTTTCCCACCATCCCACCCCACTCCCAACCCCTAAGGAGAAAACAAAGATGTTTCCTACCCCAAAGAGGATCATTTTTAGGGATGTGATTTCACCAACCACTGCAGGCAAGAAGGCCAGTGCTGAGTATGGCTGAGTGCAGCTTTTGGTTTGGGCTGAACCAAAAGACAGCTGAACAGTTCTTGGTGAAGCAACTCCTCTTCAACACTCGAGGAGTCTAAGCTTTAAGAAGCAGGGGTACATTGACCCTAAGACTGCTAGGGAAGGATCACACTGAGGGTTTGAGGCAGTTGGCTCTTCAGGGGGGCCCTGAGGAAGCCCCTGGCTAACAGGGCACCAATGAGTTAGTTCCAAGTGAGACAAACGTTGAGCAGATCCCTTGACACACACAGGCCACCCCTGCGGGCGTCCATCACTGTTAGGTAGCACTGGCACAAGCACCCTCACCAGGGCAGCCCCATTTGACTCGGGGGCAAACACATGCAGAGCAGAGATGCTGAGTAATTTGCTTGAAGTCCCAGGGCTGGTAAGGACAGCTGGGCACTGCCATCATGCCTGGCTTAAACAGGTATCCAAAGCCTGCAATGCCGCTCCTCAGGAGAGCAGTCAGCATGTGGCAGGATGTTAGAACCAAAATAACCGCATCAACGACACAATCAGATACCAACCATACACAGTGCTGCATTCCAGTAAGAAAAGGCCAAAACCAGACTCATGTTTATTGAAATGTAAGATTTAAATGATACTTTCAAACTCTTCTATCCTTTCCGTTCTGAACTTTGGTCTTAAGAAATTACTTTGGTATTCTGGTGTTGAGCGGTAGGAATGGTAGAAAAGTTGATTGCAAACCCGTTTAGCACATAGAAACCAAGACACAGCTGAACTAGCACTGAAAACGATTTGGAAACATTGGTTTCAGCCATTATAAAGACTGTACGGTTTTAATTTTTGATGCAGTTTGGGAAAAAAGATGGCCAGTTGTAGCTCACTAGAAACATCATTTAATGGCACTGGGCCATAAACCACACGTGACGGGCTTGGTGGTTATGCACTGTAATTCAGCAGGATGGCACGATCTTTATGTAGAAGGCATATTTAGATACAAAAAAGTGAGCAAAGTTACCTGAGTACAGAATGACTAACCTTTATTGTCCCTTGCTGTCTGTACAAAGAGGCAACAGAATAGCAAACAAGAACTATCTGTCCAGGAACTCTCCGGACAGGCAGGAAGGTTGACCCGCCTGGCCAGAGCATCAGTGGCCACACTTCAAGCCACATGGGGACCCTGCCTGGACCTCCCACTCTGACTAGTGGCTCATCACGGGACTATCAATTCACCCTCCACTGGTCCATCTGACATCCTTGGGTGCTGGTTCCTTAATACAAAATACTAATCTTGACCTCCCGCAGGCAGAGGACGCCCAGAAGCCAGCATGTGACAAAACTGAAAATAACTGTCACCTACAACTATGAGTCTTAAATAAGTTCTTGAAGCCAAAATGTACATCTATTTTTGGTCCTTTAATTGCTCAGCTATACCCGAATTGCTATGTGTGCATCAAAGTCATTCAGCGGTCCAGGCACTCAGTATTTAGTGGGATTCCAGCATCCGGTCAAAATGTCATTCTCATTAGTGAGACCAAGAGTCTGGAGGAACTGGTTTTTCCCTGGATGTATTCTGTCTCATGTAATGTCTACTCACAATAACTGGGTGCCACCAACCCCAGGTATAAGACACCAGACTTCTAATTTATTATAATCTAAGGCAACAAAAAGATACAATCTCATCACAGGTAACTCGCATGGCAGAGTAAGTGCAACACCCCGCTTCTCCCGAACGCCTCCCTAGGCTGGGGTTGGAAGGGTCCAGCGTTGGTGCAGATCCTTGGCTGTGCATTCTGGCTCCACCACACAGCAGCCATGTGTTGGGTGCACTGCCTGTGGGCCTCACTTTCCCCATCTATAAAATGGGGATAATCCTCATGGAGCTTTGATGAGGAACAAATGGGAGTGCAGTGCATGGCGCAGAGGGAGCGCCTGATACGTGATTGACCTAGGAGGGCACAAATGCCAAGTTATGTGACTCTGCACCCCCAAGGCCTGGCGCATCAATATAAATGCTCCTGATTGAGAGGACAAATTGAGAGTCAGCCATGGGGGACACAAGCTGTGAGAGCGCTGGCTGCCAAGAGTTCAGAAACCTATTTCTAAACAAATGCTTTCCAAAGAGCAAAGTTCAGACCAAGCTTGAGATTCTGGGTTCCCTTGGAGTTTCACTAATTAAAACTCATTATTTCAATATACAAAAATGTAGGGGTAGAAAATGAAAACACACAAGTAATAAATGTTAAGCTGTTCTCTAAAAATGATTCCCACTCTGCAATGAGTGAATGCTTCAGTAATTACTCTCCCATGACTGAGTCGGTGTTTTCCCAAAGAGAAATACACAGAGAGCCTTGTCATAATACTTTTTTTTTATTACAATATCCAAAAAACTGGGTATGCAAGTTTAGGGGATCTCAAGACCCCTTCTTCAATCGTAGGAATGTGCCATCTCAAGACGGTATATTTAAACTATAAAGAAGTTCAAATGTAAAGGAAAAAGAAAATGCAATTTCTTCATAAACTTTCTGTGTGTCTCTTACTACCAATCACATACTCTTTTGTAAACCCTGAAAAATTTCCCTGTAAATAATATATATATATATATAGTGTGTGTGTGTGTGTGTGCACGTGTGTGTATAAAGTGTTGGTAGCTCCCTTCCCCAAAGACCAGCTGTTTTCCTTAATCATCTGTATTAGTGTCAACAAACGGCTACAGATACATATTTCTTTGAGAATTAAATACATAATTGTGAGATTCAAACAAGCCAAAGGGCAAGAGGAAAAAGCACTATGTGGATGGCACATTTGGGGTAAATTACCAAAACATCTGTCTTTCTGAGTCACCGGTTCCCTCTTTTGCAGACTGCCTTTCCAGGAAATTCTTTATTGCAAGCACAGCCCCAAAGGCACTGGGCAGTCTCCTCACTGCCATCGCACCTGATGGTTCCAGTATTGCTATTAGCAAACGTGTCGGCTCCCTGCAGAGTCCGGGAGCCATGTAAGGGCACAGGACACGGGCGAGGGCTGCTAGGACTGGGGCCCACCTGCTCTGCCCAGCACGCAGAGTGCCCAGGACGCGGGTGCTGCCGCTGGGTGGCCTGAGGCTCGCTCCTGCGTTCACAGGTGCCCTGCGTCTTTTTAAAGAGGGGTTCCATGAGCGGGAACGAGTTGAATGCACGAGCGCCGTTTCCGATGGAAAAGGAATAATGTGAACTCGCCCCTCTCCTCCCCTCCTCTAAAGCTGGCCGGCTGGGTGGGTTCGCGTGTGGGTGTTAGGCCTGGATGGCAAATGGGAGACAAACCGACCAAGCGACCTGAACATAAAGAGAGACTCGCGGAGAAGCCGTCGGGGCCGTCCCCACGGGAGGAGCCTCTGCCACAGGGCCGGGCGGGCAGCTCCACCGTGGGGCCCGGGAGGCGAGTGTGGGGCCGGGGCGCCGTCACTGCAGAGCCCTGACGAGGTAGAGCTTCTCCCCGTGCTCGCTGGTGAAGATGGGCGCCTTTTTGTAGTGTTCCACTAGCTCGTCCATGGTGTGGAAGCGCCGCTGCCCAATGCAGTAGACATTGTCCACGAGCTGCACCTTGAAGTGTTTGTTCTTCCCTGACGCTTTAAGGGACACGGAGAAGTCGCTGGGCTGGGGAGGAAACAGAACACAGTTACAGCCAGGCCACTGCTGGGAGCTGTGTCTAAATTCATCCACATCTCCTGTGTGTCTAAATCCAAACCACCCATTCCTCAAACGCTGGGTCTCTGGTTTTTTTGTTTGAGACGGAGTTTCACTCTTTTGCCCAGGCTGTAGTGTAGTGGCACACTCTTGGCTCACTGCAACCTATGCCTCCCAGGTTCAAGCGATTCTCCTGTCTCAGCCTCCCGAGTAGCTGGGATTACAGGCGCCCACCACCACCCCAGCTAATATTTATATTTTTAGTAGAGACTGGGTTTCGCCATGTTGGCCAGGCTGGTCTTGAACTCCTGACCTCAGGTGATTCCACCACCTCCCCGCCTCAGCATTCCAAAGTGCTGGGATTACAGGCATGAGCCACCATGCCCAGCCAGGTCTCTGTTTTATATCTAGAACAGCATCTGATGTTCAGAAAGACCTGGAGGCAGTCCACGATTCTGAAATTCTGAACCAAAGAAAAAATAAATTCTGCTTAGCCCAGTTTCAGTGCTAAATGCGTTTTAGTTATTTGAAAAGTGCAAACTCATTATGGAATACACAGTGTTGCCCTGACTGCTGAAGAAATCTGCCGTTTTTCATTTCCCAAACTATTTTTTGATAAACTGGGAATTTATTAAGAGTGGTTTATATGCAGGCAGTGGCTAGAAATTTTACTATTTCTGATGTCTAACACTATTAGAAATTAAGACGTCAAAATTTTTCTAATTCTTTTTTTGTTTTGAGAGGGAGTTTTGCTCTTGTTGCTCAGGCTGGAGTGCAATGGCGCGATCTTGGCTCACTGCAACCTCTGCCTCCCGGGTTCAAGCGGATTCTCCTGCCTCGGCCTCCCAATGTGCCACCACGCCTGGCTAATTTTTCTAATTCTAAGCATTTGAAAATATGAACAGCAGTGGAAAATTCCGGTCGTATTTTAAACATAGTTCACAATATCCCAGAGGAAGCTGAACTATGGTTTGATTATAGATTTTATTGAAAAATATTTAAATTCTGTGATGTCAGTGCCTTATATTTCAGAATATTTTAGAAACATGTCATTATTTTAATCAAAATGCAGCTTTTATTGGCCAGGTTCAGTGGCTCACGCCTGTAATCTCAGCAATTTGGGCGGCCGAGGCAGGTGGATCACCTGTGGTCAGGACTTTGAGACCAGCCTGGTCAACATGGTGAAACCTCATCTATACTAAAAATAAAAAATTAGGCAGGCATGGTGATGCGTGCCTGTAATCCCAGCTACTTGGGAGGCTGAGGCAGAAGAATCGCTTGAACCGGGTAGGTGGAAGTTGCAGTGAGCACAGATCATGCCACTGCACTCTGGTCTGGGCGACAACAGCAAAACTCCATCTCAAAAAAAAAAAAAAAAAAAAATATATATATATATATATATATATATATAGAGAGAGAGAGAGAGAGAGAGAGAGGGAAAGAGAGAGAGGTCTTTTATCTCATTTGCTGAAAAACATGCAGGAAAGAAGATACTGAATGATAAATGTTCTTTGTACAAAAATATCAAGTTTTAATCAATTCATTAAATGAATAACAATTAGTTACTAACACATGCCAGGCAGGCGGTACCCTGGATACGTGTGTGTGCATGCAGGACATATGCTCTGTGACAATCCAGTGTGGGAAGCAGATAAATAGAGGTGCACAGATGGCTGCACAGGGCAGTAAGTTCTATGAAAAAAAAAAAAGAAAACAAAACAAAAAAACAGAGTTGCATGAGAGAGGAGCAAGAGGTATCGGAGGTCTAAGGGTGCGAGCGTGTGCAGATATGAGAGGGAGTATGTGAGTATTCAGAGTGTGTGAGAGTATGTGTAGCGTGTGAGTGCACGTGTGTGAATATATGAATGTGTGTGCACACACAGGTATGCACTGGGGGGCAGGAGAGCCCTCTGGACAATGCGGAGCTGAGCCTGTGCTCTCCCAGGCAGGGCTGGTAGAGACTGCTCAGGAAATTGGCACCTCGGTGAAGAAAGGGAAGAAGGTCCTGCTTCTGTGGCACTAAAGAGGTAGTGTGGCTGGTGGAGTGGAGGAGGGAGTCTGGTCTCCCCTCAGGGGCCCGAGAGTAAAACTCACCTACCCAACTGGCCCCTGCCTGTGGTTCCAATCCATCGGACTAAAGGATTTCCCACCCCCAGTCCCAATGTCACTCCTGTTCATGGTGTTCTTGGGGTCATCCTCTGTCTCCTCATGATCAACTATTCCCTTAAGGCTCAGCTCAAAGGCTATCCCACTGTTAAGAAGCCTCACTGACCCCAAACAAGGTAAATCCTCTACTCACTGGCTTGGTAGGTAGCATCAGGTTCATGCGTGGCCAGTGGCAGGACCACAGCCTAACATCTGAAATTTTTCATGGAATTCTCAGACCAGCTTTCTGCTTTTCTCAAAGCCCAGGAACTTCCTGTTCTGAGGGTCCAGCAGCTCGGCCCCGCTCTGCGACCTCCGAGCAGGACCTGAGACAGTTAACAAAGGCCTAGGCCATTGTCTATTACAGAGTTCACAAAAGCCCAAATATGTTTGATAAGAAGTGTGCAACTCTTGCAAAACAAGGAATCACTCCATTTATACCAATAACAACTCAGGGGAATGAGTGTCGGAGAAGACTCGAATTGTGCAAGGCAGCTGGGCTCACCCACCAGCCACAGCTGTTAACAGAAAAGAATGAAAGGAACAATTGTAAGTATAGTTTGTATTTATGCATACCTCTGTCCCAAATCGACCAAATAAGAACAAACCTTTTCCTTTGAGGGGAAAAGCCCCATCTCATCGCCATGTGAGGCCCAGGGCATGCTCCTGGATGAAACTCCAGGAAGAAACCAGAAGGTTAGTCTCAGATTAGGCCTCAGCCTATAGATGATTAATATTCTGTAAAGATGTATATTCTGTACTAGAAGTTGTGCCTTTAGGAAAATATGAAGGGCAGTCTCACTTATAGAGTTTACAAAAGCCAGGCTCAACTTAGAGATAAAGTGGCATCATTTTTAGTGGAGGCAGTATGGGAGTGAATCATTGTAAATATATGATACTCCCAATTTTAATTAAGCCAAATGATCAATAGATGACTTTCTACATAAGGGAAATTTGCTTTTAATTCAAGCTCCTTAATTTAACATCATGGTGTGTGTGTGTGCCTGTATGCACGCATGAGTTGTAGCAATAAAATTTTCACAGCAGAAGAGGTAATTTTTAATTTTGTGGGCTCCTGACCAGAAACCTTAAAGTTAAGGATGTAGAACCAATTTATGCCAAGCAGGAGTGCTAGAAGTTGGGGAGTGCTCTTTAATTTAAACTGAGTAGATTTTCTGTAGGAAATCTTGAAAAGACCAATCTGTATACTAACATACACCATTACATGTTACCACTGAACACCTCTAAGTGAAGTGTGAAGGTGAACTAGTTAAGATGTCCTCCAAGTGTGCTCTTAAGACCAGCAGCATCCACATCCTCTGGGAACTGGTTAGGAAGCATATTCTCAGGGGCCAGCCATGGTGGCTCACACTTGTGATACCTGCCCTTTGGGACGCCATGGTGGCAGGATTACTTGAGGCCAGGGACTTTAAGACCAGCCTGGGCAACATGGTGAGACCCTATCTCTACACAAAATATAAAATAATTAGCCAGGTGTGGTGGTGCATACCTGTGGTCCCAGCTACTTGGGCGGTCAGGGTGGGAGGATCACTTGAGCCTGGGAGGTCAAGGCTACAGTGAGGTATGATAGCGCCACTGCACTCCAGCCTAGATGACAGAGTGAGACCCTATCTCAAAATAATTAAATAAAAAAAAGAAAAAAGAAATGCAAATTCTCAGGCTCTGCCTCAACCCTGCTGCAGCAGAAATTCTGGGGTGGAGCCCAGTCATCTGTGTTTTAACCTCTAGCACCGTGTGTTTTAATAAGCCCTTCAGGGGATTCTGATGCAGTTTGAGAACTGGAAGAAAGAAAATCTGGAACAAACATTGGCAGTGTTGAAGCCCATCAACAAATGTTTGGCCACCAGAAAAAGACGGGAATGCGATTTATGGGCAAAGCAGCCCATGATGGAGGGAGTGCCAGTCTGCAGATACCTTTCTGATTCTGTCCTGAGGACTCTGGCTCTGCTCCAGACATCCCTCATAGGGAATTTCCCCTGAAGGGACAGCTGGGACACTGTCCACACTGCTGTATGGTCTCTTCCTTTCAAAGTGAGTCAGTCCCTGCATCTGATGGAGACAGAGTTACTCCTGACCCAAAACAACTCTGCCTCCAGAGGGAGCCAGGGAATGATTCCCATGAAAGCAACTCCATCAGTCCTGTTCTCACCTGTTGTAGTCCTTCCATGGTTGGCTTTCTAGAACAGACTTCAAGAAATCAGATGAAAAAGGACCACGCCACACTCGTTCCTCAACAAGTACGAGTACTGATAGTATGGCAGAGTACTCTACATTTAAGCTTGTCAAAGTATCTTCACACATTTTTGAAACATGCAGTCAAGATGCTGGCCGAGGCTGCAGTCATCTGAAGGCTCGACTGGGGATGCAGGCTCTACTTCCAAGGCAGTCTGCTCACATGAACCCCCGGGGGGCTCTGTAGGGCTGCCTGAATGTACTCTCAACATGGCAGCTGGCTCACCCTAGATCAACAGAGAGCAAAGAGCCAACCACAAAATGCCCATCTTGGAAGCTGCCCTCCATCGCTTCTGCCACATCTTGGTCATTAGAAGTGAGTTGCTCAGTGCAGCCCATGCTCATGGGAAGAGGGTCAGGTTCTACCTTCTGAAGCAAAGAGTAGTAAAGAATTTATGGACATCTTTTTAAGCCATCATAGATGGACATGACACTCATTAAGATTTTCTATGGTTGGACTAAAACCTGTGTTATCAACTCCACAGGGATCTGAAACTCTATTTTGTTACTCTATGCTGCTCTTGCCATGCTACAAAGGTCATGTTAAAGAAATGCTTAGTAATAGTGCCATGAGAAACATCCCCAGATAAATGAGAGACCCCACACAGAAATACAACTCAAAAGGGGAGACATATGCCCTCTGAATGAAGACAAGCAAAACGTAAAGCCGAGATTAAAAGTTATGTGGTGATGCAAATCAAAACCACAACGAGCTACCACTTCACACCTACCAGAAGGGCCATTTTACATATATGTGTGTGTATATATATATGTATATTTATACATGTGTGTGTGTGTATATATATATATATATATATATACATGTACACACACACACACACACACGGCCATGTATGGCTTAATGACAGGGTATGTTCTGAGAAATACATCATCAGGCGATTTGGTCATTGTGCAAACATCAGGGTGAACTTACACAAACCTAGATGGTACAGCCTACTACACATCTAGGCTATAAGGTATGGCCTGTTGCTCCCAGGCTACAAACCTGCACAACATGTTACTGTACTCAACACTGTAGGACACTGTAACACAATGGTGTTCTGTAAACCAAAGAGATGTCTAAATCTATAAGACAACATAGTCACGGATTTTTTTGCAGCCACAGCTGCAATTTTAACCCCAGTGCGTGACAACCGTGGAGAACTCCCAGAACGAGGCCAGCACAACTCCACCTTCTGGGAAAAACCAAGAGCCATGGTCCTGAAAGAAATTATGAACCTCTTACTGATCAGGTTTGCTACTGATTGTATTAAAAGCACTAGCTTTTAGTAAGACGCCTGTGTTCACAGATCCCAGTAAATGATGCATTGCTTGGTGTGTTTTAAAGGTCAGCATTGAAGAGCCAGCCAGAATGAGAAGGCAGAATCAGAATCAGGTGATGAGCACTAAACTTCGAGATAACAGCCTGCACTGCATGGTCTTGCAGGCCCTTCCATCTTCAAGAGTTAAATATGCTTAAAATTAGAACTATTACAAAAATCCAGGCTTAAAACTTCCATTTTGTACTGGGCAAAAAGCCTGGCAATTAAAAATAACTTGTTATCTTTGAAACTGGAAAGATGCCCACAGGCACTGCTCATAGCAACCTAAGGTTAAGTCATCTTAACATTAACTCATTTATGAAGAAACACCTAAGGATCACAGAGCCTAACCATGAAACCCTGGAAGCAGTTTTCACTTTGCTCTGACAACTGCCTCCTTCCAATTCACCAGCAGAAACACAGCAAGTTTATTTTCAAACTCTAAACAGTAAAAAACAAAAAAACCAAATCAAAAACAAAACAAAAAACCCCAAAAAACTCAACAGACATACACTTCAAGAGATAAATTCCACTCAACAAAAGCTATAGTTCTAAATGAAGTTCAGCTTTATGACAATATTTTTATAATTTTGGAAATGTAGTATTATGCAGAAATGGTTTTAATAACAGTCGCAAGAATGTATAAAACCACCAGGAATGTATCATAGGGATCAAAGGTTTTCAAAGTGTGGTCCCCAAAGCAGCAGCATCACCACCAAGAAACGTGCTATTAATAGAAATGCAAATTCTTGGGCCCCAGACCTCCTGAATCAGTACCACTGCAGGTAGGACCCAGTAATTTCTGTTTTAACAAGCCTCGAGGCGATTCTGATACGCACTACACAGTTTGAGAATCATTATTTGGAGAAATGGAATGATGAAAATGCCTGAAAATAGAGTTTTGGGTAGAAGTTATAATTTCTATAAGAAATAACTTTGAAAATACAGAAAGGAACTATTCTAATTACTTTATTTCCTGGCCAAACTCTTTTAATGTATTTTAAAAAACAGAAATGAAACATCCATTGACTTTTAGTATGGCCAATATGTGCATTAAATTATCCTTAGCAGGAGAGTTTTTCTCTATTGGAAACAAATGTATTGTATGACAATATCAGTATCTAATACTATGCAGGACATAATAAATACATGATCTCTTCGGGATCTAAAATCTTACAGAGGAAAATGGCCTCCCAGACTTGTGGCTGATGCTGTCCAGCAAGTCACCCAGGCCAGCTCTGCACCTTTTCCAACCATATCCTAGTTGTGATCTGTCACTTCCTGAACAACCTTTATAAGGATGGGGGATGCAGCAATTAAGAAAATAAAATACTGACAACTTGTACAGTTTACCAGAAACCCAGTAAAGGGTTACTGTTCATTTTAAGTACAGCTTTCTAGCCACATCCATAGAATCAATGTGGACAAAATGTAATATAAAAGAATTTATGAGGGACATACACAGGGTGAGTAGGATTTCTGAGTGGATTTAAGCAGGTATAGCTCACAGCTGAAGGTATGATAACGAAATATGGAGAATAAGCACCAACAATATATCACCTTAAGCTGCTAAGAATAAACGACAATTGTAGATGAGAGAGGAGAGCGACGGAGGAGGAAGAAATGGAAGGAACAAGCAGCAGGCACTGAAGTTCACGACAGGAAAGAGGGCCCAACAGGTTCGTTCATTTGTTAGTTCACTGATTCATCTAACATATCCAACAGATCCTTCTGAAATACCCAGCACTTACTGATAGTGGACAGCGCAGGATGTGGCAATGTCTGTCCTCCCTGAAATAAGCACCTCTCAATATCGTCAAGCAAGAGTCTAGCTCATTTACACTGCAGTCACTCAGGGTATTTTAAAACCTGATACACATGTTGAAGATCCATTTCAAAAGAAACAGCTGTGCTTATCCAGAAGCCAGGCTTCATGTGGTAACCTCAATTAAAGGCCCAGGCCCAAAGATTCCAAGAGAAAAGGAAATTAAATGAAGATGCCTGCCTCTGAGTCCTGCAGGGAGGCTGAACCCCTCAGAAACCTTTCCATCCTGGCATGCTGTGAAGGAATTATGTCAGATCATGAACCTAAGGGCTCTTGGTGGCCTGGTGGTGGCTGTGAAAGCCAGTTCTAACCTGGGAAATACCAAAATGAGCAGGAAAATACATGGGGATGGGGGAAGGCAGTGGATCGTGGGAAAAAAAACAAGCAAAGGACTTGTCCACTTGTCCACCAGGACACGTCCCCGGCAGTCACAGATGACAGCTGAGAACAGCCTTGGTCATGAACAGGAAACGCAGCAAATCTGGCTTGGTTCTGCAGTCAGGAGAAAAGAAGCCATACACCTCAGGGCTCTTGTAGAATCCCCGTGGCACAAGGCATGCACACTAACAGCTGAAAATGGCCTGTGTCACGGCAAGATCCATCAGGACAAGCTGCCCTGCACAGCATCAGGCCACGTGGAGCCTCAGACCAAGACGGTGCTGCTATGCGTGCAGAGTCGATGCAAGTGCCAGTAAAGCCCTTTCCACCCTATATTCCTGGAATCATACATGTTGCTCCTTGACTTTCTAAGTTAGGAGAGAATGCAAAACATCTTGAAAGGCCCCCAATTAAAAAATTGTTAAAAGGAAATACAAACAATTGGTGCTTTAGTTCTTTTGAAAAAGTTAACTCATTCTCTAACAATGCAAGGCAACTGAGACAGTGGGGTGTACAGTTCTGAGATGAAACCCAGCCAATGCATACATCCCTCCTTATCTAGAGGGATCTGGTCCCTGTATTCAGACAACAGTGACCACCTGTGCATGTTCCACAGAAAAGCCATAGGTCCTCCCTAAGGCCAGCAACCCTGGAGAACACCTTTTTCATCTACTCTCTAAAGTCTTTCCTCTTCTCCCCAAATCTTAGGCAGAAAGAATAATGACTGGGACCAATGTCTCCACACTGCAGGACTTCCTTCTGAGAAGTCTCTTCAAATTCAAACATTTTAAGCCAAGATCATATTTTGTGCATTATACTTAGCCCTTAAGGACTCTGGACCAAGCACTTAATATTGTAATTGGTTTTCCAGCACTTTCTCTAAGTTTCTGCTCGATTGAGTTAAAAGCGCTGCTGTCCTTAATTTGCTTAAGGCTTCAAACTCGATCTAAAGGAAGTGGTACACAGAGCTCTCGTCATGTGAGAACAATTCAATGTGATGTCTTGCCAGGAATGATAAACTCTGGTGACTTGATAAGAAAATCTCAGAGTTCAGATTTCAGATGAAGTTAGCTTTCAGGCTGGCATTCCCGTCCAAGCACATCTAAGGCTCCGCAAAACTGATGACACCACAAAGGAGTCCAGTTTCCACCACCACGATGCTCCTTCCTCAAAGAGGAGAAGATCCCATTTGCCTTTCTCTGGAGGGCTTTGAATGCTTCTCTGATTAGTCAACAGGACTCCTGAATGTGCACTTATTTATTGTGCCAGTAACCTTTTCAGAGGACAGCAGGGGCAGCAGGTAGTACATACTTACTAGTCTTACAGTGTGCATTTAAAAATGAAATTGAAGCCTACTAGAACCAATACAATTCAAATACATCAAACTATCTCCTAAATGCTTGTTTTAGAAGTCTCTCGATTGTAGGTGTATTTGTAAAGACGTTTGCAAAACTGGTCGAATACTTCCTTCACACACGAAAAGGCTGCCTTCTGGGATGCAGGCTCCACCCCCCATGCCTGAAACTCACTGCCCCCAGCCTGCCCACCGCTGGAAGTGGGTCTGCTGCCCCAGTCGAGTGGCTTCATATCTCCCACTCACTGCACACACACAAAACTCATCTCTCTCAAGAACCCTTGTTTTCTTTTCAATTCATCTCGTAAGTGTTTTAAAAGCTTTTCAGAGATGAACTCAGTGGCGCTGCCTGCCGTGGCAATGACCTTGGGATTATACGGTTTACAAAGAGAAAGCAAGCAAACCAACAAAAGGCGGTGTCAGAAACCAGCCACCAGTCTTGCAAAGATTGCTTTCTCTGGGAAACAGACCGAGTAGAAACAAAGTAAATCACTCGGGCCTTCTACGTACACAGAATGGGCAACCAGGAGAGAAAATGATGTTTGAGTCTGTAAAATACAAGAGGGGGAATCTTCGGAGAGAAGCAGAACCACCTTTGTCAGCTACAAACATTTTTTCAGTTAACCTCCCACCTCCAGAAATGGACACCCACGATCCCCAAAACAGACGCAAGGAAATCATGGAGTAGCAAACATTACACTAAATTGCATTCATCTGCATCTCCCGCCTTTCTAGTGTACTCACACAATGTGAAATGGGCGTGGCACACAGAGCCACTGTGCAAGGCGCATTTACTGCCTCCAGCCAGAGCTGCGGGTGCAGCACACTTACCGAGGACTCGCTGTCCCTAATGAGGAAGTCGCCCTCCACGCCCCGCTCGTTGAGGGCGCACTCGGCCTGGTGCCGCGTCACGTTCCCGTAGTACCACTCTCTGCCCGCGAAGCGCCCGCTGGATGAGGGCCCGGTGTAGCTTATCTGTGGGGCGTGCGCAGGGTGCAGGGCAGGCCCGTCACTGAGGACCACCACGTAGTTTTTGGGGACGAGGCCCACCTGGCCCCGGGCATTTTTGCATTTCCACCACTCGGGGTCGTTCTCGGGCTTCTCGATTACCTCCATGGTCTCCCCCTTCTCGAAGTTGAGCTCCTCCTCGGTGACTGAGCTGAAGGGGTACAGCGTCTGGACCACGTGCAGCACGCGGGAGCCCTGGCCATTGCTCAGCGAGGCGCCCTTGCGCAGGCTCAGGAAGCTCGGGGACTCTGCAGCTGCCTCGTCCACCTCCTCCAGGACGTAGTTGGAGGGGAACCAGCCGATCTGCCCGTTGTAGCTGCCCCGCCACCAACCGTCACTGCACTTCTCCATGACGGTGACACGTGACCCCTTCACCAAGGACAGCTCATCCTCCCGCTCGGCAACATAGGCGAACTTGACGAAGGCCGGGATGTTGAGGTCGTAGATGCGGTCGGCGCTGCTGCCATTGGCGGGGTACTCAGCATCCGTGCTGGGCGTGGGGGACGCGTCCCGCGCGCTGGTCTTCCTGCGCGTCTTGCCAAGGCCTGTGGAGACACAGCAAGGCTCAGTGGCGCGGGGCACTTGGGCACCACCCCACTCCCCAGCCTACCGGGATTTCCACGCAGTTTCTCTGGCAGTTAAATACAAGGGGACACATGGACAGTGCTTACAAACTGTAATAACCACCAGAAAAATAAGGTTGCTGGCAGCTGCCTCCTGTAGTTGTGAAGTTACTTAAAGTTGAGAACTATTTAAACTGATCTATTTTACCCATAAAAACATGTCACAGGGCCAGCACGGTGGCTCACGCCTGGAATCCCAGGCTTTGAGAGGCCCAGGCGGGAGGATTGTTTGAGACCAGGAGTCTGAGACCAGCCTAGGCAACATAGCAAGACCCTGTGTCTGCAAAAAATTAAAAAAAAAAAAAAAAAAAAAAAATTAGCCACCTGTGGTGCACATCTGTGGGCCCAGCTACTGGAGAGGCTGAGGTGGGAGGATGGCTTGAGCCAGAGTTCGAGACTGCAGGGAGCCGTGATCTCTCCACTGCACTCTAGCCTGTACAACAGAGGGAGGCCCCGTCTCTAAAATCAAACAAAACCAAAAAATGCCGAAGTACCACTGACACAAAAGATAATGAGAAGAGTAGAAAGTTTCCTTCTGAAATAACCGTTTTTAGAGCATCCCTGTGCCTCTGAGAAAAATAAAGTGTAAATGCAGAAAAAATACCTTTTTCATTCCTTGAATGGGTGAGAAGTCAGACTAAATGAATTCAAAGACCCCTTAGAACTCTTAAGACCATCCAGTCTTAGGGAGCACAGCCTGCATAACCTGCCCTGCCCCCAGCTGCCTTGCCACTGCCTCCTCCACTCCTGGGACACTCACTGCCCTCACCTTCACCCCTGGGCAGCATAACAGCCCTAATGGGCAAAACCCATCATCTTCACCTTTCTTCTCATCTTACAATTCTTCTCTTCTTTCAAAACAGCAGACTAATTTCCCACAACAGATTGTGATGAGTGCATTAGGAAAACTTAGCTGATACCTTAAATCGAAGACACAATTTTTCATACTGTGATTCAAAGCCCACTAGTGGATCATAAAAACTAGTTTAATGGGTTGCAACCAGCCTACAGGTATGTGTTGAATTTAAGGGAATAAGTAGAAAATTTCAGTGCATCAAACACAATTACAGTAAGTACTGTTTCTTCAGTCACAGATGTGAGTATTGAATCAGAATGAGAAACATTTCTTCCTGTGCGTGATGAAAAATGCTAGAAAAGGCCTAAGGTAAAAATGTTTTAACTGTGTTAAAATGCATGGAATTCTGGAACATTCTACGAGAGGAAAGCATGTCTGCCCCAGAGCTGGGGACATACCCCACACAAGCAGATGTGGCCTTCCTTAGCTGTCCTGAGAGATGAGTGCTCCCACCACAGCTCTGCTTTGACCTCTATCTTAACCAGTGTGGAGGGTTAGTCATTTATAGACTCCTCAAAATGACTTCCTCAAAGCACTTCCATGGGTAGCTTCTTGTACCCCTTTCTCCTTTTCTTCCTTAAACTAGAATAAAGGGGATCAGTCCTAAGAATTACTTGTGCTTCTATCGCCTTGCTGAGTGGGCAGGAAGTCAAGAGGGGAAAAAGGCTGATTGTCCTCAATGATGGAGAGCTGGGCCGCTGCCCCCCTGGGGCAGACCAGCCCTGCCCAGCAGCCACTGTCCTAGGACGTGCACCGACGCGGCACCAGGAGGCATGTGAGGCCACGTACGTTTCAGAGCAAATACACTGATTCATTTATGCTAATGTCCTCTGACATTTCTCTTTGTACCACATTTTATTCACGTGCATGGGAAACACAAGAGTAAGCCAGAATATTAGAACAGGTGAAACACTTAGATCTCTACTTGGGGTTAACCCACATTATACAAAAACATAAACCTCCAAATCTGAGAACTCATCCTTTCATGGGATTTCAAATGCAGGATGGTTCAACTACACAATGAGAGCACCAGGATAACACCACAGCTCCACAATCCGGAAGGCAGGCCATCCATGAAAGCGAACTTTTTCTGTCCAGAAGGCAGTAGTGCCCGAAGTTCAACCAGGAAGGCCTTACGGCCTTATCAAACGGCTAGCAAGCTGGGACCACCGGGGCCAGGCTGAGGCCAACTTTTATTGGCAACAATGATGTCAAGAAATAACAATGAACAATAAACTTTTAATGGACCTTTGCAAACATGTAACTTACAAAAGCTATTTGAGAAAAAAACGCCTGTGGAAGAGCAGGTTTTGGAATATTCATCAGGCCATGAAGATAAAGGCGACAAGATCAGCAAAAAAGACATTAGAGAGTGGCCATCACAATATGTTATACATAATTGATACATGAATATTCTACTTTAGTGACTTCTTTCAAAAACAAAATACAGCCACTGAGTTCCTGAGACATACCAGGCACCAACCTAGACTTTGGTGGAGGGTGAAATGAGCAGACAAGCATGCTTTCTGCCTGCACAGAGCTTATACTTCTCCATTAAGACTGGAACACTGTACATAGCAAGCATGCAGCAGAAATTTTAACCTGTTTTGTTCGAATGTGATCTAAGTAGTCTTTGGGGCAACTCAGAGGGTCAGTGCAGACTGATAGAGAGCTGCATGCTCTTGGTCAAATTACTTAATAAATGTCTGTGTACTGATTTTCTTACCCCCCAAATGTGAACATGTTAGTCTGCTCAGGCTACCATAATCAGTACCACAGACTGGGTGGCTTAAACAACAGACATTTATTTCCTCACGGTTCTGGAGGTTGGAAGTCCAAAGCAAGGTGCTGGCAGGGTTGGTTCCTTGCAAGGCCTCTCTCCTGGACTTGCAGATGCTGTCTTCTTCCTGTATGTCTTCACATGGTCTTCCCTCTGAGTGTGTCTGTGTTCCAATCTCCTTTTTTATAAGAACACCAGTCAGACTGGATGAGGGCCCACCCCAGTGACTTCATTTTAACTTAATCACTTCTGTAAAGGCTCCATTTCCAAACACAATCACCTTCTGAGGTCCTGGGGATTGGGACTTCATATGAATTTCAGGAAGATGCAATCTGGCCCATGACAGGCACCGGCATTCAGCTGATGCTATAGAGCACAGGAGGTGCTCTGTGGATAACAATGTTTACTCTTATTAACTAAGCTGTGGCTTTCTTGTTGCTCTAAATGATATTTTACCAAAAGAAGGCCAAAGCCCTCTTTAAAAACACTTGGTCATCATCCTATCAGTGTCAGATGGCCACCAAAACAGAAAGCCTGCCTGCCAGACTTTGCCACCTGGGAAGCAAAGGTTCTTCCATGGGAGCAGTGCTGTATGTAGCTGCTGGTGCAGTGAAATTCAAGAGGCAGGTGTCTGGGGATGGAGAGGGACCTGACTTTACTGACACCTATGTTATCTAAACCCTCACAACAGTCCTGTGACAAAGTGGGCAACTTCTTCATTCATGAAAATGAGGAAACTGAGGCTACAAGAGGTCAGGGAATTGGCCCAACATACCCAGCCAGTGATGTGGCACAGACTGCACACCCAGTAAATCCCCATTTAATCCATAATAGTCAAGAAGCATAGTTCTGACAGCGACTGGCGTCCAGCGTGGTTTTTATGGAAAGCATTATCATCTGTAATATGATTTCTATGGGAAATGAAACTAGGACTCTGAATTGGGGTGCCAAGAATCTATTCCACTCCCTCCCTGCCCGCTTGCACGTCCAGGCGGAGAGAAACCTTTTCTCTTTCTCTACAGAATGAACAGGCCCCTGTGTCTCCAGATGGGAGAGGGGCTGAGGTTCAGATAATGAAGATTTTGGATAAGAAATGTAATACCAGTGACAGGCCAGGGCCCCAGAACAGCAGTTAACAGGTCTTGGCAGGCTGGAGGGGTACTGTGTGGGAAAGACGTCACTGGGACCAAGTTGCTGGGTTGCCGAGAAAGCAGGTCCCTTTTCTTCCCTGCACCCTGATCCTGCCCAAAGGCCAGAGCCAGGGTCATCTAGAACAGAAGGGATGGGAGACCCTGAATGCTGGCATACGAAGATTTAATGTGCTCAGTCCTCCTGATTGCTAAGGATACCAGAGCAAGAAAGCTGTGGCCAGGGGGAGGGTGCCTGGGTAAGGTATCTCAGTGGTAGGAGGGGGAGTGGGAAGAGAAAAGTGCACCAAGAGTGCAGGTGGCCTTTCTGTGAGGATAATTAAGTAAACTGCAACCCTAGAGTCAGGAGATCCTTTACATGGGGGCAGGCTCAGGGGACCCAGTGATCTCTCGTCCTTCTCTTGCCTGGACTTCACTTGGAGCTGTGACCCAGCCAGGTGACAGCCAGGACATCTCAAAGGGAAGATTTCTGCTGCAGAACAAACAGGGATTCCTGTGCGCCTGGGAGACGGGAGCACTGCAGCTGTGCGTCCTGACCGAGGGCAAGTCCCTGAGTGGTGCAGGCTCTAAGCGACTGCCTCTCTCTAATTTGAAGGCAAACTCATTACCTTGTAGGTAAAGAGCCGGCACCGGGATCCCAGTTTCCTTTCATTCTCTGTGTGTAGTTTTTCTATGCATCTCTGCTTCATCGCCTCATCCTTCATTAAAGTAAAACCACCTACTGCTTCCAGTTGTAACAGAGGCACAATTTGCACCCCAATGTGTGTTTATTTTAACAGGGTAACACGATTTTTTTCTCACAGAATTTTACATATTTTCTCCACAAGACAGGCAAATCCTCATACCCACTTCTCAGACTCGGTCTGTCTTTAGCTACCATAATGAAACCATAGCCAACCAGAATATGGCAGACTGGGAGCCCCGATCGTCCAGGGCCCCTGCTCACCTGTCTGTGTCGCCTTTTGGAAGAGCACATTCGCCGGCACGTCCCTGGAGCCTGCTCACCTTGGGGTCAATAGCGAACTCCAAAGCAGGCTGCAGGCCAGGGGGATCCTTCAGGGAGACGTGAGGTAGGTGGGTCCTCACCCATGCAGAACACCCAGACAGTTTCAATGCCTCCCATCCTGCCCTGACCGAGGGATGGTGTGCGGCTGTGTGTTTTAGCAAGACTTGGGACAAGAGATGAAATGTTTTTCTTTCAATTCTCACGTTAATCATAAAATCCTACTGCACAGAATTTACCTGGTTTTGAGCATTTTGGTTGGAGGTGTCACAGCAGCGTGCTTCGGATAAATCATACTGCGATGATCTAGAATGTGACCATTACAAAACCCTTCCAATGGCTAGCATGCTGTGTATTAGATGAACCAGCATTTTCTCACCAAGTAATGACTTTATCTACAGCTTGTTCAATAATGTTTAAACTGCTACATCTTTGCATGAAAAAGAATGAAAGAATGAAAGTCACCGTAAAAAAAAAAAAAAAAAAAAGAGCAAGATGCTGTTTCATGAGACATGCTCAGCAGTGAGCAGGATTTTAACTCTTACATTGAAGACTAGGCTCAGAGAGCATCTCAAGCTCTTTAAATCTATCATAAAATTATGGTGTTTAAGTTCTAGAAGAAACCTTAGAGATCTGATGGTATCTTAATTGGTTCAGGCGCCTATAACAAAATACCGCTGCTTCTGCCATGTGGACACAGCAAGGAGGCACCATCCGTGAACTAGGAATTGGGCCCTCACCAGACACCAAATCTCCTGGGGCCTTGACATAGGGCTTCCAGCCTCCAGAACTGTGAG